>NC_057784.1:5475592-6075592 GCF_014825855.1 Bombus pyrosoma
AAAAAAAAAAAAAAAAAAAAAAAAAAAAAGAAAGAAACTGCAATTAATGGAAAGAGCAGTATCATAAACAACTACCATTATTCACAACTACATTTCCTTTCGAATATCTTTAATCGATGAATCAAAGAGTATTTCATATCCCAAGAATCACTGAAACGATCGCGGAAAAATGTACGACCATTATTCGTCGATTGAAATCTAGTTCGTTTAATTTCCTTATAGAAGAATTTCCATTCAACGAATGGCAGTCATTTAATCAGAAAAGATGAAGCACATGCGCGTCTACGATCGATTTATATTTTACAGCGGATCTCATTCACGTGGACGAGCGACGTTTTGTATTTTTTTTCTTTTTTTTTTTTTGTAGGGAAAAGAAAAGGGAAAGCGAAAAATTGAAGGGAAAGGGGATAGGAGCAAGTAACCAGTGGTTCACCTTCGTTTCGTTTTAATGGGACCGTTCCCGGCCCCGGAATCTCTCAATTAACGTAAACGTCTGCATCTTGTGAACAAAGAAACGCATACGTATTTTTATAAAAATCACAAAAATCAGATATTAAGACCAACAGGATAAATATTGATTTTCGAGCGAAGGATCTTGTTGGTCGTGTGCTTAGGATCAGGATTTTTCAGAGTTCGATTTTTCGCAGTTGGAATTTCGGGATTAGAAGAAGACCAATGCGAGCGAAAGAGAGAAAATTACTACGTTACGGACAGGATTAACGAGAAGTGTGTTTATTTGAATAGAAAATTATCGATTTTGCTGTTCCACTAATTGCAGACGATCGAAACTGTTTTAGTTTATACTTTTTTCTTACACGCTAATTTGCCAACTACATAATGATATTGGTAGCTTGATAGGTTACAACTGGTTCTAGATTTTTCTTTTCCTTGTGATATTACATTTTCACGTCAAAATAGAAATTGTAACGTATGAAATCTTGCTCGTAAAATGTCGTTCGTTTTATCGTCAGTTACTGATACTACTTTACCAGGAAAAACTTGTAACTTCTGGCTTGTAGAGCTGCATTAGTAACGCTAGTCGTGCAAAAACAGCCGGGTTATCTATCTCATTCTTGCAATGATTTTATAGAAGCTACGATGGCACAAAATATTAGGTCGTCCGAAAAGTTTCTTTCGTTTTATAAGGAAATAATGGATGCACAACATTTTATATTATTTTATCGAATTACGTATGATCCATGTTGTTCTATCAAAATGAAGATCACAACTTTTCACAGATTAGGTTTCATGTTTGTATAAAGATGCGTCGTTGTAAAAGACGTGTCTGTAAAAGGAAGACACTTTTCGGACAATCTAATAGTTTACGACGTAAACCACTAGAAAAATGTGTGCCGCAGCTAAATCTGATTTTTTAAATCAGAATATAAAACGGATCAAACTTGTACAACTTTGACCAGCGAACGCTCTAGCTCTTTAAAATTCGAACGAATTTTCCACCGTTTTAAAACCTGTAAACCGACGTAAAATTCGATAAAATTCACAAAATTCCTGGCATCTGTTAACGAGGGTGCGTAGAACCAGGGTCGGAGCCAAGTAAGGCTTAACTAAATAAGAGATAACGATCATCTAACGAGGCCTACACCAGAATCCAGCGTTTCTTACGTTGAGAAACGGGACGAGAGAACAAACAACCAGCGGATTGTTCCCAACTGGTGACGTTCATTCTAATTACGAGGCAATCGTCGGTTTTTTCCCTCGTACCACGAGATAAAAGCAAGAGGATCGCTTTTACGACTAACCACGTCCATTCTAATTGCGAACCAATCATCGTTTTCCGCAAAAGAGCCTCGTCCACCGTTCTCGTGGTCTTTCTATTCCTCTGTGTTTCTTCTTTACCTTTTTCTTTTTTGTCTCTTCATCTTCCCCTCTTGCCGCTTGTCTTTTCCTTTTCGAGAGACGCCAATAGGTCGGCTGCCTCCAATTAAAGCTCGTATTTAGAAGAAAACGACTGGTAATTAATATCGATGGGCCTTCCATTTTTAGCCCGTTTTCCTGACCTTCGATTCGCGTTTTTAATCGCCCACCAACAAATTTCGCGATAGTGGAAATTTTAAGGATTTTACGAGTTACGAATTTGGCAATTCGAAACGATTTTGCCGGACTTGGACTTTCGCGAATTCAAAGAATTTTGAGGATTTTACGAGTCAGGCGTGTGAGGAATTTCAGGGATTCGTCGAATTTAAGGAATTTTATGAACTAGGAAAACTTTGTAATTTTGTAATTTTGAGAAATTTTCGGATCTCGCGATCTAGATATTTGCGAATTTAAAGAATTTCGAGGATTTTGCGAATTAGAGATCTAAATATTTGAAGAATCTTAGGGATTTTACGAACTTAAGGGATCTCGGAACCGAGTAATTTTATCAACTGAAAACTTACTGATTTGAGGAATTTGGGGAGATGGCAATTTTGAGATTTTTTAATTCAAGGAATCTTAGGCTTCTTCCGAATTAGAATCGCAACAGTTTAAGAAATTTTCGCGACCGTATCAACGTAAGGAATTTTACGATACAGAATGTCGGTAATTTTTAAGAATTTTAGGGATTCTACGATGCAGACGTTTGGAGATTCGAAGAATTTTAGGGATTTTACCGATGAATGATGTAAATTCTTACGTCATTTAAAGAGAAGTTGCTGGCAAGATTGAGTAAACCCGGATAGACATTTTCCCATAAGAACTCTGGAAGAATGTTTTGTTTCTTTCATCGGTTGAAGATCGTGTTTGATACTATCAAGATAGTTATAATTAGTCGCGTTCGACTTCGAAGCATGAGCATGTACGTATTAAGAAACTGGATGTAATTTAAAAGCCATTAAAACCGGGTTCGTCACTATGATTTTTCTCAATGGTAGGTCTAACATTAAAAGAGCATCTGTAACATCTGTAGATACTTTTTCAAAGTGGCAGGATTTATAAAAATAATAAAATAAGCAATAAAAATATTCTTTAAAGTCCCATATACTACGGTACTGATAGTACTCCGATAATAATTCTTGTAGCAGACATTTTTATTAATATTAATAACAGTTCTATTCTACATTTATTTCCTATTTCCTATTGTAAAATGTACATAAAATATACGAGATAAATATACAATCCACATGGCCAGATGTCTCACTTCGCTTTATCGCCTGAAACAACTTGCTCATTTTTTATAATATCAAATAACGTTTCAGAAACAAGTCGAATGGTTCAGCGGAAGACATAACTTGACACGACTAGTTTTATCGTAGGTGAACGCGTAGAGAACATACGAAGAACGTCCAAGCTTTTCTAAATCGATCGTATACTTTTTAATACATTAGTCGGTCCAGCTGGACATTCTCTATCGTCATTGCGCGTTATCCAAGTTGCTTTCAACTTCGCCATAACTCTTTTAGCACGAGGAGTACGAAGGCGTGAATAAAGTCAAATATTGTGAAGATTTGATGATGAAGAATTAATTAAACCTAAATACATGTTACGTGATCGCATCATCAAAATGTGTTCTATGATTTTATGATACGATTTATAAACTAGACTTTTCCCTATTATCCGAGTTTTCCATCATCCGAGGTAATCATCCGACCCACATCACCTCGGAAAATCGAGCTTCTATTTGTTGAACTATCTACATCGTTAATTTAAATTAACGCAAGAGGAGCTCGAGCAGAAATAAAACACGCGTGACACGAAGCTGAAGGGTTGAAAGCATCCATCATTTGCTCAGTCATTCATCTTTACCCGCCATTTTCCATTTCCTTCATGCTACCCTTAGTTATTCCTGGTTTCTACCAGTGAAATCTGCCTGGTGGCAGGCAAGGTGACAGGTGCGGAGTGCTTCTATAAATTGCGATCTGGAAAGAGGGAGAAAACGAGAAAGGGAAAACCGCGTGCGGATCGAGGGCCGCGCTATCTTTAGAGGGCAGCACCCATTGCAAGTTACATTCAACACTCCACTTCAATTTCTCCTCTTTTGTATCTACACCCTTGTTCGAAAGCTTTACAGTGTCAGAACAATCGCTGCATGCACTTGAGAACTGCAAGATATCGAGCAACTCTAAGGATACACGAAGCATCGCGTTAACGTTAGCCTGACACTTTGTACGGCAAAGAAACCTTCGAATGTTAATTAATTAATGTTAATTGATCTTTGATTCAAGGAAGCTTTTGAAGGAACGACTACGACTAAATTTACGTATGACAAAACGGTGTGAGAACAATTCTAGGAAATCTCGGTTGCTCGTTGCCACACGAGTCAATTTACACAAATTGAGAACTAATTGCACACCGTTAAAGCGTGTTAGTGTATTTTTAATATGCAATTAAAATGCAATTTATAGAGCGTTTTCATGTTCCAGATGTAAGAATAATAATTCTGTAAATGTTAACAAATAATACAGTTACGTCTACTTACAACCTACCCAGATTAGGAAATAGAAAATAATTTCTTCTTATTTATATATCTTCATAATATAAATAATACGTTGCAATATACAATGCGGTAGATATATGTGATACATCTAACACACGTAAAATATAGCTTTATCGCGTACGACGATATTACGAATTAAAGGGTTCGAGTTCAGAATCCACGTGGATTAATTTCCTAAGAATAATCAACGTTATAATCTGAATCAACTCAAGACTTTTGTGCGCGAATGTACACAGTACGTATAATGGACCAAGTCGATATAACGTGTACTTGCACCGTCTGTTTTCGGTTTAAACGAATTCCTGTTCGTTCCATTGGCTTATGGTATTTCAGTGGAATTTCGTGTAGCGAGCATACGTCAAAGCTCGGTCGATTTTAGCAACGGCGTTCGAACACGCGAATCGTTCGTGCAAATTCCATTCGGCTAAGTATAGCTGTCGAGTGTCGTTCGAGATCGTAATGCATCGTTTCTTAATAGTTTTGCTCGATGCATGGACATCGACGTTTCGACGTACCCTTTCCGGTCGTTCTACCAGTTGCGAGCGATTTCGTGAAGCAGGAAAGAGAAGAGAACTCGAATTCCTTGAATTCAATCGCTGTTTACATTATTCGTAGATTATTTGTTTGAATTTCTTCTTTTAAATATCTTCTATGATTTTCTCTAACAGCGATGCTTTCGTTAATTTATGATACTTCGCTTCTTTCGTTTTTCATTTTATTTAACAGAGATTGTTTAGCTCAAGTTTTAAAAATTATGGTATAAAAATCGATATGTTTCTTTAAATGATTTTGATTTTGAATAACCAGGATGAAGAGATAAAATTTTGTTGCTTATTGGTAATCACTATGGATAACAGAAATCATTTTCTGGTTACATCACTGGCAACAGGAATTTGATTATTCGATAACGAAAAAATAATTTTCGCCAAGGATAACGATTATTCTTAACCGCATGATTAACCTAACGATTAGCAGTAAAGAAAAGAATTCCAGTCATTCATAATGGTCATTCGCAACCAAAATAGATGAATCTTCATATTTCTTGATTATTTCATTGTCCGCAAAATTTCTACAAGATTTAACTGGCTTCCATAAATAAATAAAAATTAACTTCCACTCAACGATTCTTTATCAAAAGCTTTTAAAAATAATCGTTATTTCGTTTACGGGTTCCTTTTTCTTTCATCATTTACCGCATCAATCGTTTGCGTGGATTATTAACGACGACAGAGAATAGGAAGTTGTTTCAATTGAATTAATTTGGATTATTCTATTTGATTAAATTACTATTTTAATTATTCGATAGTTAAAAAAGATGCCCCGTAGATTGCATTAGAGCGGTTGATTTCTGAAGAGTTCAGCTGTTTAGATGTGTAAAAGGTCATTCACACTAGAGGATCGGTGCTGAATGGGCTCGTGTTGGCACTGTTGACCGAATGGAATCACGTAGATAAGTATATCGATTATGAATGGGCCTCCAGGTCCATTCAGTTTGAACGTGACCCAGCCTTGGTCCATCCTCATCTAGGAGTCCGGTCGCTTTCATTCTGCCACAGTTGACAACTTAGGTTTCTGTTAGAACTACGTATACCTTGTTACGTGTAATAACTGTCTACGCATATTGTTATTTTTAGTCTCCTCTCGTCGTGGAACAATTAATAAAAAATTAATGTTAGACGATATTTTATACATCTATGGGATATATTCGTGCATAACGTAACTTCTACACAGATTAGATTCATACGAGCTAAAAATATAGAACTTGATCGATTAATATTTCGCTATACGTTTGAGAAATTTCCATTGTAAGACCTGTCTATAACAAATTAAAGTTCGAAGTAATTCGATCTTTCGTTTTATGAACTTTTAACAAAAATTACCACCCCTCTTCAAGTGAGAGAGAACGAACCAATTTGATGAAATATGTATCAAATGGAGAATGAACTACGCAAAGGAAAATAACACAGCCTCGAGACCAACTAAACGAACTAAACAATAAATTAATCTGATAGAAAGAAAGCAAATCTAAATGATAATCTATTTGTCAAGCTATGGGTAATTTATCGAGCACACGGTACAAAGAAAGAAGGAGGAGCTAACAAAACCCCAACTAAAAAACAAAAATCCAAGGAAACGAGCTACAAGAGAAAATTAAGTTGATTCATAGATGAGATCCAAGGTCCTAACAGCGATCTAAAGCTCGAGAGATCGTGTTTGTTCGTGGAAATAAGATAACACGACTGGATTAACATCTCGTGTTGCACCACCAAATCGTTGTCCACCCAACAACCCCCTCGTCCAACATTCGCGGTTTGATGGCCAACGTTCGTAACTATTTCCAGACGGATTTAATTAATCTTGAACCAAAAACGTCCAGTGGGAAATGGTGGCCTGGCCAACCAGCTCGCCACCTGGCAGAAATAGCAGGACTGTGAAAATGCAACTTGACGTTTCCCCCTTGGTCAGCGACGATCGGAAGGGGGCGAGAACGATGTAAAGGGAGAAACATGCGAAAAATAAACACAGACTTGGCACCTGCCCTCTCCATTAAACCTCTTTACACGCCACCGTGTTACAAGTGGCATGAGAAAATGGAATTTTCCAAATTTCTTACAGAAGAATTCTTACTCTTCTTCTTCTTTGGAATTTTATTTTTTGAGGAACTTTGAGTTTCAGGTCACTTGGAAAAAGATTGATACAAAATTTTTGGTGATGAACGGATTGTCAATCGATAAGTGACAGAAGAATCATCTTAGATCCGTGTTTCTTTTTCATTTTGTTTCTATCCTTTTAGAATGTCCTGCAATTCTGCCTGTATATTTCTATGAAAGACTCACGTGAGTATTCACAAAAGAACAGTGTCTTCCTATAATTTATAGACAATTGGTGTTACAGCCAATAATAAACTATTGTAACGTATCGATATTCTGCAATAAATAGATGTAAACAATCTTCAGAATTAAATGCCAGAATACGCTTTGCCATTTGTTTGCCATAGAGGAAGACACTCTAAATTCAAGCCAACGTTAAAATGTGCAAACAGAGTCACTCCAAATATTAAGCTATATCCATCGAGAAGTTCCTGCTTAATCTTACAATTTTTCAACAAAGAAAAAAAAAGCACAAAATGAATAAAACTTAATATACTATATAAAATCAAACTCTAGATTATTCTAACTATATATATAATACAATTTAAAATGTGCCTAAGCTGCCACGATAGTGGGTACCATCCTACCTAATCTTTGTGAAAACTTTCATCAAAGTTTGCAATAAAATAAAACGAACAAGTTCCATATGCGTCATCCGATCGTCGTAAGAGTTTAAAATTTTAAGCTGTTGTAGTTGATTAAATATATAAAGCTAGCGATTCAATTTGCATAGCTAATGATATAATCAAATAATACAATTACTAGTAACAGTCATATTATTAGAACACAATTATCGATAGCGGTGATTATTTATGTTATAACATAATTGCTAATACGAGTCTGCTAATTACCATCTACGCGAAATTAATCAACGGAAACATGGAAATTGGGATTCCGGAAGCCGCTGGTCAACCGTTCTAATAATAAAATTCGCAAATTTAATCTACCGGAAACTCATTTCGAAATACCATGGACGCTAGACTGCGGAAGCGTTAAAAGCTCGACGGACACGCTGAAATCTCGTGACGTGATCCGTTCATCAGATGCACGCATGAGATTTCGGGAAATTGCGGTAATCGTTTTAGCCACGACGATTTATAGTGGCCACGCGCCGCCACTTCCTGTTCGAGATTTGTCCGACCACGAATCTAATTAGCCTTACCAAGCTATATCAGAGTGAAACGGGTTTTCCTTATTATTTATACTATCGAATCTTCCTTGCTTGTGTTATAAATTCGAAAGTCATTCTTGCTCGAGGACATTCTTGCAATTTTACTCGCCGTCGTATTCACAATGACAAAAATTGTAATCATTCAGTTATTATTTTCTTCTTTGTGTGATATTGCTTGACGTATTCGTTTCTTGTTGCCCTCTTTTGGTATCATTAATTTTAACTTGCAACGCAGTTGCTACTAACAAGTTTGCGCTTCTTGTTCTTATGAATACGTTGCGCTTCACTCCGTCGTTTTGCGAATATTCCAGTTCACTTCATTGGAACTAAAACAGAAGGATCTGGAGTGAAGGGGACTATTTAAGAAACGACGGAACAAAACGCAAAGTAATTAAGTTGTCCGAAAAGTTTCTTTCGTTTTGTAAGGAAATAACGTAGATGCACAACGTTTTCCCTTTTATATTATTTCATTGAATTATGTATGATCCATTTTGTAGGAATACAACAAGACATAAAACAGAAAATGTTGCGCGCCTCTTTATTATTTCCTTGCAAGACGAAAGAAACCTTTGGCACAACCTAATACTAACAAGAGCATGAACAAAATCCGTGGAACCACAAATACGTCATCTGATCATCGTGAGAGTTTCAAGTTTTAAGGTGTTGTAATTGATTAAATATAAAGCTAGTCAATTTGTTCAATTACTTGAAATTTGATTTAATTTCTCTAAACAAAACTGGCAAACCTCGTTCCTGCAACGATAAATCCCAAAAATTCCAATTCGGTAGACGAAAGAGCTACAAAGAAGAAACGTGTAGCACTTTGAAAGCCAGGAATAAATCATTGAGAACACCTTCATCGATCAAGAGGACAATTATAAATTGCTAACCGTGATAAGTATATCTCCTTTATATCTTAATTCACCCCTACTGTTCAATGGTAGTATTTACGTCATGCGACAAGATTTTCTTGCAAATGCGACCAGGCGGCAGGATGAAGTTGCATTACAAGACTTGATTGCAATTTATACAAGATGAGACGTCGATAGCTAGCCCCGTACATGCTACGTTTTGTACTTTGCATACCATCAATTCGCTACGTGACACGGTTGCAAGACTTTTTCCATCACTGGCAACGCCCAAAGTTGCCAAACAAGATCATGTTTCTATGGGTTTGATTGGTCGTGCTTTCGATGCGTAAGTGCATGCTTTCTCACGATAATTAGTTATCGACGAATCGTAGCAAGTCGATATGCCTGTCATTGACGCTATGTTAAAAGATTGCCACCTTCTGCGGAAAATCGCTTGCAAGTTGCATGACTGCATTATATCGGTTTAGATTACACGCGTAAATTAGGCTTTATGCGCGAATCCCATTATCTCAATGAGCAGATAAATCTGTTGCTAGTTTTTTTTTCTTTGTTTTTTAGTCTTTACCGTATAATAACGGAATATCATGAGATAAGGTTGCAAATTTATTCGCGAACGAAGTACGTACGTGGATTTTATGGGGTGAAACTTCGATGACTCAGATCACTCTGCGAAACAATTTCATGAGGTAACATTAAATGATTTTGAAGGAACGCACGGTTTAGCGATTATGCCTGTGTGCTACAAGTGGAGGAGACTTTCAAACAATTTTAAGGTAAATTTTTCTTTCCTCAAATCAGGCTACAGATCTTCTTAACTACAGAACTTCTGCCTGAAAATAATTTACAAAATATTTCAAGTTCAATTTTGATAAATGTAGTATACGTATAGAAAGAAAGAAAAGTTTGGTAATTAAAATTAAAATGAAAAAATTCAGTAATATTGCTATTAATATAGCATGTTATAATATAACATACAATATAATATTGCTTTGCTTTAAATTAAAATTTCTTTTCGTCGTTTTACTTGCTCTACAACGAAAGCATCACGTAACTCAATGTCGCAGGCCATTTCGAAATTGTCTTTCATCCTTTCAAAACTTTTTTAAATCACATAAAAAGGACAACAAATTAATTCGTGCACCTAATAACTGTTAAGTAACACCTGACACATGCTATTAAATGTAATACGTGGAAAATCTGATTGTGCATGAGACACTCTGTATATTTGCTCAACTATGATGAACTGATACGTTAGGTTTGTATATATGTTGAATAAATTAGCTCGAGATTCAATGCTAAAATTACAGATTACCTCAAAATTCGAGTTATGTCGAAGCAATTACAAGAGACGACGTTATTAAGTTTTTATACCAGTGTGCACGTGACTGAATGCGATGACGGTACTGCGTGACTTAACACGATGACAATATTATTTGTCATCGCGTCAATGTAGCTCGTAAAATCTTGCCTGACCAGGTTGCAAGAAACTGGATGGATCAGAACGGTTTCGCGAAAGCTTTCTTTTCGTAGTATGTATAGGGCTTAATAGGGCAACAATGGGATTTAATCTCCAGCGAGTCGGAATGTGAATACAATGGTAATGTGACTACCAGATAGCGTATCGAGGATGCAAATCTCCCTACAGACCGTAACTGAATCGCCAGATTCTTTTTTCAAGCGTGAATACAGCTTTACATAGCATTTGAAGTTTAACTAGGTAGATAAAAGCAACATTATCATGGATAATATCGCAACCTTATATTATCGAAACTTTTATGTTTCTGTTATAATATTCTCTCTCAAGCGTGAATAAGGCTTTATTTCTCGATGATCAAATTATCAATATTAATAGATATTATCAATATTATCATATTAATATATTATAATGCGCGTGTATTATCAGCATGATATAAGGAAGTGTAACCCACATACATGAAAATTTATTTCACCTATTAGATATTGTAATATGTACATCACTTTGAATATCTTTTATGCTTTGCATATGACAAGCATTTTGTGCATTTTTGCAATTTAAAATTTCTCATAAATGGATAAAGATCGGCAGTCTAATTACGGCATATTAACGCAGTATAAAATGTTGATGATTCAGATCTTTCTAAAAAATACCGAATTCAACGTCACATGTTTGAACTCTATTTCCAAGTGCGAACGTGGCCTTACACGGTACTTAAATTCCATGAAATTAACGCACGCAATATCAGTATTATTATTATTAGACAGTAATATAGAATTCATGTTAATTCTTACATAAATTATCCACTGAAATTTACATAGTATTATTTCGTTCCTTTCAAGCGAGAACAGGACTTTAATCTATACTCAAACTCCACAGAAATATGATATACGGCTTGGATAATGTTGCAAGACTAATATAACGAATTATAACATACATCATGCGAATTTTAATATAAATCTCTAACTCGTTTTACACATTATTAACCTGTTTTTTCCCAGAATAAATACGGCTTTACTTGATTTTTAAATTCTAATGAATTACGATGTGCACCTTTCATATTACTACAGATTTTTTCCACATCACAGTATTACATATGAGTTATGCGAAGTTTAGTATAATCTTCTCACTTAAATTTGTGTACGAACCATCAATTTACCTTTCGTAGGCGTGAGCGAGACTTTAGTCAGTAATGAGATAGTCGTTAAATCATAATTTCAATGGTATACCAACTGCAGAATTACTACAAGCTTCTATAATCTCAAACTATAATATTTAGATTCGACAATAAAACGCGCAAACCTTGACTCTACATTAAGCGCCATTAATCTTCCGTTGCTAAGCGCGAATGAGACTCTACTTAGAAATAACATAAATAGTATCGAATCGCGAAGTTGATAGTACATCGATTTTGATGTTACTACGTGATCCTACTGTATTAAACTACGACAAATAAATCTGCAATTTTCCACTCAAGGAATCTATATATAATTTCATTCATTTCAGTTCTTCTATTTAGTAATAAAATACGACCGCAACATCAAATTACGACATTGATAGTATACAGTTAATATACTACAATAATACTACAATGAAGCTATATTGTATCAAACTGTAACTCACAAATTCCATGAATCTCAACATAAATCTTAAATCAACCCTATGTATCATCGATTCGTCTCGTGTCAAACGTGAATGAGGCTTTACCCAATAACAAAATAAATACCATCGACTCGCTAAAATCAAACTAACGCGTATAAATTTCTGTTTCAAACTCAGCTGCCACTTTTCTTGTTCAATTGCCTCGATATAATAACTCATTTTTCCAATTGGAAAATTAACAAGTCATCGTTATACCGCCACTTTCGTTTCTCCCACGTGCGAACGAGGCTTTACTCTTCGGCGCTGAGTTTTACGACGACGAAAAGAGCATTTTAAATAGATTTTAGTAATTTGTACAAACTTTCTATCTCACTCCTTTCTCTTTAAACTTTCTCTTATTCTTGATTTCTGCCACGTGTGAACAGGCCTTTACTCTCCACTCTCGCTTTCGTTGAGCCTTCAACTGTCGCATCAGGTGCGGCGAGTTTCGTGACGGTTAAAAGATGGATTCACTGAGTCCGACGTTGCGGTAGGTACAAAATCACGATACGAGATCCAGGACGAATCAGTCCTGATGCACCGTTCGAAATAAAGCAGCAGGACTGATCGCGATCGCGACAGACAACCAGCGGCGAAAAATTCACGGCTCCACGGCCCGACACAATGACGCAGCCGCCTTTTTGATGTCAAACGATCAGCCTGATGACGCCGCCGCCAACGATACAGGTTAGGACAACGATTCGATCGACCATCTCACGGACACGGGCCATTCTCAACCCGTTTCGGGGCTCGCATCATCTCATTTCAGATCTGTCTACGGATAAGCAAATCCTGTTGCAAAATCTCGGTGGTAAACGATCGTGTGTCGAGGCTGTGACGTCCGGCCACAAAGCTTCTATCGAGCAAAGAACGAGGGACGAAGGAGGCGTAAAGAGAAGCTTGGCCGATCAGAAAGGGAGCGATGATGGTAGGTTCATGGTAATATGGAGCAGGTGATGATTTTTTTAAGTTTCAATCGAAGTACATTCCAGACATCACGGTTTCGAAGATGTACATTTCTTTCAGGATGTCAATTTCGTACATTTCTTCTTCTTCTATCCTGTAAAAAGCCTATTAATTATTTTTACGATAAGCTACACTTTAAAATAGACAAATTGCAAATGTACTATGTTATATAAGCAAGTGATCTATTATACTATAAATATGTTGTTTTGTTTAAATTGTTCCCTCGATATGAACCTTTCTATCGTTTCTATTAGTTTTCTCTCCAATCTCCTTTCCATTATTTTTCCATATTATTATAACGAA
Source organism: Bombus pyrosoma (assembly GCF_014825855.1). Classification (NCBI taxonomy): domain Eukaryota; kingdom Metazoa; phylum Arthropoda; class Insecta; order Hymenoptera; family Apidae; genus Bombus; species Bombus pyrosoma. Next base: position 5,489,106 of record NC_057784.1, read on the forward strand.
CACGTCTTACATAAAGAATTTTATTATTTCCAAAAAATATCAAAAAATTCTTTATAGAGTCTCGGGTGTCCGGAGATATTTGTCGAATATGCCACATGGGCAGTTTCTCAACGGTCGAGGAGAATCGAGCCAGTTACGAAAGACAGAACCAACCTATTCGTGGAGTTGACAGTCAAACGTCGACATTATCGTCCTACGCGTATCTCGGCCCTTTGATCTCAGCTTGCAAGTGAGCTTATCGATGTCCACTACAATTTATCTGTCTGGCTAATCGGATTCCTACACTGTACCTTGTAATAACAGGAATACATAGTTTGAGTCACATCTAGATTAAGATATTATCAGGTTCGATCTACCGAATACTTAACTCTTTTCCATAGACTAACATCGATGCTCTGATGCAATTATAGAATCAGAAATATATTTCTGATTTGCCAAGAGAATGATTCAGAAAATTTGTCGATGTATCCGTTAGTAGAATTTCTGAAGTTGAAATTGCGTTGCATTTTTCTCGCGTTTCTAAACATTCCTTTAAAAATTTCTTACATTTGACGGAAATTTTAGATACTTCGAGCTTCTAATTATTCAATTTCCTGTTTTCTTGGCACTTTTCAGTGTTTAAGGATTCCTTACTTCCTCCTTTTATTTTCGATTATCTAATTTTTCTGTCAACGATCTCGAGTAAGAATTTTCTTTCTTGCGATACGTTCCAAGAACTTTTGTAGCTTCAAACTGATCTACTAAATGTAGTGTATTAGTAAATTATCGATTGGTAAACGCTTCAATAGGAATTATTTATTCAAACGGAAAAGACTTACATGATTGATGATTCTCGATTAAATAATATCTTGATCCATTTATTATTTCATTCTCAATTGTTTAATTTCTCCGTCAATATTCTCAGGTAAGAATCTTTTCAAGCTTCAAACTGATTTACTAAATGTAATGTATTAATAGATTATCGATTGGTAAATGTTTCAATAATTCAATGAAATTATTTATTCAAAGGAAAGAATCTTACGTGAACGATAACTCTTGATATAGAATATTTAAATGCATTTATTATTTTGGATAAACGTGACAGGTGTCGTGGGACAGTAGCGCTGGTACACGTAGAATGTCTTGAAAGATGGTTGACAGAATCGGGTCACTCTAGATGCGAGCTTTGCGGCTACAAGTACGCCACTAAAAGAGTACCACGTCACAACATCATCCGTAGTGTTGTAATATGGTTCAATACCGTGATAGTGACTCGACAAGTAAGACATATTCATCATTCACCATCCACCTAAAGATGATCCACATTATCATTATATTATAAGTCAATAACATGTTCTCATAACATTCCATATTTTTATGAGAAACATCAAAGTCCATTTTTATTAAGTAGCATTCTTTGAATCAATTAATCTTACGCTATGATACTACTTTCACTTTCATTTTCCCACTATGTCGTGGAGAAATTCTTTCACTGAATTCATTATCCTTCTTTTCCAGAAGAACTTTGGCGAAATCTCGTCTTTAGAAAAAATAATTGCAATCCAATTTTTGATTAAAAATGATTCTTTGAAGTAATATGCAAATGTTGTGATAATATGTTTCTGAATATGCTCTGTTACAAAGCTTTTTGCCTTTGAAATTAAATCAAATTATCTCGAAGAATACAAATTCTTGTCGCAAATATAATTCATTGAAAGGAAAACGCTATGTTTCCAGATGCTTCTAGATATATTGTATCTAGTAGTCACCACGCCACTAGCCCTGTTCTCCTGCTACATCTGTGTCCTGGCTCTAAGAATGTTGCTAAAAAGAGGTCTGCAAGAGATGCCCTGGATGATCGTTGCCATGCTTCCCACTTGTTCCCTTACTCTAATCGCTTACTGGGGTTGGATAATTACTCTGGCCAGGTGTGTTCATTACCACTTTCCTTTCCTCTGTCTCTACACCTCACGTATTATATTATATTCCTCAAAAAAAAAAAAAAAAAAAACAAAAAAGAAAAAAGAAATTCCCAGACCGCACAAAATGAACATAGATATTTGTACACATAATCCAACAGAATCAATCACATTTGATTTCACCGTGGAGTTGTATAGTAATTCGGCCAAGTGTTCCAAAATGTTAACACTGGACGTATCATCGAACCCTCAAAAACGACGGATTTTAGATTTGCTTCTTTTTACAATCACCGCAGGCATACAGATAATTTTGCAGAAATCAATATTGATTCTATATGAATTAATATCATTTGAATTATACAGATTTATAATACAGAACATTTATTACGCAAGCGGTAGCTCTAGCGTTAATTACCACATCCCTGCACGATGATATTACGTTACCTGAAAAGAAGTTTGCAAACCATAATCCATACAAATATTTATATACATAGCGGAAGAAAATTAGTCCGACTGTGATGACGAATTCCATCAAACAACTCGCATCATCTTTTTTTTCGTTTCGAATCGCTTTACCTCCCCTCGCCCCCGCGTCCAACTACAATATTGCCATTTATTCACTACTATAGCGCAACTATCATTTATACCATTAAATAAAAATATTATGCCAATTCAATGCAGATTTATCGTATCGAGTTTCGTTAACTAAATCACGCTCGTAATCAGGTTCTTATCTTATTTACCAGTCCTGTTCTATAAATCTATCTGGTTAATAATTTACCGATACAACTTAATAACCTGGTTAAGCGACCGTGTAAATTATCAGACTGCACGGGCGTAGATGGCGCCGTTATTGGAGGAGCAATTTCGTCATACGTTTGGTTCCTGACGACTTCAACAACGCTGAAACGAATTCGAGGCAAGAAAGGACCACCGGTAACCATCTTCACCAACAGAGGCCGTACGCGGACGACGAGACGATGGAAATACGCGACGTCACGTCGATCGATCGGTCCGAATGAATCTACACGCAAGATTTAATTGCTGGTAATTTGGTTTCATTAAAAGGCGGCTCTAATCGAGCTGGTTACTAACCATCGAGAACAATTGATCGCATCAAACTGCATGAGTTTCCACGTCGCTTCCGGTTGTCTGTTATCTTCGTACGAGAATAAATCGGAAAGTTGATATAATTTATAAAAACCAGCTGTTAGCATCATGTTCGCCATTATTCTTGCAATAGCGTCATTTATAATTTTGGTTCATCTTATGATAACGATTAATAGTGACTTGCTCAAGATTGTTGTGAAATTTCAAATAGCTGCCATGTTACTGATAAGACATTAATTCTACTGATTAGGCTGTTACTAATAAAACAATTCCATTGTACGATTCTTTTTATTTCGCTGTTGTTGAGAGTAATCTTTGCAGCAAGAGGTAGTTCTCTTTTCGTTTTCTGATTTCTGCAAATTGAATAAATTAAAACATGTTAGAATAAAGATCACTGTTTTCTCATTTTCATATTATTAAGTTTTTTAAATTAGAAAATAGTTTCTTAAAAGTTTCTTAATATACAAAGATTTACGCTTTGTGCATCGAGGAAGATGAAGAACCAGAGAGAGTTGCGTAAGTGAAGAAGATTAAGCATAAAGACGAACGAAAGTAAGGATGGAATTTAAATGGAAAATACAGAAGGGAAAAGTTCGAAAATATTTTCTTGCTCTTGTAGAAAGTTATGAGAGTAAAAATAAAAGTTAACTGGGTGAACCAGGTTCCAGAAGTTGTCCACGATTAAAGGTACCGTTGCAGTTCACTTTCGATAGATCGAAAGTTATTACGAGAGAGACGCATCACGATTTAATTCGGCCAACCCAAAAAGGGATGATGATTTTACTTTCTTGCAGTCGGAAACAGCGATGAGAGCAATTCATTTTCATGAATCTTTTTTAAGTTAACTTATGTAGGAACAGACTTTTCACAATATAAATATAGTTTCTAAGTAGAAATGTAATTTTTGTTATTTCAGTTCTTCTTATTGTTTATCAAGTTTTTGAACGGTCACGTTTGATAACTTTTTTTAGACTGGCGTGTACGATAACTGAAAAGCCAATTGATTAATCAATATCCTCAGCAATTGAGCCTCAAATTTTTATTCCATTATTTACATACAATATCTTTCTAAACAATATAAACTCAATTTATCTATAGAAAGAAGTATATTTTTCTTCTAAATGCTAGGACTTTCTGATTCCTCATTCTTTTTTCAAAAACAGGTTCAATCCTGGGGCAAACTAACTCTAAATTACATTTTCAAATGCTTGAATTTTAAATCTTCAAATATTCGAGTTTTCAAAGTGTCAAATTTACAAAGATTTTATTCTGATATCTAAGCTTCCAAATTCGCGAAAGTTCGTCAATTTCTCAACTTGTTAATTCTAATTTTCTCACTCTTCTCATCGCTGTTCCCAATTTTGGAAGCTGTTCCTTCTACCGGAAACATTTAACGTTCCACAATATTCCACGCCTTTATTCTTCCCAGTTTCGCGCTCGTTTGGTCATCGGAGATTCCAATTTCCATCGAAATTAACTCTCTTCTCTGCCAAAAACTCATCCTCTCGATCGAACAAGCGCAACAGGTTCAATCCACGAAGCACCAAAAATGAGCAAGTCTCTCGCAAATACGAATCGTCTCCGATGTTCAATTTTGCGAAAAAAATAAATAAATGTTCCGTAAGCATGTGCATCGCATTATCTCATACGAGATACGCGAGAAAAAAGAGGATAGCAGAGGTCATTAAACCACAACCAGCTCTGAATCCTTCGGTTTGCTCTCTTTGCACCACCTACTGTCGTGTATTCCATCTTTGAGCCTCGTCGTTTATTTTTCGGAACCGGCATTTCCCGCTGGCTCTGTCCTCTTATTTCACCAGCACATGCCTCGCAGAAACCAAGAAACTCAATTTTCTGCCCGTTTCACGTGAAATTAGCGGCGATAAAGCGGCTGCGTTTTAATAAGCATTCGTATAATTGCACGCTCCCCTCTCGACGGACAGCTAAGCCGTTTCTGCTCTTCTACAATGTTTATTGGATTGGCGTTTATCTCGTTAGATAACGTTGTTCGACCTCGAGAAGCCTCGCCATACACACGCCTTGTGATTTCTTTTTAATAAAACCGCTTCTCGCGTTAATGCGAACGAAGGCGGGATTTTTAAATAACAGGGACGTCTTAAGGTTCTGAAGAGTTGCAGATCTACTTTCAAGAAAAATGGTTTATGAAGTGTGTATGATTCGTGGGATAAAGCGGGCGAAGCTTGCTTTTGAAGTTATATAGGGTGGTTTGGAAAATTGTTCGAAGATAAATAGTACAGGATAATGAACAGGGTGTCTCATCTGACTCTGCCACCTTTGATTGTTGTCTTATCTGTGACGATACCTATACGGTATCGAGGTGGACGTACTGTGCTTTTTTTATCTATTCCACTTGTCGATGGTTTTAAAACGTCGTGTAAAGATGGCATTAAGATACATACATATTCTCGTAACTGGTATTCAGACGTTTTCGAAACACTACAAACTCATGTCTTTTGCATTATCCACTGTGGAGAAAGAAACTTTAAAATTTACAAATCTTAATGTCACTTTTAATGGACGTCTCAAGATCCTCGCAAGATCGAATGGGCAAAAGCACAGTACCGTACAACTTCTGTCTGGAACACTTTTCTGTATCGTCACATATATGAGAGTATCTGAGGTGGCAGTGTTAGGTGAGACACCCTGTATATGTATGAATTGATATACGAGGTTGGATTAGATAGAGATTAAGATGCTAAGATTAGATTCTATAATTTTTCATGAACCAAAATGCGTTCTTTGGTTCTTTCATAAGTGCAGATCAAGTTTCAGACTTAGAATCTTGAAGAAGTAAATAAATTAAAAAAACAATTTTTATGCTGTTTTGTGTACTGTATATGTATCTGTGATACGTATAATTTATTTGATGTGACGATTAATATTATATAAATAAATATAATTGGTTTCGAAGGTGGTTGAGAGGCTATAACGAAGATATAAAATATTGCAGTGATCGTATACTACAATATCGAATAACATTCCATCTCGCGAATCGCAAGAAACTAATTAGCAACAGCAGTCTCACTCCGTGGAATCGAGATATGTACAATTTTTCCAGAAAATAACTAAGAACGAAGAAAAGTAAAAGAAGAACATAAAGGCAGTTTGTAGAATCTTCTAACTGCAGAAACTATAAATATCAAATATCATTACAGGAATAACGAACACCCTTAAATTACATAGAAAACTCGTATCAGACATAGCGTAGCAGGTGCAAGTAAGAAGCGAGTCTAACTTTATAAGAAAATAAAAGAACCCTTATCGGTAACGAAGGGTACATATAAGTACATAAAATCCTAAATAAAAGAAACTTATACACATCGTTCAAATAAATAGATACTGCGATGTCTGTATCAACGGCCATTTGAAAAAACGTTACAACTTAATCCGAGCAATTTCAGAAACTGCGCTCCTCTTTCTAATAACAATTACCATTTGCATACGTAAGTTTGAAGCGTCTTGTACCCTTTAATAGCGTTTTTATCTTAATTCCCACCCATGTACACTTGCAACGTACCAGCTCCCACATTCATTTTTCCCTAATAAAACTTCGATTCGGATGTTTCGATGGAAAGTAGATTTACATAATACGCTCATTTGTATTCAGGAAACATAGATAACTTTATCGTTATCGTTGGCAACTGTTTGCGGACTCCTAGGGTCTTCTAGATTTTAGACGGTGTCTGGATAGTAGTTATACAGGATTAGTTCATGCAGACGACGACGACACTTCCTGCTTCCACTTGACACGCAAGGTTAGACCTGACATGCAATGCGTTTCGTTCTGATGATTAAAGTCTGAATGTTTGAAGTTCTACGACTCACCTTTAGCAATTTCCTTCCCCATTTAGTTTTCGCAGATTTAACACTAAAACGTTATCAGGCTCGGCTTCAAGATTTGATTTTAAATTGTACATTCATTGTTATTTCTTTTGTTCGTCTAACTTTATGTAAATTCTTATATTAACAAAAATTGAGAAACTGATTAATCAGATAATATAAGAGTTAACACAAAGTTGTATGAGCAAAAGAAGTAACAATGAATGTACAATTTTAAATTAAATTTTGAAACCGTTCATTTCTTCGGGCCTTGTAAGGATAGTGTTAAAATGCAGATTTCGAAGCCTTGAAGTTTCACTCTTGAAGGTTGAGCTCTCGCAGCTTCGAGAAGCTTCAAAATGTATCTTCCTATGTTTTAACATTTAACTTTGGAAGTTTTAAAACTTTAGTTTACGGAACTTCGCGTTTTACAACCTGTCAAAGTTCAAGTAAGCAAATGTAGGATAATCCTGTGATATATCATGTGTAGTTTCTTACAAACAATAACTAGCTGATTAGGATACACGATCTTGAAAAGCAGATAGATATATGTTAATCCGATCCTCTTTTCTTTTTACAATTAAATTACCAATCATTGAGTTACGAATTACCATGAATATTCAATTAAGAAAATTACATTCTAATAAATTTTAATTTGCAACCTTGTAAATCATTTAGCTACGTAACTGCGTAATCACGATCGCAAGTAACCAGCTCAGATTACTTGCTACACATACTGTATAATTCATAACCATGACACGGTGATATAATTAACAGTAAATATACATCAAACTTTATCACATTAATGCAATTAATAATTGTATATCAAATGATGATTGTCCACTTATGAGCAAAAATTAATATTCAATTTTAAACATCAATTTATAAACAAATTCTCCTTTTGATGTATGTTCACAAAATGATTGACTTAATTACTATACAAAGTGATTGATTTAGTCATTAGGCAAAATGATTAAATTAATCATCATGTAAAACGATTAATTTATTCATTTATTCATTAATTAAATAAATTTTTAAATTCAAAGTTCAAATTAAATTTTTAACTACTTGTATAACTCTGTATGAGACATCATTTCATTTATTTTTAACATAAAGATTGTAAATATTATTTCCTCATTAGAATGAAAATTTAGAATAACTGATATTTAAAATAAATTAAGAAAGTGAAATATTTATCATAAAGAATTATATTATTTTATCTACTTAATTACGTATCTATTTTCTACTTATCTACTTTACACTTCTTTATTTACTTAAATACCACTCTTAATTATGCATACATTAATTACCAATCTATTTGTATAGAAACAAATTAATATCAATAGAAAGTAGAATCTAGTAATAATGTTAAGTGTTTCCTATTAAATCGCATTACTTACTAATATTATAATTTAACAATGAATTAATAAAAAGTGGATATAAATGTATGCATACTGTCGCCTTACTTCTTAACTGTTCTAACTTCATTTTCATAAAAATATAATTAACCAATTCAACCATGCCTCATTGGTATACGGAATACAAATTCATGATAATATTATGAAAATTCTACTAAGAAAGCAAAAATATTCAGTCTTTTTCTGCTATTAAATATCGAGTAGGTATCGAACTTCATGAATTTTAAATACAGTTCTCTCAATTTACAAAACTATGTAGTGTAGATAGAACAGTTAAAAACTAGAACTACTAAACGTCTATCTGTGTTATACATATCATCAAAATGTTAACATTACCAAATCCTGCGTGAAATGTTAACGAGTTGACTGTAAATCATCAATGGCGTCTCTACTGGTCTCCACAAATTCGATTTATCATCGATCATAGGTCACCTGCGACGTCCATATTGCAAATTCCTATTCTCTCAATTTCATCCATGCAACCAGCCAACAATCTGCACAAAACAAAACCAACAGTTTAAAGCAAATATGCGATAAACCAATAATCAGTAATTACTAAAATCAATTATATAAAAATAAAACAATAATCGAATTCAAAAACTAATTGCACAAGGTACTTATAATCGGTGATAATTCTAACCTTCAAATATGGCCACCGATGCAACGCCAACGAAAAAACTATAACAATATATCGAATAACTACTTGACTGTACGATAATAATGGTTAAAGGAACGATTAAACATATACGTACTAATAAAATGAAGTTAATCGTAGCGCAGAAATGGTTGCAAAGTCGAAATTGAATTACTACGTAGTTAATGAATATGACGTACTTCCAACGTAGTAATACATCCTAACGCAATGATTTTCGGCAGAAGAATAAACCCCTGCGCAACAGGTTCGCGTCGCTACAGAGTGGGGAGGGGGAAGGGAGAGATGGCACGAGCCGACACGAACAGGACTCGGTCGATTTCCGATAAGCAAAGCGTCCTTATGTATATACATACTTTTATGTATACTTTCGCGCGCTAATTTAATTTTCTCTCTCGGTCAAATGAGTGTAATTTCAAAATTAGCTATGTTCATTGTAAACAATTTGTGATATTTATGGGTTTTAATTTCTAAATATTTAAAGTAAAATTTTAAACATATCTTCTGCAAAACATAGTACTAATATTTATTAATTGAAACTATCATTCAAAAATGAAAAAGAATTACTTTTATACTTTTTGAAATATTAACGACGAACTAAATAAATAAATTTGTTGTATAATTAAATATAATTGCAAAATAAATCTAGTAATTATTTAATATAATAGAATTAGTTATTAAAGTGAAATTTTTACTCATGTATTCAAGTTGAGTCATGCGTTGATAAAAAGATTGAAATAGCTGTAGAAAATAAATAATGCAAAGAACAGATAGGATATTCTTTTTTCGACATTAAACAGAAGTTTAGATAAGAGTTTAGAATTGTTAGTGCAGTTAGACCTTACTCCTGCTTTCTTCACACAATTAACGCGTTTTCAAAATCACGAACCAAACCTATAGCCGCTCCATCAATTACGTTTTCATAATATAGAAAATTATTAATGTTTCGGCAATCGTTAACATGGTATTTGACGCAAGCTTGTCAGCATCAGATAATTTCTAATTCTTAACATCAGCTCTTGGTACATATGTATATCGGTTTTATTGATTCTCATAGGTTCAATTTACATTAATATATAGCTAATTCTGTCAACGTTATAAATGGTAATTTTTAAGATTGAGTTTGAAATACTGATACTACTGCAGAACAAGACAAGTTTTGGTATGAGATAGACATGGGAACGTTTGAAACTGAATTGAATGTGGACATGGCAATTCAGACTGGTCTTTGACACAGTAAAATCAGGAATGCCAGAGAAACAGATTGTAATAAATATCCCAATATTTTTCAAAAATAGATATACTGAATTTCGATACTATAGCTCTCAAATAAAGTTTACTAAACAGATTCATGAATACACATAGAATATAACGGAAGATTATGCTTCTATGATACGTTTAATTTGTAATACAGAATGCAACTATGTCTTTTAGTGGAAAATTCTAATCGTATGTTATAATTAATTTATATTAACAGCGAACATATCGTACACTATGCACATTAAACGTACGCAATCTTATGCATATTTTCTCGTGCTAATTCAATTCCCTTTCTTGGTCAAACAAAGTTTACAAGATAAGCAGATGATATAATGAAAGATAAGGCTTTCGTAACACAGAATACAATTATATTTTCTGAAGTGGGGAATGTTAATTATATTTATATATAATTTACACATTACATAAATGTTTGTATATAATTGTACCAGCATTTTTAATGAATGAATTTCAATTTGAAAGCTTCTGTATCTCATGTATACTAATACATGTATGAGGATGTTTGTATAGAAATATTACAATAAAGCATCTTTTTATGTGCAATTAAAGCCGATAATTGAATTGAATATATTATCAAGTAATTCCTATGATTATTTTAAATTTATCTTTACGTGAAGGGGATAAGAAAATCTGATGTTTCTAACGGTTTGTACTTGAGAACATGTAACACAAATTCTCACGTTATACCTGGCCTGTAGCTGTATCTCTATTTTACTGGAAAAAGCATTGGGACGACGCGTGGTCTTCTATTCATATGGAAATTAGTAAAAGTGATAATTTATGGAACGGTTCTAGGGTGGTGTACTGGTTTCTAATTTTTGTTATTAAATTGCAGTGGCTGCATGTTGTTGCGTTGCCAGGACGAGATACACAGGCGCGATAAGTAAATGTAGAAAATAAGATATGGATAACCAGTAAAGTAAGAAATTGGACAGATATATTGAAGTCGTTCTCACGAACTGAATTTTATTATTGGTCTTTACTGACTTTTATTACTAAATTATGATATAATATAGCGTAATATGTACTTCATAAATTAATTATTTTAATCGGAATGATCTAACTACATAAATATATATTATATGGTCCCCTTTCACAAACATTTATACCAATTAAATAGCCACATTCTTCCTGCTTCAATTACGCCATCAATCATAGCAAATCAAATAAGCCAAACAAATCCAAGCTATCCACCAGCAAGTGAAATACAAGAACCGGACTCATCATAAGCGCACACCTGAACAAGCACCTAAGTTAAAAAAGAAAAAAAAAGAGGAAATGGAAGGGAAAACAGAAAGAGCCAAAGAAATAACACATCGAAAAGAAAGAAAACAATCTGCGTGAATGATCGCTTCTACGAAATTGATATTTCTTCAAACTCCGCTATGAAATATCAAAAAACTAGTTATAAAATGCTGCTAACATGACGAAATGAATAAGCAATTTAAAAGAAAAGAAAAAAAAGAGAGGGGTATGAGCGATGGAAATGTAACAACGCGCTAGTGTAGTTCGACAATCGGGGGTACAGATGAAAATAGAAGACCGAGAGTCTCCTCTCTTTCCACGTGGATACCAAGCGAGGAAGAAATGAATCTTTTACGCGCCATCACCGCGAATGCATCCGGTTCTTCCAGATTCTCGAGCGGCACGTGACGCTTCTAGCCTCCTAGACGATCGGGAAAAAAACGTCGGGACGAACGACACAAGATGACTGGATGAAGCCTCCGCCGGGGTAAATTCGAAAGGGTAAAAAGAGGATGACATCCAGAGGGGGGACACAAATTATTGGCTCGTGACGCATCGAACGTCTGCTCCTTGCCTTTGGAGGAGTACGCAGGAAAAAGGATCTATCTATTAAAATAGTTAGAAATACACGGTATTTTGTGAAATAATTTTTCAAGCTTCTCGTTTTTCTAAATGTGAACACTTGGAAATTTAGAAATGGGAAATATCGAAGATCTCGGAATTTAAAAATCTGCGAGCGTAAGGATCTCTCGGGACGCAGAAATTTGGAGATTTTTATTTGAAATTTCAGGAAATTTTTAATTGAGCGCTTTGGAAATTAAAAAATTTAAAGATTAGAAAGTTTGGAAAATTCGAAAATTTAGAACTTTAGATTTCTGCAACCGCGAAATCTGGAAATTTAGATTTGAAGGTTCGAAAATTCTACAATCCGACAACTTGAAATTTTGACATTCTAAACTTTTAATAAAACTTGAGATCTCTTGAAATCTGGAACGTTTTAGAATTTTCGAGGCAGCACTTATGCAGTGGTATCACAAAAGAAGGACAAGGAATGAAAGCTGCGGTGGGCGTGAAGGACGAGGCCACGGTCTTCCTTTACGACAGGATACGCAACGCATTCTTGGACGATTAACCGCAAATCGGGGGCAGAAACGCGTGAAATTTCTGCATAAATAATACGGCTTTCTAATCCTATGACTTTCGTCCGGACAAGCGTCGGTCTCGTATTTTTTAACCCTCGTTAGAAGGTATGTCGAGCGAGATAAAACGGTCGATAGATGACTATCGATCTATTCAAGCGGCTTTTATTACAGCCGGAACGATATGGCTCGAATGATATATTGAGATCGATAAAAGCGAATGATTCGCTTTGCAACAGTATTAAACTCGTATGGTCTTTAAATTTAGATAAGTAATTTGAAATTGAATGTTAATCTCATGAATCATCTTTTACGTTACACAACATTAATAATGTTCGAAGAATTAAACAAAATTCGAATCACGTAATAAGAATCCTGATTCTATTTATAAAATGAATATCTTTGTCACTCTGATGCTTTGTTCAGATTTGATCTAAAGTTTGTATTCACGCGCGCACAAATTAAGCTACCTAAGTTGAAGTTGCCTGAGTTCAAGCAACCTAGTCTCAAGTAATAATGGATAACGTAAACTAGAATTGCAAGAAATGCTGCATGTTCAAACATGTGTAACAATGGAGACAATAGAGATTACATAAAGTATTAAAAAGATAATATCGCAAAAGCATGGTTAATGGAGACAAGGAAATATGATGTTAGATAAAATTGTTTGATATAATTGGAATCTGACATTCAGCTAAAATAAATAGCTACAAAAGAGAAGAAAGAAATTTTTCTCTACTTACTAAAGTGTAATGCTCCCAGTACGATTGAACACAAAGTTCTTCTACGCTTAGTTTATTTTAGCAACAACAGCATGAACGATACTACGGCCATGAGGGAACAGTTGAAAGAAGCTCAATTTCGCTTGAATCTCGAAACGATATTTCAAATGAAAAGCAGTATTTAAAGTAGATCTCAAATTACTTCAAGTAAAATTCGAGTAACGTGACTAACCCGAGCGAACCGTGTAATAACAGCTTCGTGAACTGTTTTCAGACAATGAGGTCAGGTTACAGATAATAAATGGAAATGCAGCGTAAACGCACTGTATGAAATTGTTCTTACCTTCATGCACGTTCATAAATACAAACTACACGGCCACCTAGAGCTTTACTGGATTAGTATCCATTAAATAAACGTCAATTTAGACTGCACATCGATCGATCTCACTATCGAACCCCTCAATTTCCTTCGACCTTCTGTCCAAGCCATCCTACCCACCAGTAATAATTCTGTCGTCCGTGCCCTCCATTAAATCGGCTTGAACGCCCTCGAGCGCGCGTTTAAATTTTCCCTAGCATGCGCGCGCGATAACTCATCTCGTCGACGATGGAAAAACGCGCCTTTATTTCCCTCCCCGCCATAAGAAACCATGATTTACGAACGATTTGCAAACGCTGATTGAGCCATAAAGATATTCTGCGACAAGTTCTGTTCGCCGTCTGTTCGGCTGATAAATTCCAGCAATTTTCCGCAATACGCTCTTTGTGACTCTGAAGTTACTTATAATAACATGTTACTTTTGTCTTGACCATCAGTAATAAAAGGATGCTTATCTGCAATTACCGTGGTCTCCTAATCGACTTTCGATCGATAATCGCCTCACGATCGGATAATTGCGTTTGAATTACTCGGCGTTTCGCGCCAAAACTGACCATCCGCTTTCTTTCTTTCTTTTTTCAATGGAAAACGATGACGATGGTAAGAACTATATAAGCCAAAGACATCGAGATGAATTTATAGCATCTGCAGCTTGCAATTTAGAACTTGTACTGTCTGCGGGAAAAATGAGAAAAAGGAGGTATGTATACAGTTTTATACGGTTTCGTTACAGGCGTGTTGCTTGTAGTTGCGTGTAATCGCGGCGTCTTGTAGTATCTTATTTTCTTGTCACTAGACGTTGGAAACTGGATTAGATGTATTAGACATGGTGTATTTATGTTTGTTGAATGACCGTGCTAAAAAGTGTATAGCCGATTGCGTAGCTGGATGCATTATATTTCACGTCTGATTGCAGCCGAATGATAGAGGAGAAAGTTGAATAGTTTCGAGTTACCTCGATTTGTATGGATGAATTTTGTAGATATACAACGAGATTATATGGAAACAGATATTGTCAGATCGATAATCCCTCTTCTTTTTGATCTTATTTATTCTGGGCACGAATTTGTCCATTTGTAATATTCCTACAAAGATTGTCGATTCTTTTGTCTATACAATACAATCTCTTGGCGTAATCTTTAAAGAATGTGACTCGATCAAAATACACTGCATTCTATAGAATCGTACATACGCTAAACGATACTAGCGCCACCACGAACTAGAACTCGTTGGCCATTTAATCTTCCAAATCTACTCGCATTGTGCATCCGAAAGGAACATAATTACCACGTTCATTGCCCTTTAATTTAACTAAATTTAATGAAATAATTAAAGAATACAATTCAATCGCAATATCCAACGTGAACCTCAAATTATGAGGCAAGAAGAAACAATTTAAAAGATATCATGTGCAATTGCTCCGATGAAAATACGTCATCATACATACGTAATATGATACGTAGGACACTAACGCCGCCACAGACAAGAATTCTCTAGGATGCGAAGCTTCCAATTCTCCTCGCATTATGTACCAAAAAGGAACGTAATCTGCACGTCCAATCCCCTGCAATCACACAATCATGAACCCATCATTCTCCAACAACTTTTGTTTTTCTCCTTGCCTCCTTTCTAACCTAAGATTCCAACTTCCAAGATACAACATCCAAGATACCCAGAGCACATCTCGAAACGGTGTGCCGTACAAACGTCTCAATTTGTACAGATCGCGAAAAAGAAGAAGAGGAAGGACAAAGAAGAATAAGACGAGGCAGAATTCGTTCCCTTTAACGGCTGTATCGCAACTATACGGTTGTACATGCGTAGGTACAGTGCGCGATGATCTCGACGGTGGATCGTGAATCGACAGGCTCGTTTCTCGCGGCTGTTCCTACCCGTGAATTATTGCCAATTACAAACGCGCGGACCCTTTCTATCGGGGCGCTGCCGAAATTTATAGTCGATGATAAAGGTATCTGGCCGCGGTCGTGCCGCTGTAAAGCCGGCTTAACAAGCACCACCCGTTGCCCTCCAACACGCGAGCCAATAAATCGGCCGGCAGTCTTCCTCTACTCTCATCGAATCACTTTCTTCGCCCCCTTTTTTCCGCGACGTTCGCCCCCACTCTAACCAAACCTAACCTCACAAATAGAAGCATGTTTGCACGAGTGTACGTGAACGTCGCTCCTGGCGGTCCAGCCGACTTATAATTGCTTCATGATACTTATTTATCGAGGTTATTAATAAACAAACGATAGCTACACCGGACGCCTCGTCTCGTAAATATCGTAATTAATGCTCGCGATAATTTTCGAGCTGCACCGCCATTAATTTTCAAACCACTCTCGGTACGCCCCCCACTCTTTCATTCTTCTACTCTTTTACGACGGTGTTCGAATTATATCCCCGGTATGTTCTCTTTCGCATTTTTCCTTTTTAATTTTCGGATTTTTGTTTTCTTGATTTAGCGTCGTATTTTTGTATAATATCGACGGGGAATCGAGTACAGCTGCGTGATCTAATTAGCATGGCAGCTTCGTAAGGTTAACACGTGAACGAAATTTGGGGAGGACCTAACCTTCTTTTGAGCTGAATTTTACTCGAGAGAAGGTAAAAACTAATGCTAAAATTTGGGAGATAATGATACGACAATCAAATTTAGGAAATACAGATTGAAAATTCTATTAAATATAAGTAAATATCGAACTTCTATAATCCCACGTAACTCATAGTTGTTCGCTAGCAGGAAAGAAAAATTTATTTACCGAGAATATATTTATTTTTCTATTATATCCCATAAACGTAAAGAAATCTATCTATCTGTCGACGGGTTTATTTTATACGTTAACGTTTGAGAGTTGGCGGTTTTAATATCGGTTAAAATCGAACGCGGTTGTGTCTCGACCATTCTGAAAATAGAAAACGAGTACTAAAACAGGCGAGGAGTGATTTATGCTCCTTTATCGCAACAGTTTTGGGGCACGAAGGTGTTAGGGGTACCAGAAATATCGCGGCATAATGCGGTGTGCGTGCGACAAGATTGAAAATCGAGCTGCACGAGGATAATAACGTATGTTGGCCACGGGAACGAACACGATGGAACTGTGCCAACCAACACGGTACTTTAGCGTTCATATTGCACGCGTTGAACGATGGGATCGATCGACAGCGTAGCAGATATATTTAGAATTTTTCTTGCAGGCTCCTAATCTTTGTGTTTGAAAGATTCGAGATAAATTTCCGTGTCTGCAAGATTTTCGTGTTAATAATTTATTTAATAACGCGTTTCCCTCTTGAGTATCAGAATTGTTTAAGAATCCTAGATATCTTGATCGTATATTTGTTTATAAATTAATCTATTAAGTGGCACATTTTCATAAGTTATTTCCTCTAAATGCAGAAAAGATGAGAAATACAATATCATTATCAATATAATTGAAGTGAACCTATTTGTGAGAAGCGGTTACACAGAAATAGAAATATTTGTCTCGTGGAAAGAAAGTGCAGGATAAATACAAAATTATAATTATTGACACAGCAGAGTAATCATGAAACAGAATGGTCGATAATTTCTTCGAACTTAATTAAAACCTTAGTATCGCTTTTCGACCGCAGCTGTGATTTACCAGAATCTCAATTCACTGGCTTTTTACAACAGCCGTATTTAAAGCGTTAATGACCAAATAAATTATCATCGAGAAATATGATGAAGCAATGTAAGATTTTCAATCCTCACCTTTCGTTAAAGTTTCAAACTGCTCACCTTTTCAATTCCTAAAACTCTTAAATCCCGAACTCGCGTCTGCTTCAAACTCTCCAGAGAGCTTCGATGCTTTTTCACGATCCTATCGAACTTTCAATTTTCCTTCTTCAAATAGCTTGCGAATTTTATGCATTCGAACAGCCTTACGAAACAGAAAGATATCCACGCGAGCTCATTCTTTTAATCAAGTTCTTAGAAGTTTCTTTTCCGCGGTTATTTACGATTCACGATGTAAACGGCGTCTAAATATTATGATAAAAACTGCAATGAAATTCCAGTCGAAATTCCAGCTAGTATTATCAGAAACATTCTATGATATTTAAATGAATTTATTGCCAGCAGATTGCGACATAGGGCACAGATGTACTCGTATGTATTGGAATCTGAGTTACATGGAATTTTCATTATGGTTCCGCGAAACAGGCGGAGAACGTTTCTCGTGGCGAATATTGGACTCGCGAGATTTATCGTTCTCGTGACAAGGACCTACCGCAACGCGCTACACGTTCCACTGGACCTGTCACGTTGTGGTTTAGCGTGCTGGCGAAGTCGTGTAAAGATCGAACGAGGGACTTCCTGTTGATCCGCGGGGAAGTTCCTTGAACCGAAGTTTTACTGTTGTAAACGCGACGTTTTCTTACGTTTAACAAGCTACGATATTCAGGAAATTTTAGTCGATTAATAATTTGAAATCTCGTGAACCTTTGCATCTTTTGGTGTGAATTTAATCGAATTAATGGCAGTAGAGATTTTTAGTCGGTTATTATTTCAGTCTATAAAATAGATTTTCCTCGTTCACATTTGTTTATTTATGGCAATTAGATGCAAAAATATTTACAAGAATGGAGCATAAAATTGAGGTTCTGTACGAACGTTTATTATGTCCGAATAATTAAATATATAGAAATGTTTGCAACGTCATTGGGAACTATCACGTACAATATTCAACGTTGTTTAAAAAATGTTGCTGTATTTATGTATGAGCATTGTTAGTTCGACTACGTTTTCACAAGTTCTATGCATAAGCATAAGAATAAATTATAAGTAAATACATTTGAATTGATTCTACCTCTTCGATAGAATTTTGATGAAACAATTCTTCTGTAAATAAAACTTCAATTTTGAGTATTGTATGAAATTACTTTGATAAAATATCTGGATTCAAGTTTAATAAAACTTCTTGTTTCTCTTAATTTAACTAATCCATCGAGCCGTATTCGTTACAAAAAATCCTTATCGCTCGCTTATGTCACATATTTCTACGAGTTATATCAGATGTAGGACTATTCCAGGTTGATCTGAGTGACGCTGATACGACAAATATTAATTATATTATCATATGAATTTTAAAATAATCCAGGACTCAATTTTATTTAGAAATCCCTAGTAGGTAGATTTAACTTACAGCATAAAGAAATATTATCATCCTTTTTTCAATGACAAATTTCAGAGCATTGAAATTCACAAAATTATTTTTGGACAAAATTTTATCATGATCTTTCAATGTTCTAAAACATTTAGAACAGTAATATGCAAATTACAATGTGATAGTAAAATATATTTCCTTTGCTAATACAAATTCCAGTCGCTTCAATTACTTCATTGATCACCAATTTACGAACTGTCACGAGCAAGTCAACAAGAGAATCGTAATTCTATCGCAAATTTTTATTTTTGTTAATACTGAGCCAAGAAAACTTTTGAGAAAATTAAATAAAAAAAAAAAAAAATAAACCTCCACCGTGACAATGTGCCTTGGCACATTGCCGTGACCAGGATTCGAACCTGGGTTACTACGGCCACAACGTAGGGTCCTAACCACTAGACGATCACGGCTATTGGAGTATTATGTCTGGAACGTTCTGGAAAGTCGATGATAACTACCAGCAATGACCAAGTTGATCCATCAACCGTGAAGATCTTTCTACTCCGATACAATTGTGATTAATTCATTCATCTATAATTCAAACTAGCCGTAATTCAAATTATATGCATATATATGTAGGTACATTTATGATTTATGAATTCTAGAGACGCGATAAGATTATTATGAAAGGAACGTAATATCGTTTTCACGTTAAGACTAACATTCATTATCGTCAAATATTTATGCGATCCCTTACGATCCGAACATTATTAATACATTTTTCATTAGCCGTTATCATAATGCAACATTTCCAATTATTATTTTTGTATTAAGAGCGAATTTGTACACAGCATTTTGTAGTCATAAATTCCACAAATGTGAATCAAATTTAAGAATCAAGGAAAGAATTAAGCTCTTACATGTTTCTTTAATTTATTGCGTTTGCAACTAAGTGCTTGCGGGTTTTTTCATTAGATGATAATGTCAAAATCCGCAATCACTTAGTTGCCAACAGGATATATTACCTGCATTAACAAACTAAAGAATTTCTTACGTTGCGCTGATGTTATAATTATTTTGTAAGCAACTGCGACGGTTTCAATTGATGAAACTTTATAAAATGTTGAAAACATCGTTTGCAAATTAATGCAATGTAAAGTTACTGTAATATAGCGAGTAACTTATTAATCTCTTATCTGCACGCACTCGACTAGATAGAGTGGAGAGACGATAATCGTTAGATAACGAGAACGCAGCTCATTTGTACGAATATTAGCTGCCCTTCACAGAATTTTTCGCATTATCCGCCCGGATTATTTATTATCCAAAATAATATTATAACATAAGCGCAACGTGAAAAATTCTTTAGTTTGTTAATACAGGTAATGTACATTAAACAAATATATCAGAGCTTATATTCCTTAATTCTTACATTTGATTCACATTTGTGGAATTTATGACTATAAAATGCTGTGTACAAAAATAACCAAAATGGTAAATATTGTGCAAGTAAACAGCCGTCTGGAACAGGTCAAGTTTCCCTTGGTTAATTAGAACTTCGCTGCTATTACGTGAATCATAATGAATCAATTGACGAAAAAGTAATTAACGTCTTATGCAAATGCTAACATTGAGAGGGATCTTAAACCTATCAAATCGTCATTTGATGGTCAATAACGTTGATACCGGAATAAGATGGATGTTGTGATAATCGAAGTTTTCAATTACAGAGATTCTAGTGCTAATAAATTAGGATATAATAGCATAATAGCTATTGCCATATCGTTAATTCGATATTCAAATTAATACACATTTATTAATTTGATCGTTATTCTTTATTATATATCGCTGGTTCTCTTTCATAACATTTCTTGTTTATTAAATTCTTTCCTTCTTAATTTTAAACATTTCTTTTAGGAAACAGAAAAATTTGCAATTTTATTTTTCTTCTTTATAAAGTTGCAGAATTCCTGAGTTATCAAAATGTTAATCCTCCTTTCGTTGAATTTATAACAATTTTTCAAGGATTCCTAAACTCTTTCCAAATTGCCAAACTGCTTTTCTACAAATCTTCTCATATAAATTTTCAATTTCTTTCGTTTACAAGATGTCGATTCTCTTTGTTCGTAAAATTTCCAAGCATCGAAATCTCAATATCCTCACATTAAACCTATCAAAGATGTATTTTAAAAATTCAATAAAAAGATCGTATTCTTTTACAAATTTGCACGGTATATTCTTTACACGAGATCTTGTAGCGTAGACATTTTTCTTCGTCACCGTGTATATTATTAGCTACAGAATTACAAAACAGGAACCAACCACTACATGCACGTGCGACCAACACTTTGTTTAACCTGTTAATTGGTAAAAGGTAGAAACCCTTCCGCGGGATCAACGTGTCTTCCTGTCGAAAACGCGATGCGGAAACCCGGTCACGTTTCCTTGCCACGTGGACGGAAAAGATAAAGAGCGTCATAACGGAAAATCTGATGCCACGGAAACACCCCGGAAACGCGTGTAACAAGCAAATCCCAGTTAGCTTCTGACACGCTAATACCACGTGTGATCCTCAGAAGATCAGATTGTCGTCCCTGAAACACTGTTTCTCTGTTCCCATTACCACCAGTTCTAAGCTTCTGGCAGTTTAAATCGATTTCTAGATGGTATGGCAATTTCATTATACTTTCTCGATGTAACTTTGAAATTTAAAAAATATTTCGAAATGGGAAAAATTGTAAAATTATTTACGCGGTAGGCCACCATCCCTTCTTTTCGCTTTTTCGTTCATGAAAATAATACAACGCACAATTTTTCATTAATTCCACTGTGCTGGTGTTAATAGCATAGCGACTATTATAATATGAAAAAATAATATCGTAGCACAATAATTCAAAATTACGACAGTTTCGGGAAAATTTCATATCGATAATATCCACTTCATTTGATTTATTGAAGTGTTCGTTTGCGTTTACTATCGTTGATATTAAATAATATCATAAGATATATTCAACGTATTTTCGTAGCGCTATGATGCACTAAATGGTAATAAAAAATAGTCTTCAGAGATATAGGTAAGACAAATTACTTGAACAAAAATTAATCAATGCAGAATTGCAAACAATATTGGAATAAAGAGAGAAATTTTTGGAATAAAAAACAAAAATTACTTTCAGCCAGCCGATGCTAATCTTGCTTTAATCTGTCAATGAAAATCCCATTGCGCAAGTATGTACATAATTGGATCGTATTTAAGCGTGAAAATACACGCCGGTCGGTCGTTAGCGAGGCACTGATACGTGAGCAACGCGATAAGCGTGTTTTTCCAGTGCATTTCGCGGCAGATAGAGGAAAGGCACGCAGAAGAGGTGACGGCCGCTCGTTAGATCGCGTTAACCTTCACCTTCTGAACATTGCGCTGCGAGCGATACCGATCTTAAGTTCGCGGCGTGGCGTTTCGTCGCCGCATTTACAGGGAACGTCGCACGTTAGATACGCCGATTAGGCAGAAAACAAATTGGTTGGTAGTGCAGGTACAACGATGCTTCAACGGTGCATCGTTTTCTTGCGGTTTATTGATTACGTTATTGTTATAATTCTGTCGTATCGATTGGTCGTAAACAGTTGATCGTAAAAAAACGAATAGAAAACAAAAAGAAAAGGAAATTATTATTACAGGTTGGAGAGTATGGATATACAGGGTGTGAGAAATAGAACATCGTAAATAACGGTGTTTTCTTCGAAATAACTAAAGATATTGATGATGAACGTTCTTAAAGTTAAATAAGATTTTCGGTGCGTTACAAATATGTAACGGAGGCCTTTCTAAGGCCTTGAGAAAATTCTTTCTCATTTTTTGAAAAATAGCCTGGGGAATTAGAAGCTGCTGTCCAAAATAATCGATTGGTGTACCAATTTGTTTTATCCAAATTGTCATAGAACTTGGTAACAATTAATCAGAAAGATTTTCTCTTTCACTCTGTTTAGTAGAAGAATATTTCACAGAAGAGGGTTAAATATTTACTAAATATTTATTAGTCTGCTTTGAGTATATCGTACTGCGTATCAGAATACTGATGGATTTGCAAATGTACTTCGATCATGTGGTCAATGAGCAGTGGAGTATTGGAATATTCGCTATGCCAGGTACGTAGAGATATTTAACTCAACGTAATCTAGTATATTTGCAAACACGTACACAGGAATTAGATACATTTCGCCGTTCTAATATTTGCAATTATTAAACCTTGAAATATTCGAAGAAGCAACGATTTAAGGTGTTACACGCTGCTAAAATCGAAGCTATATACATGCTGGAAATACTTTAATTAAGCATTTACTTCGCACTTCGAAGATACCATATCAAATCGATCGAATGTTTACAATATCAGGCATTTGAAATATACGCGCAATTAAAACACAGGTACGAACCTCCGTTATCGATGTATCGGTATTTAAATAGGCTCTGTCGCCATTCTGAAAATTCTCCAATATAAAGATGTAAAATGTATTAGCCAAGATATCCGACTGTCAATTACCTATCAGAATTTCAGATACCGCGATATAGACCACGCACTCGTATAGTTGCATCCCTGTAAAATTCGAGACGCCTCAATTTGATAACGCTATCGAACTTAAAGCATTTCGCTTCGTTCTAGCCAACACCAATATCAACAGCGATTAACATTAAAAACAAGACGATGTTAAATTCAATCGATTCCTTCGGACTTTGAAATATCGATCTGCCGAGATCTTATATCTTTTCGAGATACTAGATAGCGGCACACCATCTACCGACTATTTATTCATCCGAGACGATGCTTGAGACGTTAATAGCGCTGATTACAAGGACAAGGTACCGTAGTCAGAGGTGTGCGGCTGTTTGGGATCGCTGAGGCTCGCGAAAGCTTCCCTCGGGTTGCCTTGCACCGGCCACCTGTTAAAAAGCTTATCGAAACCGTAGGAAAAATACTTGACGTTTTCAAGACATCCTCTACGTCCCCGGGGCTATGCAGGACACAAAATTCATGGAATATCAGCGACGTACAAGCGAAGCGGAGACCCAAGGGAATAGGCTGAATGTGGGAAATTATGAAACCGAGTGTTTCGTATAAATAGACGGCAGGCTTGGACATATTCTATTTGAAAAAGTAGCGATTCGAAGCAATGAAATATATCGATTAATTTGTTATTCCTATTTTGAAAACAACAGAGAAAAAGATTCGCTTTGTGCTTGGGCATATTCTAATTGAAAAAGCAACAATTTGGAGCAATGAAATATATCGATTAATTTGTTATTCTTATTTTGAAAACAACAGAGAAAAAGATTCGCTTTGTGCTTGGGCATATTCTAATTGAAAAAGTAATAATTTGGAGCAATGAAATATATCGATTAATTTGTTATTCTTATTTTGAAAAGAACAGAGAAAAAGATTCGCTTTGTATGCAAATGTAAATAGATGGTTTTTAAGTAATTCTTTATTAGAGCGAATCAAATGAGTCGAATAAAACGTACAACAAGTAATAGGATTACCTGTTATTTTATTTGAACGAACTGACTTCTATTTGACCAGAGCAAATACTGAAATTTACAGTCCATGAATTTTTATAAGCCGAGCGCTGAAATAAAATTCTAGACGCCTGCCGGCGAGGTGTGCAATATATTGTTGGAATTCTGTAGAATAGATCTTAAAGAGTTGAATAGGGCCTGGCTAGCTAGCGCCAATGTCAGGTACTTAAGATTGTGGGCGTGTGCCCATAGCACTTGCACTTTTAGGTCCGATACAGACGAGTGGTTGGCGGCAAATTACCGCAGCGGCAGCGGGTTGGAAAAACAAGAAGAAGAAAAAAAGAAACGCCGTCCGAAGTGAAATCTTTCCAGCTGCAAACAATACCTGGCATCGGTACCAGCTAGCCAAGCTCCATTCTTTAAGAAGATCCATTCATTGATGGACGTTCACTGACGAGCGAAATTATCCATTCGAGTGGTGAGAATAAGGAACACGTATGGGATTCTTTAAATTACTATGCTGGATAAATACATATATTATACAGTGATAATATCTTGCAATATTATAATGCTTTTACTATATAATACTATTTTCTTCGTTTTTAATCTCTTCACTATAAAATACTAGACACTTCCGGGATTGTTTTACGAGCCTTAGGAAGAGATCCAATTTAGAAGATTATTAGGCGCGTGCTTTGTATTGAAAAATATTTTCTTTCTTTTCTCGCTAAATGTTCTCGCGTGATCGATTAGTAAAGCACAACGCATCAGGCATATTTAGTAAATAAATAATCGAGTATCACTAGGATAGTATCAAGTAGGAAAATAAAATAGCAAGTACGAAAATGACGATAAGAATTCACGGATAATCAATTTGATGATCGAGATAACGTTTCGACGAGGAGATATTCCTAATCCCACTATATACCATTCCTGTCAACTATACAAGTTCTTAATTCTCTAATTTATACATTGGTCGTTCTATTTTCAAAGAATTTGTAGGATTTAATGGTGAAAGTTCACGTATAATAAATTTCTCGTAATTTCTCGCCACAGTTACGTATATCTCATTGCAACGTCTCTAATAACGTTCCACTAAATTTCACAATCGCTGTTCCTCTACTCGATTTATTATCCCTGTCCGTTTATGCGAACAGTTCCATTTACGCGTGAATATCGTGAGATTGCGCGATATCGGCGCGAATATCACCATTCCACGGATACGCAGTAATTTAATCGACCAGCAATCCAGCAATCCACCGATACTGCAGCTCTACGTAACAAGCTCGTGATGCGATATATTAATCGTACGATCGATCATGTCTCCTCCTCCGTGAGTTAGGCTACCACCGATCAATGGGAAATCGTTAAACGTATTTACGGATTTTCCACGGGAACGATATTTCTGGGACACGATAACCTCACGTTATAACGTAATTAAAGCTTCACGTTCGTTGCGTCGAATCGCTTCTATTTGATACACGCGGTATTAGCGCGTGAGACGCGCATCAGAAAGTTTAATTGGCCAATTCGAGCTTGGTTACGTTCAGGCGCTTAGATCCTTTATTTATCCGAACGTTTCACGGTTACATTCCGTGAGACTCTGTTTAAAATGTCTTCTCTGGTATACTGGGTGTTTCAGAATTTCTACCCGATAGTGTAGATCAAGCATGTTATTAATAAGCAAGATTTTGTATGTGTAATGGTTGATAGAAGTATTCTTATATTATATTTTTACGAATATATTTCGTGCATTGCACGACACATTTTGAAATTTCATTAGCGCTGTAAAGAGACACAGCTGTCATGATTATATCGGTAAAATTTGCAGCCAATCTGAAAATCTATATAGAAGTCACAAGACATTGCAAACATACACTTGGCGGAAAATTAGCATAAACGCTATAAATACTGTATCAATACGACGATAGTTTTAAACATATTATACGATCAGAGCTGAAGATCGACTCATTAAATGTAGCGGTTTATTCATATAGCAAATAATCGATTGCTCCAACACTGGTGATATTTGCAAAGTATATGCTTCTAGTAAATATCTTGTAAGCTCTATACACATTTCCAGATCCGTTTCTAATTTTACCAACATAAGCACGACAGCTGTGTCTCTTTACAGCGCTAATGAGACGCTTGAAAATGTTCTGTATAATATATACATAAAATACTTTTACGACTAAGACACTGTAGCTTCATCAGACAAGGATTCTTTCCCTCATCGTCTTGTACCATCTTCTACCTAATTAACCCACAATTGAAGATGTACAGCGATACAAGTAGCTCCAATACTCAAATTGTATTTATACAGAAAGAAAGGTATAGTACGTTTGGAAAAGTGATTGTGTTTGATTTTGAATTAGTTTCTGTAACATCTTCAACAAATTCCTCGCTGCCTGAGAACCGACATATAAATGAAAAACACCAACCATTTACTCGCAAGATACATAGTTACCGCAGCAGATTTTTCAATACCTTAACATTCTATACACTATATCTGTAGCTTTCTGTCTGAGAACCACCGACCACAAAATAAATATATTTACTGCGAGCAGTTCCTTAACTTCCAAAACATCTTACAGACACCGCCGCTTTCTATTTGAAAACCACCGACCATTTACTCAGAAAATATATAGTTAGCACAACAATTCTTTAAATTCCGAATTATCTAACTGAAATCTTTGTGGCTTGAATGCTGCCGCCTTCTATTTGAAGACCACCGTATAAATAAAAAATCTCGACCATTCGCAATTTACACGCTCGCCAGGTACGTAGTTGGCACAGAAACTCCTTGGTTTCGGTTCTGAAACGTCCTGTACAGATCGCTGCTCTCCGTTTGAAAATCACCGTATACACCTAAGTGGAAAACAGCAACCAGTTGCATTCGCATTAAAACAATTTTACAATTTCCAGCCACAGCCGGTCAACTAATTTTATCCTTCCGAAGTCTCGAATATCTCAATTTCTCATGCGTTCGTATTTTCATAAGTTTAATATCAGCGTGAAGACACGTCTCAAAGTTGACGATTCGGTGTCGAGATATCGAGTTTCACTCTTGGCATAACGTAATAAAATGATAAAGTATGGCACTTGCTGTCTCTCGATATCCTCCAACGTTCTACCCTTTCGGTGTTGCAGTAAATTCAACCTCTAATTGGTCGGCCAGGTGACAGCAGGATCGCGGATTAGCTCTTTGAATGAGCTCGGATATCCTTGTATCGGTTGTCCTCGCTGCTTGAATAAATTAGCGACTTAAAAACGACGCAGATATCTGGTCCCGATATATCAGAGCCTCGATGCTTCAAGGCACAATGGATGCAAACGTGTCTGCCGAGATGTCGATATTCGAGGATTGGCCTTTTACGTGCAGCCTGGCCCGCCTATATTTTGTACAATTTGTATATTCTGTTATTACTCGAAGCTTGTACTTTGCTTTTTATTTATTTTCCATAATCCTTGCCTTCCGGGATACGACGAATTTCCAGTTAGATTTCTCTTTGGCTGCGGCTCATGGTTTACCTTTCCAACCAACAAGCTTAACATATCTCGTACTTAACACGAAGCCTGTACATTTTGCAAGACTGAAATAGCAATTTGAAATACGCATACAAGTAAACCGCGGATATTCATAGAGTTTCATATTTTTATATATATGTAGACGAATAAAAGAATGGAATTTAGAATTTACTCACGTCGATAGCTGCTATTTTATTGACAGATCTGATAATAGAATTATTGATAACTCCAATTGTAGATTGAATTATGTCTGCCGTTCACACATTCTTCGCAGTTCACAGTTCACAGTTTACAAATTCTTACCCTATCCATTTTTCAATACGACGTCGTTATTTAAACAAACTGTATGTTTTTCTGTATTAAAGAATATGAAAATCAGAGGCATTACAGGTAATTGTATAGAAAGCAAAAGTATGCAAATTAGAATACAACACGGTGTCTTAATACAACGTTGAATATACAATAAAATAGTGTAACTATGAAAAACTAAAGCGTTAGAGTTAATAGCGTTAGAGCTACGCCAAAAATAGGAAAAAGTAAACAGGATTATTAAAGGTTGGCCATTATACGTGATATAAAGCTGTTGAATTATATACTCCGTAATAACTGTGAGATACTCAAAGTTAAAAATAAAATTTCAATCTCTAGATGGGATTTTTTTTTTTTATTTACGAAAGAGAGCCGCCGTTTTCCCGGACCCTCTCTATGTTAGAAGGTACAAATTAGACTCTTCCCCTTTCACAACCCCTTTCTTTCGGTCTTGTGCGACGACAAGGAGCACAGCCTCCGAAAATATCCACGCGTTGCAATATGAAACCAGAAGTAACCAGCCGCAGGAACCTTCCATCTGGCGTTACTTTATAAACGCGTGTACGTACATTTTTTCTTACATTCTCGAATATCCTTATCCTTGAAATATAATGTATTGTTATAAATAAATCGAGAAATGTATACTTTATAGGTGTACGTATTGCAATACAAGAATAAAAGTATACTAAAATTTCCTTGATCTTAATGAAGAGTAATTTTCTGATGCCCAAGTACAATGATTAGAGAAATGAAATAATGCAAAAAAGAGAAATAGCATTTTGTAACTACGTCAACAGCGTGAATCATAAATTACGAATTAATCTAATTAATTCTCAGTCAATTTTCATGAATTAAGTTTTCATTTTCTTCAGTGACCAATTGGCAACGATACTTGCCCCAACTTAGCATTTAATTATCTGTTCCATAACAAAACATGCTCTTCTTATTCCATAATCTTCAATATTCCATGAAACAGAGCAGAAAGTACTGTTCAAACCAAATCCTAATCGCTCCGAACCCAACATTTCCTAGATACGTACCATTTGTACCATTAATAACGTTGTTTATAACACACTTCGTAGGTATAACCATTTGTAACATTAACCCTATCATTGATAGTCGTCCGGCGAGCATTATCATCTGTGGTACGAAGCCTATTATTCACAGTCGCTTCATAGATATTATCGTGCGCGATATTAACACTATTATTTATACTGTCCTCGTGCACTGAGTACGATCACCTCTGAAGTCTTCTTTATACGCTTTCCCTATGATCATTTTTCTTGTCCGCCTCCTCTACCATTTGTCATGTCTATCTAACGTCTGACCAAAAAATCAGAAAATCCCGATATAAAATTGCAGCGCAAGTATATCCACGTTCCTCCTGCCGAAACAGAATTTTGCACGATAACAGCGAATTATTTCTCACGAGTGACAGCTGTTCGTTTGAAAAGGGGGTAACATTCAATTCATCACGCGATATCGACTATACGATTGAATAAATAATTAATCGGATGAAATAGCGCCGCTGGACGAGCATTACGATCGCCGTATGAATTATCGGCAAATCGCACGATACCTTCTATTACGCGACGCGATCTCGCGGCTAGCTACGTGGAATATGATAATGATACACGAGGCGTCGTAAATCCGCTCGATCGCCGAAGGCTGACCATCTATTTCTAAGCCTTTATTAGCCCTCTCATCTTTTTCGATGCGCGACGCCACGCCTGTAGGCTACTCGCGACGCATACACACACACACACACACAAACACAAGCGTACGTACGTCCGACCACGTTTTAACGATCTCTCGAGGGACTGAACGGCATCTAGCCGTGGGTACTGCTATACACTTTGAAAAAGTTTAACGAGTTTGATTATGGCCAATTGCTGAGAATCAATGAACTTGTTGGTCTTCGGAAGAAATGGATTTTTCTGACGTTCGTTATGAACGACGAGAGAAAAAGTGGCATTGCCCAGGTGGAAATTGAATTCGATTAAGCTTCACCATCGATCCGGTCCAACCGTTCTTTTTTAAGTATGCTCATGTTCGAGTTACTTCAACGCCATGGAAAGGTAAACTTACGGACGACGTGAGTTATCGCTTTAGCAACGAATTATGCTTGTTTGGCGGAGATTGGTGATCCAATGAAGCGGGATTTCAATAGAATACAATGCAAGGTATAGTAGTATAGGATTCATCGGATTGACTATGGTCGATCTGGTTGAATTATTCTTTTCGAGATGCGCTAGTTTTCGAGTCACTTCAGTGGGGTAGAAAAATGAGCTTATCGATGATGAGTTAGAGGTTTCGAGGGATGAGTTATTTTTTCTGGGAGAAATTGGTTTCCCCGATCGAACAGAATTTAATAAACAGAGTATAGTGGGTTCGTCGAGTTGGGAATTGAATCGGATCAGCTTTAGCAGCGATTTATTAGGTCGTCCAAAAAGTTTCTTTCGTTTTATGAGGAAATAACTGACACACAATGTTTTTTGTTTTATATTATTTTGTCGAATTACGTACGGTCCATTTTGTTCTGTTGAGACGAACACCGCGACATTTCACAGACTTGGTTTCACGTTTGTACGAAGGTGCACTGTTGTGAAAAGCACGTTTGCGAAAGAAAGACACTTTTCGGGCAACCTAATAGTTGCGTTGCTCTTTTTCAAATATTCTAATTTTCGAGAGCAAACTTATTGGCGACCAGTCAAGTTACTTTTTCCGGGAGAATTTGGTTCTCTTGGAATTGGTGAAATGGGGTTTAATACAGTGGGAAATGTAATGGATTCGTCGAATTAGAAGGCGAATTGCATTAGCTTTGGTGATGAATTATTCTTTTTGAGAGACGCTAATTTTCAAGTTACTCGTTTGAGCGTAGTAGAGAAGTCATTTTATTGGGCCAGAAATGAATTACTGTTTGAGCAATTGGTCTTCCAATTGATAGAATATAGCAGAAAATACGTTTCTATAAAACGTATTTTACGATCTGCAAATAAAGAATTATTCACATTAAAGAGACTAGAGAGAAAGCAACATCTGTTTGTCTTTTACAATTACAGAGAACGACATGGGAACGCCAAAACGGTGAAGTTTCAGCTTTTTTTCATTGAAATTATGGAATCTTTTAGAATAACATGAAACATAAACGACGAAGGTACGAGGAAACTACAGATGCTTCTCACATGTGCAACGCCCAATGCGCAATATTAAACCAACTGTTACGTTCGATGCAAAGGGCTTTTCTTAAAATATTCGAACGAAGAACTTCGAACGAATTAAAAGAAGTAGCAATCAAAACGAAAAATAAAATAAAAAAGAAAATAATATATTAAAAGAAAAACAAATATCCCATAGAAAAAAAAAAGACGGAAGAAGCTTCAAACACCGAGAAACAGAGAACATAACACGTATCTCTTATGGTGTCTTATTCTAAATAATATCAATCAAACTTGTAAGACTATCAATATACTGGGTGGGACGATAATCTTAGCACAGCTGGATTGTACGTGAAAAAATAAGAAGAAAATTTCACACAACATTTTTTCATCTCATATTTTGTCCTCGAGAAGATCGACTTGCAAGAGTTGACAAATACATTTAAATTTGACTAATTCGGAACCGCGCAAGAGTAAACAATCGACAGGGATTTAAACTACACTCAAAAATAAGTCGAAAATGTAAGATGAGATTTTTTCATAAGATGTTTCGTTTTCGAGAAAAATAAATTTGAAAATGTATCGTGCGCATACGCGTACACATCAGACACCAGCTCGTATTCGACCAAACACGTCCAACGCGTTATTTTCTCGAAAACGAGGCCTTCAACGAAAGCACTGTATTGTACGCTTTTGACTTATTCCCTCCTGTTATATGATAACCTGCTGCTGATTGTTTACTCATATCTAGTATAGTACTATACACATCAAACTATACTAAACAAATCTTCAACTTCAATTTTCCCCAAAAACGACGCGTCGTATGAAAAATGTTATTCCCTATTTCCGACTTATTTTTTCACGTAGAATCACCCCCTGTACCACAATTGCCAATATTTATTAACAAACCACGTTATCGTCGAAAACCATAGAATATTGACAATATCATTTTGAGGACGCCCTAACACTTACTAAGCTTGTGATCCGAAAACTGATCAAAGCACTTTTTAACAAAAGGAAAGAAAGAAAAGGGAGGAAAGTAGATGGAAGAAGCAGTATAAATGGACGTTCACAGGAATTCTCGAAAATGAGATGTATATAGCCGTGGTTAGCAAAGGGGTTAAGGCCTAATCATAGATCGCGACTGAAGGCGAGTATCCAACCGTTATAACGAGTACCTCTTTTCTACGGTCGAATAGAAGGAGGGCCGGGTACCAGGCGAAGAAAGATCGAGGCTTCTGCAAATTTATTCGATTGCCGGCCACGACTAACTTCCACCATACCCGCATGCGGCCTCCTAACCCCCTATGGCGTTTATTTATCTCGAGTGCACCAGGCCTATCGTCCAATTTGCGCTCGCGAGCACACACGCGAGCACCGAGAATTTTCGCTCGTTACCGCCGCTACTATATCACGCCAGATATACTAATCTTTCGTCGGCCGACCCTATGTTGGTCAGTTCCTGGTATTCTCGTCTGCTTTTATATGTACATATATATATATATATACTTTGTTCTGATCTTTTTTTCTGCCAGGTTTATATGGTGTTTTAGGGACGAGGAGAAGGTGAAAGCATTTGGAGATCGCTGGTCGAGACGTTGACTGCCATGATGGTCACCAGTGACGCGCATATTTTATTTTATTCTTCTTAGAATGATCAAAATAAGATCGATTTCATAAACCAATAAACTTTCTTCATAATGCGATGATCACTTACAGGGGATTGTCAAGCCGCAAATTCTACAAATTAGGAAAATAGGACTTTGAGGATATGTAAAGAATATATTGTAGTATCGTGGACGAGGGGCCTGGGGAGTGTCGTGCGAATTATAAACAAGCGGTTGCTGAGCATGTGAGTGGTGGGGCTAAGACAAAAGCTATGAGGCTAAGACAAAAGACAAGGGGTTGCTAAGGGACATAAACGAATTAACAGCAGTGTTAGTTGAGAAGCCAAAGAGTGTGAATTGGGTTATCGAGATAGCGTTGTTAGCGTTGTCGAGAAGACAGTTGAATTCGTGGTGACGAGAGTTGCAAATTAATTATCTAGTTGTCCTAATTATAATACGTTAAACAACCATCGTTTCCTGTTTAATCAACATCTGTTTAATCCATTTATTGTAAATAGACTAATCATAGTAGTCTAAGATACTACCATATAGATGGATGTTTATTGCAATTGCAGTTGCCAGGGTATGAACGCATCATGGAAGAAATATTCTATGAAACGTACTTGGTTTATAATATCGTTTAGAGTCACTCGTCTCTTCACTGTACATAGCGTCTTTGGTCTTGTTCCTTCTTATCTGCTTTCTCGCCTCACCTCTTGGTATTAACATCCATTAACATCCACATAGAATTACGAAATATAACGAGAAATTTAAAAAAGGTACAGGGAACGTAAGATGGATATATTATAGGTATATATATATATATATATATTGTGCAATTTTTTTTGTGCTCAAATTCACCCCAAGAGGGTGAAACTGAGCTCTGAAAATCCGCCTGTTTTCCAATTTTGCGCCATAACTCGCGGTCTATATCGCGCATTTCAGGGCAAAATATAGAAAATTCGCGTGCCAGTCGACGTGTTACGCAGTTAGTTACTCAGATGCTGGATCGACTATGCTACCCTCTGCCTGACCCCGCAGGTCATCCCCACGGCGACTAATTTTAACATTGTCCCGCGACCTATTTGCGAATCTCTAGCATCCAATCCTATTATTCACACCACACCACCACCATTGTGTTGCTCACCCTAAATTCGATTTTCAACGACACTTGACACTGTTTTCAGTCCCCAACCCTAAAACGCGTCTGACTGGTCGCACTCGTAAATCTCTAACAATACTGCACCATCCACTACGACCAAAATCGCCAGTCCAATCTATGTACCGCTGATTGAGCCAAAACTTCGCGATGGATCGCAAAGCTCAACCGAATTTGAGGCGTCAACAACCCTTACATTCAAAATGTAATCCTGGCAATTTGTGTTAGTCCTTAAATTCATACGAAAAATATTTCCAGTCCTCCGTGTCTGAACGTCCCATTATCTGTAACCTTCTTCAATTATCACTTATCAATTGTTACTACATCAATTGTCAAAGCTTCGTTCGTGACTGCGCTTCCAACGTCTGAGACCTTGGTATATCGAATAAATAGATCTTCAAGGATTAAATAAATCCATCTGGAATTAGTAAAAGGAAAAGATGTAGGCAGGAAAGCAAATAGAATCATTGAAACATCGCGATATCTGGCTACTTCAATTTTGCAGATTCATGAAACGATTGTTCTCGACTCGTGCTCGCGAAGTAAGAGAGACTTCCGATAGAAGCGACAATCAGACACGGCCAATTGTTTCTTCGTTTCAGGAAACACTCGTGCACGGGTGGTGGTGATCTATGGGGTCAAGGGTCGTCAACCTCCAGAAAGTACGTACGCGTCGTTGGATGATAGAGTGACAGTCATTATGTTAAATGGCAATCAGGATAATGCCGTCATCAGCGTTCGTACTAGGCAATAACTATAATACTGTCATTGCGGACACTCCCGCGTAATCTTGCCAACGGTTGCGCGGCTTTTCATTGGCCACTACCGGGTAGCGCTGCCAAAATTGTATCGCTTTTCCAAGATGCTAACACGCGCGTATTCTTCTTGTATCTTCGTTTCAGCTCGATCGTAATCCCAAAAGATACAAAGGAGCGACCGTTTTTCGTCGATTGAATCTTACAGCGAATATTTCTCCAAATTATGGAATTTTTATTCGCGCGAAGCAACTCTCGCGAATATGAAATAACTCGACTGACTTCTTCCAGTATGAAGTAATTTAATTACGAACGTAGATCTGATAGATACGAAATTCTTTCAAGGATGACTAACGAGTATTCTACACGTAGTTACATTTTGTACACACGTTAGAATTTCTTGGAATAATAAAAAGGCAATAATAAATGGACTTAGTCTTTACACATTTGTTCCTGAAGAATCATATTCTATTTGACGTTACCTCACGTCTGATGGATATTACTTTGCAAGTACGTAAATCAATCAGCGTTGAAGACACCTGTTGCTGCTGCTGCATACATAATAACAACTATGATTTCCTTTTCTAGGAATAAATTATTACCTGCTCACCCATCTTTCTACGAATAAATAACCAATGCTCTTACATCTATCGCGAATTAAACGGACAGGATTACAATTTTCTTAAATTTCACAAATTAAAGTAATAAAAAACAAATGGAAAACAAACCGTCCATTCAATTTTTACATAGCAAAAACCGTACCAAGTACGAGCTTACTCCTAGGTCAATCGAATTTTCACCCGACCAAGCATGGAATTTAATAAAATTAATTAATATCTCCTTGCTTTATCCGCCAACGATATCAGCAAATCTGATCAACGTACAATTTACATAATTACGTTAATAGCCTGATACTATTAATATTAACAGCATCGTACATTTCACGACTCGATATCAGTTTACGTTCCACATTTTTATATAAACATTGTACCTTCCTTTAATCGGTTCTACCGTCGAAAGAATACCTGTAGCTTTTAATTACTTCCTAATTGGATTCGATGATCGTTAACGTTAGCCTAACACGAAATTCGCGGCTCGAATCAAATTCGCCTCACGTATTCGTCTTCCACGTTGCAATTATCGTTGTCGATGATCTACGGCCAGTTAGCCATAGAAAACGGCTGGTAGATAACTGTATCTGCGGATATTTTGCGCGCATCAAAATTACTGTTACTCGTTCGTCATTCACCGATCGATTCCAAACGCGTGCATCGGCCATCGACGATCGTTTCGTATTCGTCACCACGAACGACAATTAACCGCTGCGATTAACCCTGTTTGGCAACTGCAACAAGAAGCTGCACCAGGTCGACCGTGGTCGTTCATTTTCTAGTTCTCATGGGAACGTCACATTATTCTTTAGTCAGCGTAGTTTCTTTAAAACTCCTTTACATCCGTCGTTTGAATATTTTCAGATCGATCGATAAGCTTCGTTACGATGATCGAGACGTTTACCGATAGGTAACTTCGTGTTTGTCGCTTTTCGCGAACGTAGGAAATTGGCAAATAAATTTTCAAAATTTACTACCGCCGCTTTAGCAGTTTACGTTTATCGAAATCTTTTCGTTTCAAGCTTCGGAAGCTGAGAAATTGGGCAATTTTAAAAGTTTCATTTTGGAATGATAATTTACATTCGTAGACGCGGAAGCTTCTTAGGAGAGAAATTTCGAGAGTCGGGAAATTTGGCAACTTGAGAAGTTTGCCATTGAAAATTGAACAACTTACACCTTCGCATAACTTTTATGTTCTCTTTTTAATTCAGAGATTCCAAAGGCTTGATATTTGAAAGTATCTTGATATGCAAATATTGATACGTTTCCGTCTAAAAATGTAGAAAGTTAAGGATCCGAAATATCTTAGAAACGTGGTACGAACAATTCGATGGCTAACATTAATATCAAGATCGAGGAATTTAGAATGTTAGAAACCTTGGAAATTTAGCAAGTCGAATAAATATCTGAATTTATGAAACTTTCGAAATTTTATCGAGGAGAAACCGAGCGAATAAAATTATTTAAACATACTGAAAAGCAACAACGTAGAAGTAAACTTAGAGATAGCGAAGTTTCTCGCTTCCTTAATTCCTTTCATACCTATCTAAACAATTTTACATTACATCGGGACATATTTTTATTCGAAACATATTCACCAAGAATTTTCATAACGTTCTACGTTTATACGTGACAAGATTTGGTATAAACGAATAAAATAGTATTTGTAACGATGCTCGGTAGTTGTATGTTACTTCATACTAACAACTTCCTACTAACAGAAGATTTTATGAATATCAGATGCTGTTATAGCTCTCGTAACCAACCTAACCCGAGTTCTGCTGCGTAAGCCTGGCTAATGAATCCAACTATGTTACAAACTGCCGACAGAATATGCAAATTCATCTTAAAATAGGCAGAACAAAAAGTGCAGTTCGTTATGTCTAGCACGGCTGTTATAAGCTTATCTCGGCTTATTACGCTTATTACGAATGGGAAAATGAAATGAAAAAGAATTTTTTAATCAAACATTTTTATATCCCCTGACAAACTGTTGCTCGTTAACGAAACGAATGTTTAATCCATTAGAAAAAGAGAAGCTTTAATCGTTTTCGCGATCTAAATCAGAAAGTGACAAACGAAAATTAAATCGCGAAAGATCGTGACCGATAACAGATGCTGTTCAACGTCGTTCATCTTGTTTCAAAGTTTCGAAAAACGATAACAGAACGTAATAAATTACTCTGTTAACTCGATCCAAGTCAGTTTTCATAGCGTTTCGCTTTCAGCGTACGATAAAAATAAAAATTTCCTAAAAGGAATGCGAACCGTTTTTAACTACCAGAAGCATATGAGATTTATCAGAGTAACAGAATTTCAAATATCCAATCTTTGGACTTTTTTATACATAATTTAATATTGCGCGAGGTATTTGGCGATTAACTATGGTAGAGACCAATAGTAAAATCTTCATCGAGAGAAGAAGCCAGCTATTTATTTTTTCCCAATGAAACGTATTAATGTAAATGAAGATGGAATCATTAACATATAGTTGGTGCCACGTGTGGAAATCCGCCGGCGACAGATATAAATTAAACGCTATATTTCCAAGCTGAATTTTACCTGAATTTAGCCGAATATGATCTACCATTTCGCTAATTAAATATCCCTGTGTTTCAATTTTTTCTAGCAATAAATTTATACGTTAACGTGCTCTTACAACTTAAGGAAATAATCACAATTGTAAGATAGGCAGAAATTCATCAGATAACATTAAGCGACCACGTTAAAACGAAATTTGAAATTTGCAATAGTCTAATATGCAACTGTTCGCTCACAAAATCTCCGTTGTCTTTCTAAAATCCAACCATCGCTTTTAATTGCTCTGACGAAACGTTAAGGAGCTTCACACAGTCAAAGTCCGCGGTAACAAACCGCAAGTATTAGAAACCAACTATCAGAAATCACGGAAGATCGATCGAATTAATCGCGTGGTCGACTGTCAATTAACTAATTCTATTAGCGTGCGTCAAAGCGATATTTACGATGATTAATTGTAGACATAGACGACGGTACCGTTAATCGCGCGCATCGGTCACCACCGGTTGTTAAAGGCCCGTTCACAATAGCGTAGTTTCGCCGTGAAAGGAACGGCTCCGTGACGTGATAGGTGCTTCGTAATTTCTATAGCAAGTATACGTAATACATCGCGGCACAGCTGCTTCCGGATGCGATCGGTCTCGCTGCCGGAAGTGCCGCCGCGTACATTTTTACGAGCGCAATTTATGCACGTGCGCGGCGATTTATACGCGGTTCGTATCGCGCACGCGCACCCGCCGATTCGCGTTTTACACGGCGATCAAGGGCGAGATTTTCCCGGGGAAACGCTCTATCGAAATGTCTAATAAGAGGGAAAATGGAAAGATGATAGGATAAAGTAGGAAGCGGATAATGTTTATAATAACAGGGATGTAAATTTTAAGGTGGGAATTATGAGCAACAATATTACGAAAATATATGTAAGATATGTGTAGCGATAAAACAGAGAATTTCCTCGGAAGGGAATAAATAATATCGTAATGCAATTTAAGGGTAGGTAGAATATTTAACAAGGGAGAAACAGGGAGATAATAATAAAATACAAAGTGGATAATGTTTATAATAACGAGGATGTAAAGTTTTAGATGGGAATTACGAAGAAAATATATGTAACATATATGTAGCGATAAAACAGAGAATTTCCTCGGAAGGAAATAAATAATATCGTAATGCAATTTAAGGGTAGGTAGAATATTTAACAAGGGGGGAAACAGGGAGATAATAATAAAACAGAAAGTGCATAATATTCATAATGTACTAGTTTCAGGTGGAACTTAAACAAGGAACGTTATGGAAATATCATAGCGACAAAATAAAAAATATTTCCTATAGGAAATACGTGATGGTGTAACATAGGGACTGCTATGTTTCATAAGGATATGTTTAATAAGGAGATAAATAGGAAAATAATAATATAATAGGTAGAGTGTGATCTTATAGTTAGACAATAAAGGACTCATATTAGAGAAAAATAACAAGAGAGAAAGAAATATTTCAAAACTGCATGAAATTCTAATGTAGTGGCACATGAGTCAACAGAAGATTCGAATCGGGAGAGACTCATATTGTTGTGCCTTGGAGTGTCAACATTGTTTTGGTTTCCTAGGTTCAAAGGTAAACAAACTCCGGACAAAATATTATCGCTGTTATTTGTAATCGTCAATCGGAGTTACATTTGGACTTCTTGTACAATAATAACACCGGTTGATGCAAATAGACGAACGTGCTCTTTAGGACATTCATTATAGCGTGTCATACTGTTGAATAGCGAGCGTAGAGTTGAACAGTAGCATTGAGCGAGCGACAATAACGACTGGCATACACTATCTCTGTACTTATATTTAAAGTAATTTTAATATACACTGACTATTACAATTTTATCACAGTAATAAAATAAATTTATAATTCTTTAATAAACCAAATTTATAAATCTTTAACACGTTGACTGCCATGAGGGTCACCGGTGACCGGCACTCGATTTGGCTATAGCGCCGTGGGTGCCACTGGTGACCGGCGACGCAGCAAATATTAAAAGTACATAATTATAAAAAAAAAGGAGTAATAATATCGTAATAATTGTCTACAACGCCGTGGGGGTCCCCTGTGGCCCTCACCACGAAAAATGCTTCAAGCATGATTTTATAACTCATTTTATTTGCTGCAAATAATATTTCAACATAATATGCATCGCATGATGAAAAGTTCACGTCGACGCCTCGGGCAAACCATGGAAAATTCGTCTGGCAGTCAACGTGTTAATGAACCAACACGTATAATAATCCACCTCACTAATATTAGCTAGAGAGTACGCGTTTCCTTTCTTTTTAAGTTTGTATTGTTTTAAAGTAGCGAATAGGATACATAAGAAAAAGAAGACAAGATACTATAGGTAGAGCATAAATGGAAAATAATAAAGAAAAATAGCGAGAACAACGCCGCGAAACCTCCCTTCTTTCGTTCGAAGAGCAACCCTGCGCGATTAATCATCGTTGAAAATAAGCTACCGTATGTACTGATGTACTTAACCACCGTGAAAACGGGGAAAAATTCCAACTGATCATAGATAGCTTGATAAATTGCTTCACGGAATACAATTCGATAATTTATTTCATGGTATTGTATTTAAATTCTATTCGTAATGTAAAGGGGGTAACACAATGCCTGAAATACGACATTGTTACATATCGATTGTTCGTTCGTTTATTAATAATCCTTCGGTATATTCTTTAAAGTATTTTGTTGTTAGAGTGAATTAATTTGCTTTCAATTTTCTATCGATGATCATAGATCGCTTAGTCATAGATCAACCATCGGATACTTCTTCCTAACACACATGGTCGTACATTGTCATCATTCTTTCTGTTCAAAGCCAATAATCAAACACACTGATCACATTTCTCTTCGATTCAGATCTTTCGCAATCCTTAAAATCAGTAGGCATCGAAACCATTGTATCAGTCTGTAGTATCATTAAACGCTATAATCGACGACCGTAGTACTATTTTTATACAGCTTCGTTGCTTTCTAATCTCTGAAACAATCATACGCCAATCTTAACCGTCGAAGCAATCCAAACCACGTGGATTATATGCCTTCTCAATTTAATTCCTTTCTAATCTACCAACCAACCATTAACATCAATCGTTCTTACACCTCAAACGATACGATCAACCATCATGAAGCTATTTCTATTT
Source organism: Bombus pyrosoma (assembly GCF_014825855.1). Taxonomy (NCBI): domain Eukaryota; kingdom Metazoa; phylum Arthropoda; class Insecta; order Hymenoptera; family Apidae; genus Bombus; species Bombus pyrosoma. Next base: position 5,530,281 of record NC_057784.1, read on the forward strand.
AGTTTCACTTCCTTTCAAAATTTCATACGATCGTGTAGTACAATTAAGTAATTGACCATCATATAAATCATCCACCACATCATTCTTCTCCAAAGAGGAAAGTAAACTAATTCGCGAATATCAATTACTACAATTTTCCAATCTTCCATACACCATCGTCAAACCATCGACTACCACGTCAATCATCCTCCTCTCGATTTAACATTTCTCTAATCAATTAACCTCTCAACATGCAAACACGTCTGGCAAACGTCGTTTCATTCGTATTCGTTATTTTCAACGTTGGCGTGCCCGAGACGCCACGAACAGTACATACTTTTACGTCGAACTATATCGAATGATATTTTTAGCGCTCATCGAGTCCTATTTCATTTATATGTCAAGGGGTTAAATAGTCGCGTATCAACCACCATAACATTTCTATCTAGTCGTCATTTCTATCTAATTTCAATCGTTCTCAATCTTTCACACAATCGAATTTATGATGAAATCTCAAACCTGCAATCTTTCGTACAGGTAATTACTCCTAATTACACGATCGATGTAGTAATAGAGTGTTCAATTTTTATTTAATTATTCCTCAATCTGTCAATCCTACAATACGTCATGGAATGATCACGCCATGATTAATCAATTTCTCAATTTTTGTCAATTTACATAGCTTCAAATGAAGTTTTGACCTGGCCTTTGGTAAGGTTAATGTATTGTTATTATATTTTGGGTTAGAGCATTGAATCCCATTCTGAGAATTGCCCAGCTCTTCCAACATAGAAACACTGAGATTCCTCTATCGTACTCTAGTTAGACCAATACTGCGACGTGGATCCATAATCTGAACACCATACTTCAACGACCATGTTGCAACGCTTGGAAGGGTTTGGCACAGGTGTTCACGTACAGTTATCATGCCTTTTACATGCAGTGATTATCGAGCCATAATGTTTATTCTTGGTCTTACGTCACTGGAATGTAGAAGAATAACTAACGGCATCCTGTTTGCTCACAGAGTGTTCAATGGTCTTAGATGTGAACACTGTGCTGAAATAATCAAGTATTTCAAAATGAATGTCTATTAGAAACTTACGACATTACAATCTTCTGTATGTACAGTCTCAGAGTACATCGCTTGGGTACCTTACCGGACTTGACCGCATTGCCTTCAATACCAACAATGCCACCCATCTATTGTTATATGTTGTCAAACTTGTCGAGCAATTAGGAACTTTGTATACCGTGCTTCATCCTAATTCGCAATTAAATCGTAACTTACATCGGCTAATTTAATAATGAATATTCTGGTCTACCTAACTATCAAAGATCCGCATATCTCTCATAAATAGTCCCGACGTATCTCTCAGAGTTCTCGCAGGGCATTCAGTTTTCTGTAAGGCTTGCCGGCTTGCCGCACAAAGACGTAGCTACGTAGGGAAGAAAACCACACGAAAATCAGTTGCAAGGTAACAAAGAAGCAAACAGACAGACAGAGAGACGTTGCGTTTTAGATGACGTAGAGATGACACGTCTGGCCTTAAGTTACATTGAGATTGACATTGAAATTGAAATATAGAAACTCGGGGATCGAAGTATAGAAATTGGAAGACTGAAACGTACAAGTCCGTGGCTACAACGTCGTAGGTATAAGTCGGGGCTAAATACCAAATCCAACGAAACGAACGCGTCGCTTCCTCGCGTTTCCTCCGCCTGCCAGAACTCTAGGAAAAGATTAATCAGCGTCGTGCCGTCTTATCTCTTCGCCACGATAAACTCTACACGAGTACAAGTCCGTAACAATAAGAAACGAGTACCCAATTGCGAGTATCTGCTTTACGTTCACGGGAATCCCCATGAAACGCATAAAGGCGCAGCGGGAACTCGCGGATGGGTCAGGTGTTTTAGGGGGAATGGCGGTATTTAAGCGACTAAGAAACGTTGGCCGCGGTAGCCGAGGGTGGAGAATAGGCGATGCCAGATGGACGAAAGGATAAGATTCTTTATGGTCGGAGATAGACAGATACAAACAGTTTCACGGTGAGTCGGTAACAAGCCGGCCGGTGATCGATGCGAGCGTCCTGCGATGATTTAACTATCCTCGCCGACGCGTCGGAAAATAAATGCTGAATTACTAGCGGTGCAAGCCCGGTGTTAAGCCCCGTTCACACCTGGCGGATCTTCGTGGATATGGATGGCGGAGAGCCAAGCCGATTCTGTTCAATTCCATCGTGATTCTATATCGAACTAGATTTCAAATTACGTTTGTGTGAGTTTTCTTTTATTTGTAGCATACAACGATATACTTTAGCCGGTAATTAAACAACGAAATGATAAACATACATATATATTTGTTTTTGGTGAAATTAGTTAGAATTTTAATGTTGTTGCTTCGTTACTGTTATTTTAATGTAATTACTATCGTATCGATAAGGAAAGTCGTTATGCAGGTTCATGGTTTCGTCCACTTAAGGAAAGTTACCGGTTGGTTAAAATACGCGAAGAAGAGTCGCATGCGATAGGATGCAGGTCTTGAGAATCAGCAAGAATCGCAGTCTTTATTGCGCGGTTCAAAACAAAAAGAAAATAAATCAAAGATAGAGAAAGCACGAGAAAAGCAAAAGCAGGATTGCACGTGCAACGTCTGGCTCGCTCGATTTTTAACGTCGAAACGATTACGTCGCAGCGCGCGTTCGTTTTTCCAACAATCGTGTTGTATCTTGTTTAGAAAAATATCGGATAAAAATGTGCTTTTACCGTCAGTAATTCGTAAACGAAAACTTTTTACTGCAGTCAAGAAAGCACTTGATCTTGAAAGGGTTAGAGCCTGAACGAGTCTTATGGAAATACGTCAACGTGGATGGCTCGTTGGATTGAAGAATTTCAAGTTACATTTCTGAAGAAATTATGAGACGTTGGAACAGGATAACAGAACAAGGGAAGAGCGGTAAAAAGAAGGATAAAGAGACTGACGATTCAAAAGTATTGGGTGAATAGAAAATTTCATTTCTAGGTAGATTAAACGCAACATTTCCATTTAACAAGTATAAACGGGGCTTTACATCGCTGCCCCTGGAAAACCCCCAAGCGTAATGCAAGCTTATCTGCGAGCTAGAACTAGTATTTATTGCGATGCTGACGCAGGCTGCGTCGTGTTTGACGTTAAGTACCGAGCTGGGAATAAATGTTAATAAAGCGGTCGGTGGTTGGAATACGCGATGAAATGAGTTGGGAATGTTAGGCCATAGTGAATTCCAGTGCTTGTGATACTTTGGTACTCGGTGACAGCAGTTGGATTAAAGTGTGTCGTTTCTTCCACCGAGAATAGATGCTTCAATAAATGATTGAAACGGACAGGAAGAAACAGGTTGAGGATCATTGGACGATGGCTCCTGGTAGTTAGGAACAGTCATTGGAGACAGATAGTAGTTTTTCGAAGTTGCAGCGGATGCTAATAGAGCGACAGATGGTTGAGATGCTTGCTATTACTGAATAGTTTTCACTCTTAAGAGTATTACTGACGTAACGCAAATTTATATTGAATACCATTAAAGTCGTCTTTAAACCGTATTTAATCACATATCTCTAAATCAATTAAAATTTCCAAAGCATTTTTTTCAAATTAATTAGAAGCGGGAAATTAATTAAAATCTAGAGGAAATGAAGCGTAATATACGAATAGCAATACGAGTATCTGCTAAAGAATTATACTCGATACATAACTCTACATAAATCGATAAAAACCGTAAGAGTATTCTTTCCAAATAAATTAAAAGCGAGAAATTAATTAAAACCAAGGCAGACAACGGACGTACACGGATAACAACAATAATTCAATAGCATTAAAATCAGCCTTAAACGATCACATCCAATACGTGCCTCTATTAAATTAATTAAAACTCTAGAAATATCCTTCCTACTACAAACTATCATCTATCTAATGTAAAAAAAAGGACTCGTCAATCTAAGAAAGAAGCTTCAGTTCACAAAAAAGAGAAGAAAAAGAAGAAGCTTCGCGTGACAAAGGACGGAAAGAAGAAACATAACGCGACATTCCATACTCTACACATCTCCTAAGAATAATTCTCTCTGTCCCATCCCTAAACGACCATACTCGATCGGATACCTCTGCCATCTTCGCTCGTAAAAACTTATATTTAATCAGTGAGCCGCTACCGCGAGCGGGACGCTTTACGATTTATCCCGAGTCGTTTGATTGAACGCTTTACGACGATCTTTCCTCTTCTCCAGTGCCTGCACTCTCGTTCGCTCTCTTTATCCTTCTTTCCTGGTCGATTTAATTCCCTGTCGGAACGCTGGAAGATGGGGTCGGTTCGTTATCGCGAAACACCGGCGTTGAGAGCGAAATAATGCGTCGTGGGCGCAGATAACCGGTTTTACACGCGTGTCAACGATAGTCAAAGCCCCGCCTTAATCATTCTAATGTGCCCTGAACCTCCTTCGTTCACCGTTCACGGCTTCTTATTTCCCAAGACGGCCCCGGACCGTCGAAAATTACGATAACAGGGTAATCGTTCTCGATGCGACACGAGCCGGCCTCCAATGCTTACCCCCTATGGTAAAATGGCGCCGTTTTATCGGCCATTCAGAGGCCACGTGAAACCCGAATGACGGTTTAGCAAACTGTATGGCTGCAAAAAAGTTCCAATTAAATTTTATGTTTCATTAAGCGAGCTTGAGTAGATTGCTTATAGCGAGGAATTTATAATTTCTCTTCCCTTACATATTTGGAAATTTAACGAAGATCTCACATTTTTTTCATTTCGCGTGCTTCTTGAATAATATGCAGTTATGGTACGTATACCTGTGTGATAAAGATGATATGTGTGATATGGTTTATCTACGCCAAGATAAATAAAGGACGTAATTCGATGTAAAGTAGTTCTTCTATCTTTCGTTAATTACGATTTTATTGATTCGACGATTGTAAATCGTAGGATCGTAAATAAAGCGTAATTAGTAGCGCGGTAACTACGCAGAGCATATATCCTTATTTTACAAGCGAAGCATTTTCTTATCAGCTTCTATATTGCCTTCCAGTAACATCAAATTTCCGTATCCTTCTGAAACCATACCATATTATAATATAACGTTAATAATAATATTAAAAGATACTATATTTGGATCTAGTTAATTAATATATAGATGCTGTAATAAATGCGATGCTAGCAACTGTATTTGAAGCTGTTTCTTTTTATAAAAAAACAATTACGAATAAACATCTTCAATCCCATTCTCGTTGCAACTTCGAATAGCTGATAATGTTGAAGTGGTCGTAATGTAATGAACTGATCACACGCTGATGTAATGAGATTGAAAGTTAAAAGTGTAGAAGAAGAAAGCACGATATTGGCTTCAGCAATGTTGCGAAAGAAACGAATTTTCAAAAGCACCGAACGCGGATGCCCAGACGATAATTTATAGCGTATCGAGATCGAGGCAGCACCGATCGCGATAAATCTCGATCTTTATGGTGATCTGATGCGCGCACGCCACATGCTCTATGGTTATATCCGCCCACTTTCGACCCCATCGACATCCGCCCTCTCGCGATACATGCTATTTATTTTCCCATCTTGGCCCCCACGACGCGCCTTTCTTTTTCTCTTCTTTCCTTCTTTTCTTCCTCTCTTCGAACGCTCGACTCCTCGAGATTTGCCGGAAGATCGCGGATCCCTCCGTTTATTTTCACCGTTTCGTTTCGTCCATTGTGTGCCACGTGCAGAAAGTGTCAACGGTCTTTGTGCTATTGTAGTTATTGCGCAGGTACATTTGTCGAGCGACAGTGAATTGAAAATTATCTTGTACATTGTTTTATACATATTTGTATATCCTTATTTTGCATATATTTTGCACATAATTATATTGTGTCTATATGTATGTATATATAATATATACGATATAACATATAATATATGTGTACGATATATACAACATAATTATATATAACGACTATTTAATATATATATGATAATTGTATATATACAAATATTAATATATAATAGAATAATACAATATATATACACACAATCATATTGCATCTCATTTAAATCACTAGGACCTACTCGTAGGCTATAAACGTTCTTTCATAGTAACACTAACACGCTCCTAATATTGCACTGTCCACTGACCAGGCCCATTTTGGAATATGACTGTATTATCCGATCGTTTTACTGGAAATCGCGTAGTTGCAAAATTGGCAGTGTTCGACATAAATTCCTTAGACTCGGTGCTAAACGACTCGAGTCTGTCCTACGTCTGCTGTTTCTCGCATTTATGACGCGGTTCTTTGCGATTCGAATCCTCGATCATTGAGCAGTAAAGGGACGACGTATGGTATCATTTGTGTTTCTAAGACATTCAAGATAGCCAGCAACAGTTGGCACATGTTTGCTACTTATTTTACTACAAATCTACATGAGCTACGTATAAGACAAATCCGGGTAACGGAAACCGGCAAATAAAGTCAAATTTATTAGAATGTTGCAATAAACGTGAAAACGAGTAGATCCTCGCTACCAACGTCTACCCGACAGTGTAACCCTCGATATATACACTGGAACCTAACTTCAAAGGATCCTCCAAGAGATATAATTCCACTTATAATACCATTACTCAAAATCCAGCCACCTGCAAGATCTCGCGTACAGCCTGCAACTAAAAGAACAAAGTGGGAAAAAAGGCAAGTTACAAGGAGCAAAAAAGAAATCACTTTTCGTGAGATTCAAGTTGGGAACGATTCAAACCTGATCTCGAATGGTTGGAGAGGAAGCGCAACCGCATAGGCGCGGACAAATTACACGGCGGTGCTCACGGCGGTGCATCGATTTATGTCGACGCAAACAGTGTAACAGTTAAGCCTTAACTGTTAAGGTCTCGCTGGCATTAGCATAATACGTTGGCCGATCGATTATTTCAATAAATGTAATCGGAACCGGCATTTAGCGGAACTCACTGCATCAGATAAGCTCGGATGGGGAATAATGAACCGCGTTTTAAATTCCCCGCATCCTCTTTTTCTACTCCTTTACATATTCATTGACGCTATCACCAACACACGTGGTCCATTCGACGTTTTTCAATCTTCCAGATGGCAATTCATCATGTAGTCTGTTTGGACGTTTCGAAATTCTGGAATTTTCCTTTGCTTTACTAATTTTGGAATAATGTACGTACGTATGTATGTATTCTTTACTCTTACAATTTTCCAGTTACGCGTATACCTCAAAGTTGCACGCTTTACACTCGTTTTTCTTTCTATTTGCTTATCTATGATCTGAAGTTCCAGAGTTTAGCTTTCATTTTGAATTATATTAATATAACAAGGGGAAATTAATTTTCATCCCCTTGTTATATTTATCTGATCGAGCATTCTAGGTAAAAATTGAAAATGCATAAACTGTTATATATTCGACTGATGTTTACTGTTTAATAAATTCTGCCAATATAATTGTGATATTACTGATATCATGTGTTGGCGTCCTTTACTAATATCGTAAATCAATATCAAACGAGCTTCGAAAATTATTTATTGATTTTTCATTAGCTGTTAATGACTTTCAGGAATGAGAATTAAAAGTATATATACCATTAAATACACGAGTTAATAGCTACTAAATTGTAATAATATAATTGTACCCGTTAATACTAATACATAATATTACACGTTCTCATAAAATACACCTATTAATACCATCAGTAGTTATCAAACGAGCCTTGTAATGCAACCTCCTGTACAGTGAAATAGTTACTTGAAATAATTATTTGCTCACCACTTTTTTTTTCAATTTGACAAAATATGCACTGATAAGCATTCAACTAATTAACATTTAATGTCTAGAATAAATCGTAGCGAAAGCAATGTAACGTGTTTCGATGAAGTTCGCCTATTAATACCATAAACCGATATCCAATGAGCTTTGAAAATTCTTTGCTAATTTTTCATTACCTGTTGTTGACTCTCCATAATGAGAATTAGAAATATTTAGATCATTAAAGGTACGATATCTGATATCCGATAAATCGTAATAATAAAATTGCACCTATTAATGCATACATACATAATGAATACACCTATTAATACCATCAGTGGTTATCAAACGACCATTAAAATATGACCAGCGTGTTAAAAGGGTTAATTCAAGAATCTTGTCCGTTCGCATAAAAAGAACGTCATTGAGAACGCGGCCGAAGATATATCGCCACGAAGCTCGGCTCGTCCGGCGTTTCACGAGATCTTTAAATCAAATCGAAGCTTTGGTGGTGTCAGGACGAGCAAGATGCATCCCTCTTGAAACCGGAAGGAAGCATTTCGCGCGTTCGTTTTCACGCGTTCGCGATCCAGCTTAACTACCTCCTCGCGGTTCACAGTCGACTATGAACTTTAATTTTTATAGGGTGATCAAAACGATCGTTGGCTACTAACAAAGTTGCTACGAGTTGCTCGGTCTACTATAACATAGCTGACGTTTGAAAGATACAGGAAGTTCTCCGCTTTATTCGTAGCGCTATAGTGGAAACAGAGTAGGACTAAAATAGAAAGAGTAGAGCAGAAATAGCTAATCGCAAGGGTAAGATGCGGAAATGTGGAGGAGGGAAATTGTTACTGTTCGGAAAAGGCGAATAAGCAAACCGTACTACACGTGTTTTACCTAGTTTAGATGTAGACGCCTTAAAAGTCTCATAAAACAATGCTATAGCTTAGATGCTACTAAGAGAGGAATATACGGCAGAAGGTGAGATAAGTAAACCGACGATAAACTGATTAAGAGGTTTGCAGGAAAAGCGCAAGAATAGTATAGGTAGCCAACTAATCGTAAGTCACAGGTAGATATGTAACAGGTAACGTATAAGTTAAGTATAGGATAGTACATAGTATATATAGTATATAGTACATTATAGGACAGTTTTTATATGTTTAATTTGTAGTATTAACATTAACACAGTATTAATATTATGGTTATTATTTATAGTATATAACGTGGTATGTGTGTTTGGGATGGGAATGTGAGTGGGCGTGGGTTATTGTATGCGGTAGATGGTCTAAGAATCGTACTGCGATGAGTGGGAGTTGGAAATGTGTAAGCCGAGTGCATTTTGTGGCCTGTGAAATCGAAAACTATATAAATTGCATTACTACTTGGGGTAGAAATAAATCTGAAGAGGATGGCGTTCGCTATGATTCACATACGTGTGTAATCTAATTAAGAAGAAACATATGCTATAATTGTATTTAGAATCGTAGAAGGTTTATTAATCATAGTATTTTATCGGAAATTTTATACAAAGGTAAATTTACTATAACGAAGTAGGTTGAATAAAAGTCACGTATAATTAATTCACGAAAAATAGTACGCTGCATATTAATTATATCAATTAATTGATCATTATATTGAAATTATAATTAACTTATAGGGAAGCTTGTAATTACCTTTATAATGATTGTATTTTATGTCTCTAAAATAATTGTAGTATTGCTAAAAAAAATGAATGAAATTAAGTCACGAATGCCCTCGCCCTTTACGATCTCGCGTAATTTTCAGTGAATGGAATAATTACAGACAATGGTGTTTTTTATTCAATCCGCGTAGTAATTATCGCTCTAGTTTACGACTGTATGAAATTTCTAATAAAACGCACAGTTACCGTAATTACACTCAAGGAGTTTCAACTCTGTTAATTTGTGATAAATTAGGTATGAAATTATTTTAGAGGTTTATAGATACTCATGCTATTAATATCCACATACATACTCATAAATTGGCTCGTATCGTTCACTGTTGCCCTATGGAAATTTTCTCGATAATTTAAACCAACTTAGAGAGGAAATCATACTTTCAACAATAACCATAATACATAAATATATATAAGGAAATGACATATATTTTCATAACACGTCTAAGAAACTAGGAATGTCTTAACATCTGCATTTATATGCAACTAAATGAACGTAATGTTCCATTTATATCGTTATATCAGTAATCAACACGCGCTTCTACATTCGTCTCTAATTAAAATTCAGAAATAACTCAATTACTTCGATCTTATGCCTGCTAACCACGTACTACCGACGAACCTTGCCTTGAAATATCCTGTTATATAATCTAACCACAGCACAGGCATGTAATATCATTATACAACTAAAAATGTGACACAGGATTGTAGACATTTTGATTGAAAATTCTTCAGACAGAAATTTCTGTACAAGTAAGAAAGAAAAGTATTACAATTTTCACTGACTCCAGAATAAATAACGTTCTTCTTTTACTGTATACGCCAGAATCCTCTTTCACAATAATTTGATGGACAATTAATGGTGCCAATGGATCGACAAGTTGCAAAGTGTATGTTGTGAAAATCTAAAAGGTAGAAAAATGTAAAAAGTATTCAACTATATTGCTCCAGTTATATTAACAAAAATATGAAGATTTTGGTATATCTTTTTTTATTCTATCTTGATTCAATGCATATTTGTGTTATTGAATTTTATTTGTCAAACGATATAAGCACATGCCTTGTAACTTGTAACAATTATTCATGAAAATCCGTTTCTTTCATTATTAAGCTTGTTGCTGTTCTCAAGATAATTTATTCCTATCGATAATTTGTAATTTCGCTTGTAAAATTTCACTAACGAAATTATACTTGGACTGTGTTCGAATTTCGAATATTACTTATTGCAGAAGACTTTCCATTAAAATTGCTCGTATTAATACGTGGAAGAAAACAAAGAAAGGAAAAAAAAAAAGGACAAGATTTTTCACCTGATCGGCATCGCTATTAAGCTTCCAATTAGGGTCATGTTGTACAACGCTCGGAATAATTAGGGGATCGAGTTCTTACGATCTATACGATCAGATACGAAGTGTGTAGTATACGACACGTTACACAATTTTGTGGATCGTTTAACTCGTTCAGGATCGCACTGAATTTTTTTTTGGAAAATTACATCCAACGACACGGTTCTCCAAGAGTTGTTAACTTATTTTTTTATTATTACCTCCATTTAAATGTTATGTAAAACGCACGACAGGCGATTACTGTGACACGTTAACGAAGCGACAAAAATTATTTCCTCTAACGAGTATAATTATCTGCTAGAAATTTTTGGCTTTAAAAAAGACAAGTGCGTTTTCTAGATTTTTATAGAAAAATAATAGAATTTTTTCAACCTATAATAAATTACTTCGATAAATTACCTATAGTACAGAGAAGAAAATCTATGTCTTAAGGAATATTTAATAATAAACTGAATAATTTTCTTTAATGGAAGAATCGTTATTCGCCTGTGTGTAAGAAATGAGTTTAGAAATAACTTTCGAACAATGTACAACGCAAAGATTAATTCTGAACTTAAGACTCGAACGACACTTTCCTAATTTCCGAACATAGATTCAGCGTGAAATTTGCAATCAGCGGAAACTCCAACTTTAAATCCACGATAAATATTCTATGACGATATGTTCTTTGAAGCAATACACTCCTCATCCGGTAATCTTAATCAGACAGACAATAAATCTACGTGATACATTAATTCGATTCTTGATAAGTAATTTGTTCCTCTGCATGTACAATACTTCAGCCATGGATCGGTATCATTCATCATTCTAAATGTAATCGTTTCATCTTCTTGTTCGTTTAATTACGAAATATCGCGTACTAAAGGAAGTGATGGGAAAAATTTATTTTTTAATTTAATTCTTAATATTTATGACAGCAGAGGTGTGAAATAAAATGAATTGTTGGGTTTTCCGAGATTGGTAGGAACTTTACGTGTATTCTACGACATAATGTTCATATATATCGTAAGAAACAATCTGTTAGGATGCGATATTATTCTTCGTAAACGATATAATAAAACGTAAGAGCCCATTTAATAGATGAAAATACATAGTGCCTAATTTTGCCAGATAGAACCAAGCCATTAAATGTTAATAAAAAGAGATCTGAAATCTAAGAATCATTTGCTACGAAAAAAGAAAATACAATGGAATTTTATTCATATTGCATTGCACGAATGCATAAAAATCAGATAAAATATCATATAGAGGAAAATTGAAGAAGAACACGCTTGGAAAGAAAAGAATATAAAGTATCAGGAATAACTGGTTTAATAAATTATTACAATTTCCGTATCAAATTTCTATGTGTAAAAAAAGATACTAAAGCAATAATTACAAAAGCTATTAAATCCATTATATGGCCTGTTCTTCAGTTAATAATATTGTGCAGCGAAGAATTTTGCCAGCGAACGGTACAGCATTAACAAGCACAATTTTCAATATGTATAATCTAAACTAGTTTACAATTAGAGTAAACCAAGATATCAGGTTCCTTCTTTGGAATCAAGGTCATCCAGTAAACGTGGAAAAAATTAAGTATTAAAAATCTAATTACAAGATCTGATGAAAACATTAAGTACACAGTCCTTCTTTTTCAACTCATTTATAATCAATAATTATGTTGGTGGGGCATTAAAATGTCAAACTTCTCTTTAACCATAAAAAAGATAAAAAAGAAAAAGATAAAGAAAAATCATCAAGTCAATACGTAAAAGGTAAGAATTTAAAGAGACAGCACAGAATTACATAGCAATATCGTTCCTTTCTTAATTGAAAGTAAATTATAACATTAGTATAATGAGCCCTTTTCTTTCTTTAGAAATATAGGAAAGTGTTCTTTTATTAAGTTCTCGTCTGAGAATCAAAAAGCTAAGAAACAATCACATATTCTCTGCTTTCCATTCTACAGAATTTCCTAATCGAGCCCATTAAATCTAAAAGACATACCATAGTAGCCATATCAAGATCGTCAAGCTACACTCAATGGGCAGCCAGACCAATCTTTCATCCAGGCGAACGAAGGAGGACCGAGTAGCAAAGACAGCAAACGCTACTAAACCTATCAAACACTTCCTTTTTTCCAAAGAATTTACCAATTAAAGGAAACTCTGAAGGATGCGGTAAATTAACAATATCAAGATCATCAAGCTCACTGAATGGGTAGGCAGATCGATTCTTCGTTCAGGCCAACGAAGAAGGACCGAGGAACAAAGACAGCAAAAGCTACTAAACCTATCAAATATTTCCTTCTCTCCAAAGAATTTTTCAATTAAGGGGAAATCTGAAAGACGCGTTAAATTAACAATATCAAGATCGTCAAGCTCGTTCAATGAGCAGGCAGATCGATCTTTCATCCAAGCTAACGAACAAGTACCGAGGAACAAAGGAGGCAAAAACTCTACTTAACTTATCAAATACTTCCTTGTTTCCAAAGAATTTCCCAATCAACGCCATTCAAATGTGAAAGACGCGCTAAATTAACAATATCAGGATCAACGAGCTCGCTGAATGGGCAGCCATACGAATCCTTCATCCAAGCCAACGAAGATGTACTGAGATGGAAAGAAAGCAAAAAGTTACTCATCCAAGCCAGTGAAAAAAGACTAACGAAGAATGAAACAGTGAGACAAAGTAAAACAAGTTTCGTTCTAAAATGAAGAAAAAGAGGGGGATGAGAGGGGGGCAAAAAGGAGCGACGAGGCAAGTTCTCGTTTTCTATATTCTTCCTAGCGACTGTACTCACCTTCTAGCACCCTCGTAGGGACCCAGTCACGTTTTTACCTGTGCCTCTCTGCTCCCTCGTGTCCCGGTGCTCTCTATCCGTCTCTCTTCGCGCGATGCCAGTCACCGGCCCTGACTCCTGCCGGCTCGCCGTTACGCTGTTAAACGAGCGAATCGCCAGTAGCTATCGGCTCGGCCGCATCTGGAAAGAATAAAGTACACGTTACGAAGGGTAAGCAAGCAGTCGTGCAGCAATGCAAGCCGGGACTAACGTAGACTGCATAAGTAATAGGGCCGCGGGCTGACTACGCTTCTCTTCTTTCCGCTAGCGGATATACACGGCTAAAACCCGACCAAGGATCGAACTCCGTCATCCCTCGATCGTTTCCGTGACCGAGTAACCCTCCAGGTGTAGTTGTAGGCGTTCTAGTCGACTTGTTATACGGATTGAAACGTGAGCACGTAAGTTAAATGACAGGAGCGAGTGTCCGAGCACGTCTGACGATGTGGATAGTTGTTTGAGAGTTGTTTGGGTACATGTTGCGAGTGTTATCAAGTGGAAGAGAAGGTTTTCAGGATTTTTCGTTTGGTTTGGCTTTGCATTAGGCTATGGTAGCAGTTAGTTTCGTTCATCTGAATTTATAGAGAACCAAGCGGTTAGTATAACAGGATTCTATTGATCTTTCATGCGTGTGATCGAGATTGTCAAATAGATGAATTTTATTCGTTGATAGAAATTCATCTAATCAGGCACTAATAAAATTTTACCGAAGATAAGTTCAGAGATGGTGGATGTTGAAGGTTGGCTTGTGATTATTGGTTAATGTTGCTTCTTGTACAATTTGTTTCGCGATCACTGGTTAAGAACTGGAACAGTGTTAGCTGTAACGTTGTGATTTCAATGTATCACTTGCCATATTTCAATAAGAAATCATAGCACATTCAAGTTTACAAGCCCAGGTAGCAGATTCATTATCGTGAAATTATGCATATCGAATCTCAGGATTTACCGTAATTTAAAATCTTCTCGCGGAAGGATATACAATGATAGCAAAATACTGCCAAGGGCAAATTCCATAGAAAATACTTTTATTTTAAATAGAAATTTTTTTAACCGCGGGAAATTGCAGTAGATCAAACTGTTTGAGACTTCGGAATACCATCGTGATCTATCATTTTCTCCATGAAATGTACGCAGCCACGACATAAAAACGCCACAGGCAAATTACACGAAGAACATTTTCATTTTAATTCAAGGTATTACATAAAAATTCATTTGCCCATACGACGCGGCATTTTCAAAAAATTCCAATTCGTTAGCATAAGACTGCCTCGAACCTCGGAATACCACCATGATCTATCATTTTACCGAGAATGAATATACAATGACTGGTCTACGACGCCAAAGGGAAATTATATTGCCCGCAAACTAGGATACGCGCCCGAACAACCAAATGGAGACTTCAACGAGTGGAGACGAAGAATTCGCTCGCGGTCGACTAGTATCAACAAGACGATATTCCAGAATCATGCTTGGTAATGATTTCAGGCATCTTTGCTACCACAAGCAAACAACCGAAAGCGTGCTTCATTTCCATTCAAATGACTTCGTTCTCGGGCTATAGTACACTGATTCCTGACCTGGCTCAATCTCTTTCCATGGTTATTTCGAGTCATTTGACGAAAATGATGTGAACGTGAAGATAGCGCAGTTTCGTTCAGGTAATAATATGAGGCAGGTTTTTGTTCAATGAAAATTGTATCACGTAGCAAAAGGATTGTGGCGACGTAATGATAACCACACATACATATCGAAATAATTTTATGGCAGCTCTTGTGGTTTCAAGGATAATTTTATGGCGGATTTTATTGCGTGCTACACCGCAAGAATTTCATTGGTACACAAGTGTTCGCCTATGGGACTCGGATCGTAATTTCTGGATTATTAGCCCAACCCTGACGAGTCCATAGATTTTATGAATATCGAGGATTCAAAACGTTTCTAGGATATCTAGGATTTTAAGGACTCTACGAATTTTTACAGTTAAAATCAAAATTCGTACAACTAGGATTATAAAGATCTTGTTTCTTTAGGTACTTTAAAGAAATATACATTAAATAATTATCGAACAATTAGATTAAATCTTCAAAAATTGCTTTGAAACGTTTACCTATTACGAATACTAATTACATTAGAGGTAGCCGTCTAATACAGCTTAATTGGCAGCAAAACTTCCATCACAGGGGTAATCCTTTCAGGTAAAACGCTTTTCAAATACATCATCCGATCTGAACTTCACCATTTCAGCATCTACGACAGGAAGCTATTATGGAAACCCTTGTAACGAGTCTGCAAATAGGTTCCAAACAGAACGCCAGTCTACCTCCTTCCTTCCTCCTTCTCTCAGTTTAATTACAACGCTACACCCTAATCGGTAAACGTCTAATAGTTAAACGCCACGGAAAAACAGTGTTTCGCTCATCAGCAACCGCGAATCCATCATTACACCCATCAGTCCATTTCTTCGATCCCTTCATTTAATCCAATTACCCGAAAGATGCTGCAGATATCCGATCCCCTAATTGTTTCCAGCGTCATAGATCAAGACGCTTTCACACTGCTTTGCAACGGTGCCACCCTTGTAACCGGCGTGAACGATTTACGCGACACGGACAGAGAAGGAAGCTTCACAATGAAACGTGTGATTACCGATTTCAAGACCAGACTAACGTACGGTGGCTGTTTTCGAAGATCGCTCAGAATCGAGTAATCAACCGCGTGATTGCCAGCATGAAGATCGGAGATAATACGCGAAGCGGGTAATTCCTATCCGGGAAAATCATCAGCCGACGAAGGCGTGCGTTCTGGGAGAAAAGCACCGGCATGGGATTAATCATCATAGCGTCAAGTTTCATCCGTGAAATCACTGTGAAATGTTCGATGAAAAGATAGAGAGGTCATGTGCTTTACTATACTTGATCTACGCTATATCATCGGCCATCGCTCTTTACGAACGTCATCGTTCGCTGCGTTACAATCATTGATAAGTTAGCCTCGATGCGCGAACCATCGATACTTAAACGTAGCTTAAACCTGTTACGAATTTCTATCTTTCAACGTTGCTCTGAGTTCAGCCAACTTGTAATTTTGTAACGTTACTGTATGACGAGGACCAAAGGTGAATGAACGAGATTCGTTTAAAAAATTCTTACGCCTATGTTGGATAAATTGAAAATTGAAGGGAAGGATGGCAGGTACGTTGGAGTACAAATTAATGGCAAAAAGAACATAAGGTAAGTCTGTACAGGTAGGTCGAAACATCGTTCTTGTAAAGCGTATGCGCTCACTTTTTGTACTTTCACTGTGTAACTACGGTAGAACCTGGATCATGCGAAGCGACGTGGACCGGGCCTATTTCGGATAATGGGAAACTCGCCTAATACGGGAAATACGTGTAACAGATGCAGATATCCAGAGAACGCGCATAAAAATATAGAGTACGCCTAAATTATAGCGCTTGTAAATATTCAACAGGCGAGATACAATCATCTAGATCGCAGATATTAGATTTCATTTCCTTAATTGTTCTTGGAAAAAATATGAATTTGCATGAACGTTCTACCCTCTAGCTTTTTATTAACGACATCCACAAGATGCAGGCACTTATGAGACATAAAATAACAATGGCTAGGAATTCCGCACGTGCCATTAACGTTTGCGATTCGCGCGTGATTCCTGCTGCCGCAGGCGCTTCGATCCTCCATGTATAAGCGTGGTTCCGCGCGGCGGGACGATTTTCTAGCGCGTTGGTTAGAACACACCGGAACCGGCTGGTTCTCGCGTATTCATCGCGCGTTATTGCTACGCGTATCGCATACTCGCGAGTATTTAAGCGAGCTACGTTCAAAGCGGAGAGGACGGTGGAAATTACTGTTCGCCTCGTAAATCGATGCAACGTGCAATTTACACCGCGAAACGGCGCTCCTTGCCGCCGTAAAGGCCCATTACGGCGTTGCGCGAGCCCGGCTGATATTAAAGCCAACATCTGCTTCGGGGCGTGCATCGATACACGGCTCACCCTTTTAAAGAATATTCCGAGGATATTCTATATCATACTGCTCCTTTCTTCTGATTTTTCCTATACTCTTATCGCCTTAAGTACCTCGTACGTTATATGCTCGGGTGTTTTAGCCGTTAGGTTAGTAGACTATAAATTATAAGCGATAGTGGGCAAGTTTGGTTTTGAAGAATCAGTGAAGTAGACAAACGAAGGATGCCGATCGGTCGACTTTAATTATAACGAGGTAATTTGAAAGGTAGGCTGAGATCGCAGCGGTTATCTGCTGCCGCCGTGTATCGATACTTGGAAAATCTTGTGAAATTCTTAGGATTTTTCACGCATTCTTATCGTATCTAGTACACTACACACGCTCAGATGTTTAGTGATTAGGTGAGTGGGCTATATATTGTAAGGAGTTATATATATATGTATATTTGTATATGCATATATGATAAGCATTTATGAACATAATTAGAGAAGTGGAATCGAAATAGAAATTTATCTACATTAGACCTTGTACGTATTTTTATATTTTTAGATTTTTGGGATCTTAAATTTCTAAAATACGCGTGAACATCGTCTAATTACAAGCAAAGGTGGGCAATTTCGGTTTTGAAGAATTAATTAGGTGGATAAATGATTCTAGTTGGTGAATTTTAATTACGGTGTTTGAAAGAATTTAGGTTGATGTTCGAAGCAGCCATCTGGTTCAGGGCGTGCGTCGATACCTGGGGGACCCTTTGGAAGTATATTCCAAGGCCACTCTACATCATACTCTTCCTTTTGACATACTTCTATCGCCCTAAGCGTCTAGTACATTACGTACTCAGGTGTTTAATGGTCAGGTCAATGGACTATATATTGTAAGCAAAAGCGATCAAGTTTCGTTTTGAAAAATGAATAAAGTAGATAAATGGAGGATACTTGTCGCTGGGTTTTGATTGTATCAGGGTGTTTGGGAGTTAAGACGACGCTTGGGCTTGTAAATGAAGATAATCAGGTTTGGTTTGAAAAAATCATCAGGAAAAGCTAAATGCATATAGCAACGCGTCAAGATTTATCGAGTTCAAACTTTTTAAACTCGATTTTCTCGAAAACCAGGCTGCAAATGGAGAAACCTGTATCCTTCTTTTGCAACTTGTTTTCATGTGACAAAATGATTCGATCAGTTTTAATGATTTCAGTATTTTACGTCTTAATGCATTCCACCACTTTTCTTACGTTGAAACAACTTCATAAAATATAATCAGATAAACAAGTTTTACCTCGTTCGAATTTCAAGTACATATATTAAACACATAGTTACAACACGTATAACATAGTATATAATCCTAATTGGTTAGACCCGTTTTACAATGTACAAGATATTTTACGGCCTATATGCGTAATATATATGTATATATATTTATTTATATATATTTATATATATATATATATTTAAAAACCTATTGAATATTCAATTTCGCAACCCCGAAACTTATTACGAACATTCACCTGTAATGTGTACGTAAGTCTAATTGTAAATTGATCAAGTTGGTAAGTAATACATGTAAGATACAACGTATATTATGATCAATAAGAAACTATTATTTTCCTATAATTCATTTTTTAAATCAGTTTGATATTCATTTTCAAAAGCATGCGCTTCCTCGCAAAATACAATATATATATATATATATATATATATACTCAACCGAGAACATTCATAAGAGACCTCTCTTACTAATCTCATCACTGGTAATGACGACCCTAAACCTACTACTGCCGCTATAAATAATTTATTTCCACGATCAGAAGCAAGACCATGGTACCGAGTTGCACTAATTACGTAGCAAGCAACGATCATAAGCAAAATGTTGCGAACGCCATCTGTGATAGCCGCTGTCCGGGCCCGTATTAATCACACAGACGATCGTAATTTCCACTAATTACGCTTACGATTATAACCGAAACGGGACGCGAAACTAATTACTCTCGCAACCGTAAGCAGAAATAAATGTACGTTTGCAGTGAAACCGCGCGGCGGCAATCTACGTTTGCTACGTTAATTATTCCTACGATCACCAGCGAAACGATTGAATTACACCGCACAGATGCCACTTCGAAAGATGGCGAATCTCATTTTCCTAGCAGTAGTATTTAAGTAATTCCATGTGAGACAAAACCAGATAACCTGTTACCATCGAGAACTTAAGCTCCTCAAGATACGTGTGATTCTATCGTCTCGCTTGGAATATATGAAGATCAGAGGAGGCTTCTCGAAGATACAAAATATATTTGGTTATCTCATAGGAGCATTTAAGCTTTCAGATTAATTAATGCGATCGTGAAATCAATTTACGTATTTAAGGCAGGAAATTTGATTAGAGCTAATTTATGGGCATTCGTGTAAAAAGCAGGATACAGAGGAGACTTTTTTTATTTCAAGAAAATACACGTAGTATATGTCTACGTTAAAAAATATTTAAAAAAAAAAATGAGCTCACATTTGGCTTAAGCTTAGGTTAGATAATATAAAGAACAGAGTTGCGGAATTCAGATATGTTTGAGATAGGTTAGGATTAAGTTCCATTTCTCAAAGGAATTATTTTAATCTTTGTATTGCACACATTTGTGTTACAACCTGATAAAATTTGATTGTTGAAGAAAATATATACATAAATGACTACCATATTAATTGTAAGGTTAACGAAAGGTTACAGAAGGTGGTACGCTCGTCCAGCCTCATATCCTAATCCTAAAAGGCGACTCTCGCGCAAAATTAATAACTCGAGGCGAAAAATCGGCCACTCTCCCCTCCTAACCTCTAAAAAGAATTTCCATGAATAATTCATGATGAGACTCGATAATGGCACTTGTCGCGTAAAGATATGGAGAGATAATTAAGCAGACGTTAAACGAGAGTGTCGGTGGCAAATACCCAATGATTAATCGTAAATTACTGAAGTGATGGTTATTGATGATCGTGAGGGTGCTGCTTACGGTCTATTTTTCACGTAATCGACGATATCGTTCCGTTCGAAAGAGATTCGATCTCGCGTGGGTATCGATCGAACGTAAATTAGGGTTAGGTAGCGTCGATACGATGATCACGATTCCAGGAGTCGATGAAATCGTTTCGAGATGAGAGATGATCGTAGCTTAGAGAGAGGCTCGCGCGCACGTTTTGAAATTGTCGGTTCTGTGAGATGGCAATCTTCGAGTTTCCAAAGGGTAAATGATGATTTCATGCGCGATATTCTCGGGTACTTATAGGTTAGGTATGCAGGATTTAGAGATAAAGATGTTC
Source organism: Bombus pyrosoma (assembly GCF_014825855.1). Lineage (NCBI taxonomy): Eukaryota > Metazoa > Arthropoda > Insecta > Hymenoptera > Apidae > Bombus > Bombus pyrosoma. Next base: position 5,551,202 of record NC_057784.1, read on the forward strand.
CGGGATTGGGTTGGCACTTTTGAATCCATAATGTGAAAGTAATTTTGTAAGATTATGAAAATGATAGCTAGTTATGGAATAAGGTTGTTGATAGTTATTTTTGCGTTATAAAGTTTCTCCGTGTTGGGAAAGATAAGGAAGACATTTATGTACGTCCTCAATAAATGAAATACCCTGTATCTCTGTGGAATATGTTTATAGATGTCCATGATAAATGAAATACCCTGTATCTATGTGGAATAATTTTTTCCAGGATAAAGTGTAGAATAATCAAGATAAAGAATAACAAAGATAGTTATAAATGTCCATGATAAATGGAATATCCTGTACATATATCTCTGTACAATAATTCTATCCAAGATAAAACGTATAATAATCGAAACATCATTTTCTTCAAGATCTACCATGCAAAATTTATATCGTTAGAAATAGAGAAAATACTTTTGTAGCCATCATAAATGAAACACGCTATACACGAACCTAACCAAAGATGTGCTCAACTTTCTATTCGGAATCTACAACTTTTTCCTCAAGAACTTCTCCGAGATTACTAAGAAGACATTTTTTGTCTCAATAAATGAAACATCCTGTATGCTCCCTAACCAAAAAAGCGAACATTCATTCGCTTACAAACTTCAACCTTCTCTTCAACGATACTTTCATATTATTTATAACAAAAGAAATGGTTCTGTAACCATACTATATGAAACACCCTATATTCCTAATATATACAGTAAACATGTATTTCATTAGCAATGAAACACACTTATAACATCATTCACGCTGCATCTATTTCCACTTACTAATAAACTGAAACAACCAGATTATCCTCATACCTTACCACAGAAGTTCTAATATCGTCTAGTTATTAACATGTTCCACAATATCGTACTTCAACTACAACACGCTTAACAATACATACATCCCATTATGAAACAGGCGTTAATTCACATTCACTATTCCAAACGAGTTTCTAAAAGCTGACACATTCATCTTCGCCTCACACTATTCTATAAACACACTATAAAGGTAAATTATCTCGCACGTTCGAGTGTTTGGTGGAAAATTCGCGGATCGTCTTGAACAGTGATTGTTCAAATCACGGTGATTTGCGATTCGCGCGTAAACGTCCAGAGAACGCGTGACAAAAATTCAGGCCGCGTGCGGCCGCTCGTAAATTTCCGGGACGAGCTGGGATAATATATAGAATGGGACGAGAATTTATCGCGGACCATGCTGGACAAGGATTCTGCGTCAACGGAAAGCGTTGTTTCCCGAAATAATATGCTCGAAGCCAACCTCTGGTGCAACTATGCTACACATGTTGCAGCAAAGGATTTCTTAGTAAAGGAAGAGTGACGATTGATGATTTTGGCAGACGTGGAAATTTTGGAAACTTGCACGTGAAGGAAGATAATTGACTTTTATTATCTTCACGTGCCGTTTCTAAATTCTTTCTATATAGTTTAATTAATTTATGTTGCTTTTTACTCTTAATAATAATTTTTTACATGATCCATTTAATTTCTTCTGAAGAAATGAAAAATGAAGAACGAATGATAATTGGAAATTTTGATTGATGCGTGAAATTTTGGAAATTACAATTTTCTATCCAAAATTCTTAGGTTTCCGATGCATATTACATTATAAATAATAGTATACATTATGTTTAGTATACATTACAATAGTATACATTACATTATAATAATATAATAATTAATAATCAAACTTTGACATCATCTTCTTTAAAGCTTAGGTAAATATGTAAAAACAAGATTTCTAATTGAATATAATAATTATAAACAGTACATCTGTATATTTATTCAGTACATAAACTTTTTCCGTTCTCTATTATTTTTGAAGAAATATTATCAGTACTGTCCATAAAAGCACTCAACTTAAATCATGCAACAAACACTTCTACCGCGAAGGGAAACGATGATAATCACGTAAGCAATATTTCTTCGACCGAGAAATTGAATTTCGATGGGATATAAATTTTCCAGACAGCACCTTTTTAACAGGTTAATCATTTCTCGCCGTTGAATGGAGCCATGAAACCGCGAGAAACGTGCGAGAAATCAAAAGGATCAAAAGTCTTGGAAGGTGTCCATACGAGAATTAAGATTGCACAGGCATCGTGTAAGTTTCGTACAAGGAGCAAAAAAATATGGATACCTAAATGTCATCGTAAATCTGCGGTAGCTGACGCGGCCCTGCCCACCAAGCGTGCCTGCAAAATATACACTGACGATAATTTACTCGACGCGGATCCGTTTCCATGTAACTCTTCCGACGAAAACGTGTAATAGCCCCTCGTTTCAAATCCGTGGAAATAGTTGCAGATTATCATAGACAATACACGATGTCTTTACGAGCACCGAAAAGTTTGTTATGAGGACGTTAACTCTTTTGATGACTATTGTATGTATGTCTTTTATAGGTTAAGTTATAAATTAAATTATGTAAATACTAATCTTGTTTATAAATGACATTAAAAAGTATATGTCCATATGAATATTATTTAATATTATGTAAAAGTGGTATATGTATCTTAAAACAAATCTGTTTTTTGCTGGTATTCTAGTTTCAATAGATTCTTGAAGTTTGATTTTATTAATACAAGCAAAAAACTTGTGATCAAAGAAATTATATGTAGGTACTGATCTATACAATTACCAAGAAAGAAAACAGAATAAATTCCATCTGAAACTCTCTGTATGATATCTAACAAACTCTTCAAAAAATTCCAAACATTGGTTTCAAAATAGAATCTTACAAAATTACTAAACTGAAGCTTACTATGTAAAGTAACCTACAGAATCACCAAATACAAGATAAATCTCTAAATATAGGTATGAAGTTCTTTGTATAATCTTCATTAGAAAACCTTTATTACATTCTAAAGAAGGTTGCAATGTAAAACCTTATAACATTACTACATTGAATTTTACCATAAACTAACCTATAGAATTACCAAAAACAAAATATGTAAATCTCATGTGAAACTCTCTATGGAATCACTAACATTTTCTTTATTAGATTCTAAAAAAAATTTTAATATAAAACGTTATAGAACAAATAAACTAAACTTCTCTCTTAAAATGTCTCTCTTATAAATGAGTTCTATAAAATCTGCCATATAAAACAACCTATACAAATGCAAAAAAAAATATAATCTAACCTTATATAAAATTTTCTATATTATCTGTAACAACTAAACTTTGTCAGATACCAACAAAATGCTTATGTAAGTACCTATCCTCTTAAAGAATCCTCCTGTCAATGTAACATCCTATACTAGGATTTTTATCCTCAAAGAAATACTAAAAGAAATAAAGAAGAAACGTCATATATACCTTGAGTTTTATTCGTAAACACATCGATGCAGCCCGTGAGTTTTGCTCGGTGAAGTTGAGTCAAAGGGATACGCACGCTTCCTGTTCGATTCCACGGATCGCAATAAATGATTATTACTTCATCCCCGTGCGCCTGTCCAGAATTTGAATTGTTTCCGAGTGCGTCGTGTGTGGTGGCGGCAAATCGACGCCATTAAAATTGCACGAACGAAGCACATAGGCAACCACTGAAACAACCGGCGGCTGAGAGAACAATTTCTGTCGAAGTTCGATAGCCCACAGCGTTTATCTTTGTCTGCGTATCGCTAATCCTTTGATTGAATCTCGCCCGGCACTTTTACATTTTTACGAGTCGGAGTCGGAAGATAGATACAATCGAAAAGTCGGCTTGTACCAGCTACACAGGGGAAGCTACGCTTGAATGTTTTTCTGATTTATTGCGAGCGATTGCAGCGCCCTCATCAAGATCAGTTCACCATAATGGAAGATTCTATACATTGTTGTGATATTATTGTATTTATACACTAATAACATCGGAATCATAGTATTGATAGACTTCGTTTTAATTGTATTGGAAAACGTGTAAAGCTGACATTTATTAATTAATTATATCTTCAGTATTTATATATACGTATTTGCCATATTTTTCTTATTTCATTTGTTATGTCTACTTTTTTGTAAACAATACAAGATATTTGAATATTAAAAAGATATTACTGAATAATGCTACTTTAGGACATTGCTAAACTAGAGAGACTGATGTATAAAATATATCGTATTGTTACGCATCTTCTATGTATGGAATGTAATGTAATTATGTATACATAATGGAACACTAAATATTAAGGTTGAGATTATGTGGTGCTTCAATTAGAATTTAATTTCTGGGCTATCCTCATGCATTTTTAATTCATTCTTCATTTATTCCAATCTAATCATTCTAATTTAATTTGTGTTTGTTTGATTTAACCCAATTTTTGTGATATTGGTAGGAATTTCTGTTTCATAAAAGACACTGTTTTTCATTGAGGTGGATTGTAAAGTAATTACACCTGAACTTATAAAAAATGAAATTGATGATACACAGAGATAAGGCAAATGTAACACCATATCACAAAGATTTCCAGAGCCATAGAAGCTCAGATATGAAAAAGATATTTTGAATATTATAAAGATATTTATATCGTATTTTACAGTTTATCTTATTGGCAAGACTTTACAATTTTTCAGACAGGACAACCAGTTATTAAAGCAAATGCTCGCATGATCAATAAAAACAGGTTTGCGCAAAAATTCTTCTAACCTAAACGTAACCTAACTTCTTCCGTTCATCAAAGAATCTAAGGCTTTAATCATAGTCATGGATATCAATTTTCTCCAATACAATTCCTTGACTACTCTCTAACCGCTTATCAGTTCCACTGAACAAACAATCATTCATTTTCGTTAACATAACTTCAACCGCGCTTTAAAAGCAATTATAATCGATCGACACGATATTTCAACCGAACGACTCGTGAAACGATACTAACGAGCGCAAGGACAGATCATGTTAAAATAGTCAGAGATATCCGCGTTGTATTTGCATTTAATCGCGGGTATTTCGTTCATCATTAACAATCTTGTCCTCTCGAGACCAGTGTACGATATTAATTGTACAGTAAGACGTATATTAATAATGGTTACCGGTTATGTGCACAAAGATAGCACTAGCCATGTAATTAGCGACAGTTTGATGGTAATGCACCTGACCAAGAGATATCGTAAAGATGAGGGATCCGTTCTTTCCCGACGGCGATCCATTCAGATACTTGCTGATTATAATTTACCTTAGTCTACGCGTATTATTGTTTCCGCTGTAACAGAAGGAGCCCATGCAAATCAGCCTTTATTAATCATTTTAGTGTTACACGGTAATATAGAATATATGGAAAAGTAGAGTAAAATCAAATAAAATCAAGTGCATTATATTTATATGAATACACGTAATTTACTGACCGAATTAATGATCCTTCACTATTCTCTGTTTTATGATTATGATGGAAAATTTGATTCTGATCATAATTTTATGATATAAAATATGTATAATAGTATTAATAGCTTGTAGTATTAGGTGGTTTAGATCTTCATGAAATTAAGTTTAGTTATTGCTTCGATCATTACAATTTTTCATAACCTCTCCGGTAAAATTAGAAATTTTTTATATATTAAGCAAAATTACGTTTTCAAGCTTCCACTTATTGAACTAAACTAAGACTTTGACTACTTTCATAACTCTGAATTATGTTCAACTATCTAATATCGCAAATATTAATCAAGAAATAAAATTCTCAAGCTTGATAAACTCTATGTGTAATATCAAACGCAGCGCGGCTTAAAATATCCATTAAAGTAAATATCCGTTTATTTCTTCATACATACCGCTTTTTCCTAACCTGTTACGTCAAACACGAACATCCGAAAACAACTGAAAGGAACGCTCTATTTCAACCACTCACTGCAACCAAAATTTCGAACTAGAAGTCACACGATACGTCGCAAACGAATTCTAGCCTCTTAGCCATGCATATCCCGCGAGAACAAAATAAAAAGCGCGAAAAGAAAGTTAAGTGAACAAAGTCGAACACAAGGTTGGCGTAAGCACATGTGGTGGCGTGTGTGGCGGACACCTCGAGATCGAATAAGCCCGGCTCGTTAATTACAAGTTTAATTAGTTACGCCGCGGTCGCGGTGTAACGAGCGGTTTGTATGGCAATAGAGCCGGGCGTCGCAAAAACCTTCTTGAATTTGCATAAAAGCGTACCTACAACGTAGCACGCGGACGGCTGCAATTATGGGCGAATTTATTAGGGAAGTGGATGGTTGGCGCGCCGGCGCGAGCGCGCGCGCAACGTCGCGCTTAATGGCGCGCGTTTTCTAAATATAGGACGCGAACGAAGGCGAACGAGGACGACAGGAAGAGGTGTACGACGAACGTGTCGTAGGAAGGCTTCCTGCGATTCACTCGGGCCGGAATCAGGCGTTATTCGTATGACTGGACATGTGTCTGCCCTTCCATTGTGATCAACCACCACTAACACTGGTTGCTACTGTTGCCCGTGAGAAACAACCCGGCGGCTTAATTAAAGGATTTACTTTCGCCACGAGCCACGCGTTCGCATCTTCGCTACGTGCTGTGGATCGTGAAACGTCGAATCGATCGTGGGGTCCCGGTTGTCGCATATCGGTGCATAGAGGAAATCGATGGTTTGGGTGAGGTAAAGCGCGAGGAAAGCTATGCTGAGCTAAATTTAACTTCTAGTGAAAACAATTCCGTACCTGTGGATCGAAGTAAATATTTTTAAGCTTAGTACAGCGTAACTTTTGTTTCAGCTGGATGCCAGGCTTTAGGCGATTCAATTAGTGGGCCGAAAATTGGTAGAATTGTAGAATGCTTGGTAACTGGCGTTTAGTATTTTGTATTTTATTTGCACTTTATAATATATAGGCAGAATACCCGGTACGTAGTGAACAGTGAGACTTAATGAAGTTTGTAAATACTGTTGATGGTAAGTGGATGGTAAAAGTAAGTAGTTGAATATTTTGTTGATATTTTTCATTAGCGAATAAGTATATAGCAATGATAAGTACTTTCTAGAAGATCTCAGTGAACAGATATTTTTAATTTTTAAATATTTCAGAAATTAATAAATTGATGTCTAAAGATAAATTTTGATTAGAAACTCCCTTCGAGTCGTTACGAGCCGTAGCGCAATCCGTTGATTTATAGACTCTGCTAATTAACAGAAGCAGGAAATCACGAGAGAATTACTTGAGATTCTGTCAAATGTAATGAGAACAATATAAATGGTGCCATTAATACGATTTTCTACATAAATGTTAATTATTACACTAATCATTCGAATCACGTGAGGTACTCGTATCTGGAGGAACTGTGTGTACGAAGTCGCATATCCTCTGTTGCTATTCCAGAAGGAAACAATTCCCTGCGATGACTCGATGCTTTCTTAAAAATTGGTCAAAAGGAGAAACGGTATATTAATTCATTACGAAGAAGTTTGGTTGTTCTAATAGTGATTCGACTCATGGAGTTTAATTACAACGTCAGATCTCTTTAAGAATATAATTGTATCTCTGATAAAATTCGAAAAAAAAGAACCAAAATATTATTTTACCTTCGATAGAATTAAAAGAACATAGTTAGTTTAAAAGAATTAGTTCTTAAATTTATTTGAAAGAAATAATTAGAAGAAAGACGAAATTTTTGGTTTTGATAGTTTTGGCAATGGACGCTGTCGCGTTTGGGACACGTTTTGAAATCTCCAATCGAGCCTAAACGCTCACGTGCAAAGAAGAGAGTCCTCGTGTACGCGAGGAATAATTAATTAAGTGACGGTCGTTTCGGCAATCGAAAACAAAGATGGACGTTTGTATCCGTCGACCGGTAAGAACGTCTCGTGCATCTTAATTGCCACCTTCCTGTATCGAAACATTAACTAAAAACGTCGTAACTATATCACGTGCCTGCTCGAGCTCGTAACTTTAATCCCATGTAATTTCCTTGTAGTTATGATTATGCTTATGACTGTTTTATAATTCTCTTTTTACATTTTCCCCATCGTATCGCGTTTTTAATCATTGTTTGCTTAATCGTTGATCTTATCTGCTAACTGTAACGTTGTAAAAGACGTTAATGATTATGACTGGGAAGAATAGCAATTTTGTTTAAAGTTTGCTTTGCTTCTTAATGAGGTAGAACAGAAAACAGGTAATACGCGTCCCGTTGACGAAACTCATTTCAAACGAGTCAGGGAAAAATGGAAATTCCTCTTGCTATAGCTATTTGTATTCATAAAATCACTATTTATAAGGATACATTTCTTCGGGTAAGGGACCAACGAAACAATACAAAGAAGAAACATGTTGGGAGAAACATTGCTGAGATGCATTTGTAAAATGAATCGACGAATTGAATTCGTCCATAGATGAGTAAAATACACCTAATGAAATGTTCCATAAAAAGAATGCGTGAATAAATTGCATCAAGAGAAGTAGCCTTAAGAACCAATAATCTCAATAACGTTAAAAGAAGCAAATATATTTAAAGTAAATATTATAATAAATATAACTATGTTGATTAGAAACTAACTAAATAACAAACAAGTAAAATTTCCCTTTTTCATAGTACTTAATTCTTTAAACGAAGATACTAAAGAAGTAGTCATCGCTTATGATAGACAATCGGAAGGACAACATATCACATACAAAGATAATAATTTTATAAATAAGTAATAAATCACATATTCTGATAGAAACAACGATATTGATCTATTAATCAGAATGCGAAGAAAACGTAGCGTCTCTTTCAGTTATAGCCTCAATTTCTTTAAACAACTATACTGAAGAATACAACATCCACGATCAAATAAATATCCTCTCAAAAAAAAAAAAAAAAAAAAGAAAGAAAGAAAAATAGAAAAGGTAAATGACAGCGAGCCCTTATCGATTGAATAATATAACGGATAATTATGAAAAGTATCACGCGTCGACGACGTTCACGAAATCGTCTCGCGAAAGCAGCAACGTCGCTGGCAGATTGGTGTAACGAAAATGGCCGCGCATCCGGCGCTGGCTGATTCCGAATTCCGCGCGACCATCGACCACCGTTGACATCTTGATTTTCGAGTGGCCCTCCGCTCCGACCCCTTCCACGAACCGATGAATCCTGATTTCCAATTCGAAGGGGTTGACTCGGTCGACGTGATGATCCTTCCGATCTCGTCCTCGTCTTCTTCTGCGTCGTCTTCGTCGTCGTCGCCGTCATCGAGAGAGATCGTCACGAGATCGTTCTTCCATCCACGAGCCTGAGAGGAATGCTCAAGGACGAATTATATTTAGCCAACGAGGAGACACACTTCCAAGGATGCGATTTATATTGACGCATCGTATATAATTTTGCATACTGCCCGTGACCATTCGACTCGATTCCGATCTGCGCTCTCACAATAAAGCTTCGGGAATAATTCATTGGAGTTACGTTCGTTGGGTCATTTTTAACCCGATTGTGTTTCTTATGTCGTTAAGAAATTCTATAATTGTCAGTTAGCGGCCAATAAAATCTTGAATTTGAATACTTAAGTTTGTCGAGGCTATTGGTTAGGGCTTGATGCATATCATTAAAATACTCTTCTAAGATATTTATTTAATTTTTCTTCGTGTTCGTTAATGACAGTGTTCATCGCGAATGAAACGCAAAATATAAAGGAAATCTATTAGATAGAAAAAAAAATTAAATTTATGGTCACCAGTGTTCTAATGATACTAGTTGAGCGTTAAGTTTGAAGAAAGTATGGTAAAATGGTTATTAAGATGCGCGCTACCGTACAAATTGTAGCTTAATAATTTAACGATACGAAGGCTATGGAAATTTGCATCTTTAATTATTATAATTGAAACTCTTGAGGTCTGTAATTTTTCTGACAATTTTAAAATGTAATCTTTTGCAATAAATTGTAATTTGAGGGTGTCACGTGTTCTGCTTCGTATAAATCTTGCTTCTCAATTAAAATTAAGGTCCTTCAGTTGAAGAAAGTTTTTACTCTGGCAAATTTTATTCTGTCCTCGAGCTCTGGAGTCAAGGACAACTTGAATCACGCCAGATTTAGGATTTATTCGAGCGTTTTCGGCATCGAAGGGGCTGCGCCTTGAAAGAGCATGGTGGGTCGTTATACGTCGTAAATCTTGGCTCACCCACGTGAAATCCTACGGGAAGGTCCCTCGAATATAGGGAGAAGAAACACGGAAATAGAATCGCGAATAATTACGGTCGGCCATGTCGATTTTTTATCCACTGTCAAAAGTGTCAGGGAGTGGCATCGTGTCCTTGAACTCGCTCTCTTTCAGATATAATTCACGAAATAGAAATATTGAAAAAATTGCGATTTTGCAATGAATTAACGATCACGAATTTATGTAATAAGAAGAATCGTCTACTTAGAAATGTTATTTTTACTTTTAAACATTTATTAATTACATTTTTTATTACATTTTATTACATTTCTCCTTCCGATTACGATTTATAACGATAATCACATTAACACGTATATAATAATTTCTCGGTTAATTATCTCTGTTAATACGTGCAATCGTTCACGCTTGGAAACCAATGTTCTCAATGCTATTTTCTAATTACAATTTACTGCGTGTCTACTCCAGTTTCAAATGGAAGATTACCATTGAAGATGCAACGTAGTCTCTTTCATTGCCACTTTCTAATTGCGATTTATTATATAACTCGAATTAGCATGACGCAAAACTATCCAACCTCATCGGTTTACACGACAGACGCGCTAACTGCCTCGTGTTCGTTGCTACACTTCCGCTTGAAAGTAACACGCTCGATGGCGCACTCTTTATTAGTCATGCATTGCTGGAGACTTTTATTTTTTTAAGCAATAGATCTTCCAAGGGTAAAATTGGTCTCGGTATGCAAAAAGATAAAAAGTCGAGGTTTCCAAGGATGCACGATGGGACTATGAAAAAGATGTAAATTTGGATATTTGTCAAAATTGGTATCAAATTAATTCATCTGATTCAACATTCCTCTCAACCGATCTTCAGTATAATTTCTCTATAATTGACGTCTCAATAACCTCGACTAACAGAACCTATCGACCTCTGTGACAATTCCATGTAATCACGAAAGTGTTATTTCACGAACGTCCAATTGGAAAATCCCCGCGTCTCTCGCTTACAAAACATTCTCTCGCCGTATCTACCTGCTGTATCTCTGGCTGAAAATTTCTCCGAGAAGGTTCACGACACTTGTTCAGCGAATCAACGCACCAGTGGTAAACATTCTCACGACATTCCTGTCCTGTTTCAATTTTTCCCCGGAACACGATCACGACAGGTTGAATTTTCCCGTGAATAAAAGCGTGCAACAGGGTAACACGACGTCGAACAGGCCGCCTATTTCAACTGATTTACGGCTTCGCCACCACTCTATAATCATTGTGTGTTGGTTATAGTCGCTGTCAATGAGGTGCTCACCTTAACTCGTCGTTCGATTTTATCGCCGCGGCGTAAAACCTAACCGATCGCCGCGCACCGACTGGGCAGAGCAATTACGCGGCTTGCGCGGCGCTAGGAGTCGCTTTGAAGGAATTCGAGACGTCGAATGTCGATGCAATTTGCGAGCCTGTTGCGCGCGATAAATTCGACGCGCACACTAGATTCTATCGAGGAGATTGTTTAAGAAGCTACGACCGCAGCTGATTTACAACTTGGGCCGCGGTCGCGTCTGCTTACACAAAGTTTCAAAACTAAGGGTCGATATTTAAGCGCCGATATAAAAATCCCGCAGTCGACGATCGTTCCCGCGCTGAAACCGCTCGTTCCTGCTCCACGATCACTGTTATTTAGCTGACAGCGATAACGTAGCTGACAATTATTTCGCAGACAACGTAATAAAATACTTGCGTAAACAGCGTGCACGAACAGGTGCGGAAGAAGGTGTAAAATCGAAAATAACGAAGGCCACTTCAGCGCAGTGTTCTCTTTCTGCAGCGAGTGCGCGAGACAGTATCGCGCGCGCCAACTACACGCGCACGATACAAATAATACAAAAATTGGAACATTCAATTGAATATATAAATCGAACATGCAACTTGAACACGTCGGAAACGACCAACCTGCGATAAATTATTACACGGCATTACAAATCTTTCAACTTATAATTTAGCATTTAAATATCAACACAGGTTATCGTATGATAATTTATTCCTAACATGTACAAAGACCGATAATTAAGCTATGGTTTAGTCTAGAGAATTATCATGTTTTTAACTATTTTTCTTAACTGTTTCCATGCGATATTAATACGAGAGTCGAGAATGTGACATTAAGCTTAACTAAAAAATGAACTGCATACCAGTAATTAATTATAATAGTAGATTGAGCATTTAAGACTGCACAGATGCTACAAACTGTGATATTATATCAAATACCTTTATATATTTAGTTCTAAATGTATAAATGTACAAATTGTTGTTGCTATTTTCTAATAAAAATTTGTTACACGAAGAAAAGAAAATTAATCGCTCAATCGCGAAAGTTATACAGAGTTGGATACGAATAATACTTGGATGGATAAGAGCTCTAGGGAACGCCAAGTATCGTTGGCATATAGTCGCTAATGACGATAATGACCATGGTAGGCGACTTTAAGTAGAACAAAGAAAATGTCTCAAGTATACATTAAAGGGACGCGTCTAACGTATTAGGAAATCGAAAATACAGGTTCTCAGTATACAAATTAATTACACGTTTCAATATTCCGGTACAGGAATTTTGAATTCGTAATTGATGAAATTTGAATTCTACGAATGAATTTTTAACGAATTTTTCATTTGTTTCAACGTAGTTTGTGTAACGTGTTAGTCGACGTTATTGAGACGTCAATTATGGAGAAATTATACTGAATGATCGGTTGAGAGGAATGATAAATTAGATGAATTAATTTGATACCAATTTTGCCAAATATCCAAATTTACATCTTTCTCATAGTCGATGAAATTTGAATTCTACGAATGAATTTTTAGCGAATTTTTCGTTTGTTTCAACGTAGGATTTAGATATTAAATTGCTTTACTTTTGCATTTACGAAACTGGGATTAGTTTTCCACCAACCTAATAATAAAAAGTCACGATTGCTGTAAGTACTTTCGGTTTTATACAATTTATTTATAGGTGTAGGTTTCTATATATAGCTCCTATTTACAGGTTTCTTTATATGCACGGTAGGTTCGTTTATAGACCATGTTTCAGAATTATATCTCCATTGGATAATCATTAGAGGAAGATCAAAGGAACGATGATTTTACTTGTCGAATAAATATCAAGTTTCGCTGGTCTTATTTGTTAGCGATTTAGAAAGAGCGTTAACATGTTTATCGCGTATTATTAAGCGTACAGTTCGCGTGTATTTGATTTAACGCACGCAGCACGCTAATAAGTTTCTTATCGGGTAATGAAAGATGATGGGATTGCGTCATTTAAATTTAAACGAAACAGCAGCTCTGTTGAAATCCGAGAGAACACCACTGTGATAATGTAGGAAATTTGCGTTCAAACATCATACTTTATACCGCTATTACTATTATTAAGTAAAATATATAATCAAAAATAAAGTCAACCGATCACAATTCGATTTGCATCCACTTCTCGAATACATCTCGCAAATTAAACGCGTAATTCATTGGCCGGTTCGAGCCAATTAAATTGCAAATCGCATATGACATACTAGCGACCATTTTAAACAACTTTTCGAAGATAAAGACGAAACGTGAACACGAGGTTTATAGAGCAACGAGTCGGTTTCTGTCCCGATGGGACAGGTTTTTTTCCCTACGTTCGCCGGTCACAAGGAACATCTGCCTTCCGCGCAAATAATGGAAACTTATGAAAGCCACGTCCTTCGTAGCCGTCGCGAAACTGAAGTAGGGGACCCTCTTCTTCGCGAGGACAGGTCGTTTTTGCTCTTAGAAAATGTCACGCGATCCGGTCGCTCTTCCATCTTCTTAACCAGTGGCCTATGGCGACTTTAGAAAAAGATTGAAAGGTGTCCCGGTGTTGAGAATTGGTTTTTTACTTGCTTCAGATGTTTGGAGACGCGACGGTTTTGTTTTACCAGTAGGGTTTGTTCTATTTCTGTGCAAAGAGTTTTATTTTCTACTCTCGTTCTTCGCCAATTCTCCACGCTGTTATAGAAGATATCACGGTTTTATTTCCTTTCCTATTATCGCGAATGCTATTTTAATGGCTAAACAGTTTTATCTTGTCGATAGAAAATTATATTCCCTTTGTGATAAAAAAGATTATGTATTTTACACGAATAAGACGAAATTACAATCCTGACAGTCTCCTCCCTTTCAGTCTTCGAAGATGACATCGAACCAATCGTAGATGATAACATTTAATGTTAAGATTAATAATAATACGAATTATACAAATATATTAGGTCGTCCGAGAAGCTTCTTTCGTTTTATAAGGAAATAATTACGTACGATCCATTCTGTTCTGTCAAAATAAAGATCAGATTCGTTCGACAGATTAGGTTTCATGTTTGTATAAAGATGAAAGACGTGCCTGTAAAAGAAAGACACTCTTCAAACAACCTAATAGATACTCTGTTAATTGCATTTAGTATTATTCATAATAATATGTATTATAAGAATGTAACACATTATAATCCTGTAACTATATTCCGAATGAAACAGTGGTAGCCACAATTAGCTCAGAAGCAGTTGGAGCAGCAAAACCCATGACCTATGCTCTACTAAGAACTTGCGTGTCCCGTCAAACTCCACCAACCATAACCTCGCCCCAACGTCCTCGAACGATAGGCGGAAGAACTATAGATGCGAAGAACGTAAGAACATTCGTATCGCCCTAACCGATCAAGGTCTGCACAGTTCAGCGATACATTGTCTTTGTTACGATCGAATTTAATTTGCGACTTGTAAGTATACAGGGTGAGTCAATAAGAAGTGCTCTATATAAAATAACTCGTTACCTAATTCAATTTCATTTTTTTTTTTACATCTGACGTATCAAGGCGACAAACAAGGTTTTTCTTAAATGGTACATTTCTTACAATATCAATCGATTCAGCCGGATATTCTTTACAAAAATGGTCAATATTCTTGTTAGGAAATATTAGGTTTCTTTTACAGACACGTCTTTTACAACGGCGTATCTTTATACAAACATGAAACCTAATCTGTCGAACATTGTGATCTTTATTTTGGTAGAACAAAATGGATCATAAGTAATTCGATAAAATAATATAAAACGGAAAATGTGCGTCCATTATTTCCTTATACAACGAAAGAAGCTTTTCGGACGACCTAATAGATGTATGTACATGTGTATTGTACGAGGAATGAAAGAGAGGAAGACAAAAGGAAAACGCCATAAGAAGAGCATTGCGAACGTTGAACGAATGAATGTGCGATAGAACAAATTCTTTCCTGTTTGAGACGTACACGAGAATAGAGCGCTGTTCGTTAATATTTCAAGTTACCGTGTTATATATAAAATAGTTACTCTGTTCTAATAAATTCTCTATTTAATAAAACGTTATACAATATTATTCTAACAATTCTGAACAACCTTACCCTATACGTGTTACCCTTAGTTTCCGAGATATTCGCGAAAGATTCTGTTTCGACGACAATATGATTTTGGTACTCGAACAGTGCCATTTTCAGTATCACGGTTGAAGTGTTATTATTCAATTTCAATTCTTATTAATCATCTTATTACAAACCTGGCCGGTTTATGTTTCTTTCTTATGCGGAGTGACGATGATCATCGAAAATGAGCTAAGTTGTGGTTATATAGAAACACAGACACCTGTCGCCTATGGCACCAGAATGAAATGTAATTCGTAGCGTAAATCTTCGCGAATATCTTGAAGACTAAAGACAAGCGACACGATGGAAACGTGTAGAGGGAAAAGTTGTTCGGATTATCAACCTTGACAACGTATTTCAAGGTGGTTGAAATCGGTGAGGTCGGCCACTTTGTAGACAAGCAATTTACCTGCCTTTGTTTTATACCAATTTACTCAATTTACCAACTAACATTCCGTGTGTTCAAAAAATTTGAGGCTCGCTAGCTTGGCGTGCTTCGTAATCGTAATATTACCCAGATATTCATTCGCATAATTATCTCTACTAACACATCGAACAAGCGAACAAATTTGAAACTCGTTATTCCGACGAGTGTTTCATAATTCTACTACGGTGGAACGCCCCTTTGTGCAAACACCCCATTAACCGAATACCCTATTATCCGAACGTTCTATCATCCAAACACGATATTTCCCAGTAGCGGATGCCTTTCTCCGTTTCAAATATCTGCATATTTTATTAGCGTTCGTGTACGATGTATTCTTTCCTTAATTCGATCGAGTAAATTCTGATTATGAGAATATAACATGAAACTAATGGCGTTCTACCTGTCGGGAAACAGAATACCACGTGATTGGAAAAAAGTTGAAAGCGGTGGAAGCGCGGCGGAATTAGCAAAAGTACGCGATGTCGGAAAAGCCAGAGCCGCGGCTATTGTAAATGAAAAACACGATATCGAAAATTAGCTGAAGGACGTGGATCGCTGTGATGCTGGCTACGGCGGCAAAAACCTTAGACACACCGATGTAATGAAACGGTTTCGTTGCGATAAAGTCGATAATAATGACGATTTTATAGAAATAGCGACAGCAAACGGAAGTGCTAATGGCTTCTCATGGCGAAGCGTTCGTGGTATTAGGAAAAACAGCTTCGATGATTCGAGGTACAAGAAGAACGTAACCGTGTGCAGCCACCTATGTTGAAAAAATTATGCGACTTAGCAACCGAAAAGATATGTGGCATCCGTAAGTATCTCGAGAATCCGCATTCGAATAGATGAAATTTCATATGAGAGAAATGACCGTTCTATTATACGAAAATTCCACCATTATCCATTCTATTAATAATTCTCTCTAAGCACACTATATTAATAACGTTAAGCACATTATGTTATCTAAGCACAAGTATTTGCACATTATATTAATAAATCTGTCTATTGGTTGCGTACAATCGCTGAATGTAGCTATGCGAGATTACACGAACGAAAAGATTTGAAAGATGCGATCGTGTAAAATTAACCGAGCAAGTGACCTTCGCGTGTTTAAAAATTTTGAAACTCATTACTCTCTTGTGTTTCATCGTTCCAACGTTAATCAGATCCTCGTTCACGCGGCTATCTCTACTAATACATAACGCGAACCGAAAAATTTCAATCTCGTTATTCTCACGTGTTCTCATAATTCCACTCGAATCTTACACAGATCTACGTTCCCGTATCTCCTTTTAAACGTTGAAAGTAAGGCCGCGTATCGGCTGTGATTTACACTAATTAAACAGGCCGGCTGACAATGACGGTCGAGAGAGGAGGTCAGCCGGACGATCACGGAAGGTAAACGCGCGCGACGTAATCGCACGCGCGTAATTACACGTGCGTAATTGCGAGCGCACGCGAGCACCAGGCAGTTCATCCTCGTGCTTTCTGTTTCGTCAAGCAGCTGTGCTCGCGGCGCGTACGAGAAGGGTATTATCGTCGAGCATGACGCGATAATTACTGTTGCTCGCTCACCTGTTCCCCGCGTTTCTTTCAGCCACCCACCAGACATGCATCGAGAGATCTAGCCGTCTTTGCCCTGTTCTAACGTGTCCTGAGGGTGCCGAGTGGGAGGAACACGCTTTAGAGGTTAATTACGGATTTCTTTTTTTCATTTCTTTCGTTTCCTCCGATGCCAGCCATTTGAACAAATATCGGAAACGCGGAATACGAGAATTTCGATATCGAACTGGTCGAAATGGTTAGACTTTGACATTTTCATTTGAATAAAATGTTAGATGAGTGCAGGAAGAGGGTTCAAGCGTCGGAGACGTGCTTCTGGCAAGATAAAGCAAGATAAATTATTTATTTGGTAACTGTTGATGTAGAATGAGCAGAGAGGAATGGACACAGTGGGTACAGAAAGTATTTGCATATCTCTTTATATTGTCCTATGGTGACGTATATTAATCGATCAGCATGAAATATATTAAATTTTGTATCACTTGGTAGTACTTTTACATCACTGCAGACATTTGATAATGTGAAAATGAAATGTATGGAATCTGATAAAGAAATTACGGCGTTGAGACAGTGGAAAAAGATATCGGAGGTTAATTGAGGGTTTGTTAATTCCTTTTGAACGCGTTTCAGAAATAAATATTGAAAGACGAATGGAATATTGCGAGCTTGAAAATGCCAGGTAAAATATGATACCTGAAATTGTGAATGCAAAAGGGCCAAGATATATTAAGTTTCAAGTACTTTGACTACGAATAACCATCATAAACCATGCAAATTTTGTTAGTCACCGATAACCATTATCGATGTCGTACGTTTAAATTGCTTTTAATTATCATACGAATGACCAGTATTGGCGATTGAAATTATTTGCGGTTACCGATAACCATCATCCACGTAGTATATTCAAATCGATTTTAATTATCATACGAATAACCAGAGTTGGTGGTAGAAATTATTTGTGGTTACCGATAGCCATTATCGATGTCGTATGGCCAAATTGTTTTTAATTACCAGTATTGGCGATAGAAATTATTTGAGGTTACCTGTAACCATTATCGATGTCGTACGCGCAAATTGTTTTTAATTATCATACAGGTAACCAGTACTGGATGATATAAATTATTTCTGCTTATCGACATGCATCGTCGAAATTGTTTTTAATTGCCACACAAATAGCCATCATTATTGGTAATAGAAATTATTCCTGGTTATCGATAAACATTATCGGTGTCGTACGTCTAAATCGTTTTTAACTGTCATACAAATAACAAGTACTGTTCTTACGAGAGAAATTATTTTTTTCTCTTTTTTGCTTCTCGATGATCGATTTCACTGTAACTTAAAATCGCTCGTCTAACTTACAATCCTCATTAACTTGCTGAGTATGCAAAATCGTCTACACGATTGTTTCAAGCAGCTTGGAAGATAGTCGAAAGGGCAGAAAGAAGGCAACTTCGTCAACCATCGAGCTCAACATGGGACCGTAACAAATGCGTTTTTACTTTGATTGCACGAGCCAAGCAAAATAGTTAATCAGCGTGATCCGATCGACGGAGCTCGGGTCGCGGAGGAAACATGTAATATTTGTAAAACATGCGAACGGAAGCCGGTGGTTGGAGCTGATTTCAACGTTGTTAAAAGAGAGGGAGAGATTAATTCCTTGGCGCGAGCTTGTTCTGCTGGTGTTTCCAGCCAAGGAAAAAATCTCGCCCTGCCAACCTGCAATTAGCTTGCAAATTAAAATGAGCATCTATGAAACGAACGTTCTACTCCAGGCGCGTCATTAATGAGATCTGTTTTTAACCTTTTTATATCCGTTTTTATTCGCTCGCGATAGATTTACATTGTAAATCTAGCGAGATCGCGTGTAACATTGTAACAAGAGAGCCGGTCGTCTCAAAAAACAAAGAAGCATTTTTTTAATGAATTATACGTGTACGTTTCTCGGCTTGTCTGTGCGTTTCTATCAATTTTACTTGTATTGGTTTCCCTTCGTTTCACGCTTTCAATTTTCTCCTGAATTTATATTCAATTTACGTCTTCTGTTTCGTATTTACAAGCCGAGGGTCTTTAACGCTGCATTCAGTAAGTTTGCTCAAATTCGTTGAAAAGAGCGTCCAGTCGTTATTTTTACATATTTACATAAAATCTGTCTAATCAGGAGCAATAAGCTACATTGAAAACGTCGTTTCTTGAAAAATATTCAAATACTCGGGTGTTTGAATTTTTTATACAATTTTTTTATAAAATAAAAAAAAAACGAACGAACTTTTCACTCGATTCTAGTTGCGGTTTCGGAGCTTCAATAAACTTAGGAATTCTGATTCTTTAAATATGTACCCAGTGTCGAAAACGTACATACGCTCTACCTATGTAAGTTACCTTGTTAATAACGTTTTAACGAACAAGCTGCAACGGCTATAATCTTTCGAAGGTCATTCAGCAGGATGGCCTTGATAATGCACGTGAAGGAGAAAGTCATTTTGCAGATGGATCCCACGAACACCACGTTCATCGACATAGATACCTACTTCCGTATGAAAGAAAGCTAATTTTTCTGTCTAATCGAAACCACAAATAAGATGACCTTCATGAATAAATAAATTTACATATAAATGAGAATTTTACTAAAATTTTACCCAAATGAAAAATACTATTCGTAATTACTTGCAACAGACGTAACTGTTACAAAATAAATTGTAAACCTTATCGTATAAGAGTTAATATTTGCAATTAAAAAAATATTCCTTAGGAAATTTAATTTCGTTTACTGATATCCATCATCGATGGCAAAAATTTCTTCCAACCGGAAGAAACTGACGGGCAAAAAAGAAAAAACAAATCTAATCACTCGCAATGGTTATTCGTAATCTAAATAATTAAAAACGAATATTTTTTAATCATTCCAATTGCCGAGAAATTTCCTTGAGATTTATTATATTATTATAAACAACAATTAATTTTTGCTCGTGTTACGAGCATCAAGTTATCGTTTCATGCTTAATGACATTCTTTTAAATAATGTCTAGAGTAATTATTATATTCTATCTATTATTATATAAATTACAATTAGTTAATAATAGTATAATAATAAAATATTATCATATAAAAAATAAATGATAAATATTATGTAAATATAAATAATCTATTATAGAATATTATATTAATTATATTATATTATGTCTATTATAATATCTAATTAAATTACGTGCAGGATTTTACTACAAAATGTATATTATGTACTTACATACAAAAGTATTGCTACAGAAAAGACAGAAGAGAACGGCGGTGAAATATGAAATTGGACACGTTTCTGCTTCTGTTTCGAAGGGGAACGAGCGTAGATCGTTGATGGGATATCTTCGATATTGAGAAAAACTAACGGGAAATGTTAGGAGCTCGAACGAAACGTATCCGGGTGATGACAACAACGTGACGATGGCCATACTGCGACAGCTTTACACTTTCGACGTGTTTACCCTCGCGACACGCCGATCATTTCCGATTTCTATAAATTAGTTCGTGAACGTTTCACCTTCTGCCGTGACTTTCCAGCGTAGAATAATATTTTCCCTACTACGGCTACGGTTAGAACGAGTTTCAGGCAGTAACGCGAGTGCCTGCTGTACGGTAAGTAACGTTTAATAATCCTGATATATCTGATAATTTTAGAAATGTTAATAATCTCGAAGATTCTCGTGATTCTAATGATTGTTAATGGTTTTGTATTTATATCGATAATTCTAATAATTAGACTGATTCAAATTTTAATAATTCTGACGATTTTAATAATTCTATTAATGGTAACAATTTTGATAATTCTGAGCATTCCGACAGATATGATCATTCTTATGGGTTTGTATTTTATATTTCTCGAAGCTTATAAATTTAAAGGAAACTTCGCAAAGAAACCTTTAAATTATTACAACACTTTACGAATATTTTAAGAATTGTTAGAATGCTTTGATGTAAATATCCGTTGTTAATAATTATTATAGATGAATTTACGAAACAATCAAATAATTTGTGAGCTTAATAAAAATATGAGCTTTGTACTTTTCAACGCCAAATTTTCATATTACGTCTGCGTATAAATATGGAGACATATTTAATTCTTAGAAAGAAGAACAAAGACTGATTCAAACTTTAATATTTCTGATAATTTTAATAATTCCATTAATGCCAATAATTTTGATAATTCTGAACATTCTGATAGATGTGATAATTTTTATGACTTTGTATTTATATTTCTCGAAACTTATAAATTCATAGAAAGGAACAATCAAATAATTGATAAGCCTAATAAAAATATGAACTTTGTACTTTCCAAAGTCAAATCTTATTTTACGTTTCGCGTATAAATATGGAGACATATTTAATTCTTAGAAAGAAGGACAAAGACCGATTCAAACTTTAATACTTCTGACAATTTTAATAATTCCATTAATGGTAATAATTTTGATAATTCTGAGCATTCCGACAGATATGATAATTCTTATGGTTTTGTATTTTATATTTCTCGAAACTTATAAATTTAAAGGAAACTTCGCAAAGAAACCTTTAAATTATTACAACACTTTACGAATATTTTAAGAATTGTTAGAATGCTTTGATGTAAATATCCGTTGTTAATAATTATTATAGATGAATTTACGAAACAATCAAATAATTTGTGAGCTTAATAAAAATATGTGCTTTGTATTCTTCAACGTCAAATTTTCATATTACGAGACATATTTAGTTCTTAGAAAGAAGAAAAAAGACTGATGAAATTTTTGTAGAACTTTGGTGTCACGTGCTTTTTGCCTCGGCTGTTCCGGAATTTTTTGAAGGATTACGCAATCAGAGAAGGTTTTCCGGCCCGGTGCAGAATCACAGTTAACAGTTGGTTGGCCAAGAGACGGGTGTTGCGTGTTCTTTATGGGAAAAATTTTCTCCCACACGGAAGAATATACGATACGCCCACAGAATCTCACGGTTCGAACTGTGAAAATTGAAAAAAGCTCGAGAATCCTCTATTTTCGTATTCTTTCCCGTAGGAAGTAAGACAGAATTTTCCAAAAATTCATGGCACATCGGTGTTAATCAATTAACAATTAATTAAATCGAAGCATATTAAATCTCTAAAACAATTTGATATTACTAAAATGGGACAAAAATAAAATTTGATACAAAAATATTTCATTGACAAATAAAAATAGGAATACTTTTTGCAGCCACAGTATTTTAAATCAATGAAAAATTGGAAGACAAAATTCAACTTCGTCTTGAAGTTAGATCAAGTTCTACGTACGTACGTAACTAATACATCAAACCTATTAATTTCAATTTATTTCAAATCGAATCTTTTAGCTATTTGTTGAAATCGATATCACTGAAGGTCAAAGTAGTTCTTAGATTTTTTTATTATTATTTCATTTGTACTTTACAATTTATCCAGCAGGACATTTGGTAAATTATTCTTAGATGAACGTCAAAATTCAAGGCTACTCTCAAACCTCGAGCAAAACTAGTTTGAAGCGCGAGAAATCCCTGTGTAAAATCAAGAATTAACTTGTCATATAGTCGTCAAGAAATTATTAATAGAAATCGGTGCATTTTAACGCAGTGAAAGAGAGGGTTTTAGCTTTACTTTCTTCTACCGAAACAGGAAAACAATATCGAAGAATCGTATTAAAATGTGCATCTAGTTACATCGAGACTCTATGAAGTGTATTTCCTAATTCCTGTAGAACCACATGCGTGTAGTTTCTTTTTAAATGCTAATGAAAAAATAGATTTGCATAGAGCAGCCGACGTCCGTATATGCATAAACATAAATATATGTAAATATTCGAATAACGAGCGAAGATCCATTGAAATACACCAATTTCTTTAATTAAAGCTAGTTCCGTGAGAAAAATAAATGTAGCTCGCTAAAAAAAAACTATAATCGTTTCAAATTCAAACGAAGCCTCGGTCGTATTAATTACCCGGCATTAATCAGGTGTGCTGTTTCGATTAATTACGCCAGTCGATTTAATATTCTATCCTCGTGCTGTAATTATTTGCACTAACATTTAACTCGTTAAAATACAAACGATATCGGAAATTATTAACGTTATTTCCATAATATCCTTCATATATATTCATCAATTATTAATCAAGTTCAATTTGAGAAGAAACTAACTGGCTAGAAACTACCTCGAACCTTAAACGACCATCTCTGTCACGTGTTGTACTACACACGAGCTTTCCTCGCAGGTTACTAACGTGGCAAGGTTCTACTGTAAACGTAAAACGCAAGGACGTGTCATAGAGACAGGCACGAGTCTCTGTCTGCCTCTTGCAGAAGGCTTCGTCTCCTCAGGAGTATCCTCACGAAGTCCCAAGGACACTCCCAGACTATGCTCGAACCCAGGCAACGCAAAGAAACGCAGCTCTCGAACTCGTAGGGGAGGCTTCAACCGGAAGCGATGCATCTTCACGGATATGACTGCTGCATCGCAATAAGACCGAAAATTTTCTCCCCTTCCTTCTTCTCTTTCTCCACCTATCGTCGGTTGGATTTGAAATTCGTAAGGACACGCCGTGTCTTCGTCTTCTCTCACGGTTTTCGACGCAGGTATACATATTCACGATACGACTATCAAGATAGTTGTATAATCGTTTGCGGAATTTATTCCTTTCTTTCCAGGGATAATCTTATTTCTTTTCTATCTTTCGATGAAATTTTCAGTTGGCACAGTTGCGCGGTCTTTTGTTGTCTAGATGTTTCCATCTCAGAGCAGCGAGATTTAGCGTCTACATAGTCGGTATACGATAAACTGGACTGCGTGTGTTTAGGTAAATTCGTATCTTTACAAGAATTAGGTTGTCCGAGAGGTGTCCTTCTTTCACAGACTCGTCTGTTACAACGATGCATCTTTGTACAAACATGAAACCTAATCTGTCGAACGTTGTGATCTTTATTTTGATGGAACAAAACGGATCTACGTAATTCGATAAAATAATACAAAACGGAAAATGTTGTGCGTCCGTTGTTCCCTTATGGAACGAAAGAAACTTTTCGCACGAATTATAATTAACACACATTATAATTAACTTCCACACCAGTCAAATTGACTGGTCTTACAATTTTATAAATTTGTCAAGTCTCGTTTAAAGATCATGGTGCAAGATGGATTAATAATACGAAAAATACATAACATGGAATTCCTTCCGTAAGAAATTAATAACTCAATAAATATACAAATATTCTATTATTACGTATTTTCTAAAGACCAGTCATTTTCACTGGTTTTGATAGAAATAGCTTCGTCTTAACCATCGGTAGTTCTAGTGTTAAAGGTAGAAAATTCTGTCGCTTATCAAATAGAGGAATATTCGTAAAGGGAACTTTGCTTATTTCGCACAACCTCGTTGAAGATGAAGAAATACGTGAAATTGACACGAACGTATGAATTAATCGAACGAATGGAATATTCAAGCAGAATTTAATACGATGTCCTGCGATATCAACGAAGAGATAGATATAATTAAATTAAATTATTCTGTGATTAGAAATTAACAAATGTACGAGATCGAGAATGAACGAATGAATATTCTGTAATCTAAATGAATAATTGACATCGTGCGAAGTCGATAGGAAAAATTGTAGCAGGTCAAAGAGACACGTGACAAATCACTGCGAGCGGAAGCATCGACAGCGGAACCTAAGCCGAAGCTTTCTTCCGTTTCTGTTTCGCCGGGCGAATCCGCGCGTTTATTATTAACTCATTCGAATTGAAACATATATCCCTTTGAAGAGAGCTCGCCTCGTCGCCGCCGTAACAGACTAAACACCGATTCCAGGTACCGAGTTCACGAAAAAAAAAAAAAAAAAAATAGAAAAGAAGAAGAAGGAAAAAACGGTTGGTTTTTAGCGCGTGTAAACGCTGTCATAATATTCCGCGGATATTCAGGAACCTCCTCCGACGTTCCAAGAAACCGGCGTTCTCGCCGTTGACGAACGTTTTCGATGAATTCGTAAACGATCTCGACACGTGAAAATAATCATCGGGAAATTTTATCTTCCTTCGGATCATTCGGCCAGTTTATTCTTTTACCGAACTGCTCATTTTCCCACCTATCCGGCGAAAGTCTTCGCGAAAAACAGAGGAAAAGGATTGCAGTCGGCTGCAGCGAAAGTTCTGGATGAGTAGATGGACGAACGATGCATCTGGTTAATAAGAATCAAATGTTTGACCGAGGAGCACGTGGAGAACGTCGACGTTCTTCATTCGGAGAAAGATTTTGAATGATAAGACGTGGTTTAGTGGGCAGCGATTTTGGATGAAAGAAGAGAATCGTGCGATGATGAAGAAACGGCACAGAAGTGGGAGTTGGTTTAAGGAGGAATTTAAAATTGAAAAGTCAAAGATCGAAGGTTAACTTTGGTGCGAAAATCCCTGGCCCAGAATTTTGTAAAATTTCAAATTTTCAAGATCGGTCGGGTGTTGCTTTCGCTGTGGCGTTAATTAATGCGGAATTTGATTCTGTTTCTATCATAGTTAACGTTCACGAACACTGGAACTAGCTAGGTACATGGTATTTAGAAGCAGCGATATGCTTCAAATAACGCAATAAATTTTTTATTTCTTTACTATGTTACGAGTACCGAAGAAAATCTCGTCTTCCTTATCTCGTAATTTATAATCAGACTACAATCATTTATGCAAATTCGCACCTTTATGGAGGTAATTAAAAGAACGGAAGCTAGGTAAAAAAATCGTTTTACGTACTAAATACTACGGCTACTATACTTTGGATATTTTATTCGCGTTTAGATATCACGCGCATTCTCTGCGATTTTGCACGATTCGTACGTCCACCATAAATGCATGAAAATCCGCCCTATATTTATAATCTAACTATATATATATATATCATAGCTACAACGTAAGTCCGTTTGACGACTTACGACGAATTAAAACGTGCCAGCCAGTCTGTATAAGGAAAATCTACGAACGCGTATTTTTCGTTTTACGAATGAAAACTATTTGAAAAAATGTTGCGGTATTATGGACCTATTCGGCTTATTCGAGCGTGAAATCGCTTCCTGTTTCACCCGTATGGTAGAAGCTGGACCATCGACGAGTACGCGTTTAGATTGGCACGATTTTCCCATGAGGCTGATCGTATGCGATTCACCTGAGCGTGGACGCCATGGGGGCCGAGTCATTAACGATGGAAGGAAGCAACGAGGATGACCGGAAGCCACGCACGGAGATGTGACTCGCGGCTATACGTCGATCGTTCATCGACGTGCAACGGTCAACAACCGAACGTATCGTGCGCTGTTTTATTATTTCTTGGTTCGTTCGATCGATGGTTTAGTTTCGCATAGGCATAAAGACCGTGTGGTTATTGGCTTCTGTATTGATGCATTTTATCGAGTTTCAAGGGCAATTTACATATAGCGGATTTACCTTTATGATACGTTATGTCTCTTCCTTTTTTTTTTTTTTCTAAAAGTATCGCAGCAATTTTAATCTAATTTCGATCGAGTACTATATTTTATTCCGCGATTATCTGTAGATCTACACTGCCTACAGGAAGTATTTGCATATGACCGTATTCTTCAACGGAATGTATTTTCATCAGCTTTCGTCGTGTACTTTGAGTATTGGATTTTCGTCTGACATTTAATTCAATCGATTAATTACATTTTTTAATCTAATTTCAATCTGGTACTGTATTTTATTCCGCGATTATCTATAGATCTATACTGCCTACAGGAAGTATTTGCATATGGCTGTATTCTTCAACGAAATGTATTTTCATTAGCTTTCGTCGTGTACTTTGAGTATTGGATTTTCGTCTGACATTTAATTCCAATTTAATTTAATCGATTAATCACATTTTTTAATCTAATTTCAATCTGGTACTGTATTTTATTCCGCGATTATCTATAGATCTACACTGCCTACAGGAAGTATTTGCATATGGCCGTATTCTTCAACGAAATGTATTCTCATCAGCCTTCCTCGTGTATTTCGAGTATTGGATTTTCGTCTAACATTTAATTCCAATTTAATTTAATTGATTAATTACATTTTTACGGTCGCACGAAAGTACCGTTCGACGATGCTGCAGATATTTTTCATAGCCACTGTATACATCGAATATAAATTTCTCCGCAGCAATGGAATTCCTCTGTGAGAATTTCTTGTTGCAATTCTTCGTCGATTTATTCCTCGGAGTAAACAGTATGGAATATTTGCATTAGTCCACAACTTCTACTTAGAACTCCGTTGATTACAGACATTTGCAGCGTTTGATCAAAGGTAAAGTTAGGTACAAAGTATTGACGCGGTGCAAATAAGCAAAGAAATACGAGTAGGCGATCGAAAATATCAGTTTGTTATTCTCCTAATACGTTTGAAATTAACTTAATGCATTTTCACGTGGAAATGATCTTACAAAAATAGATATCATGGATTATATTAAATAACATGGCGAAGAAATGAAAGAAGCGTCTGTGAATCATGAGAAATATATCTTATAAATATTCTCAATTCCATTCGTTGATACACAGATGCAGACTGTCGCTAGAAATTCTCTCGGTCTATCCACAATTGTTCCTGAGCCGCGTGCAGTCGTTTCAACGAATGTCACTGAACCAGGCTCGCTCTAAGCCAGCAATGAGCCATGATTTCACGGCTCATTAAATCGCAGCCGACAGTATAATCATTGTCATTCTCCGTTACTCGCGTGTCGGCACGTGCGCCGATCAATCCCCGCGAAAATAACCGGCCGACTGGCTAGAAACTCTCGGCTAACCGACTGTTTGGCTCCCAACGTATTCACGAACCCCTGTTTGTATGGCAAATGGAAATAATTCACTTGTCAAATAGTCCAGCAATAACGAATGGAAAAGTAATTGTAAAAATGTAGAAAATAAAATTGTAGAATTTCATAGAGTACGTAAAGAAGATTTTAGGAATCGCGTAGAATCAGAGTTGTCTAACGAGCGAAAATAATTAAACGAATTGTGGAATAGTCGAGTTACGAATCGAACGACGAATCGAAAGGGTGAAGGAATTTTTTAATTTTTTGATTTAAATTAAATTTTAGATAGTTAAATTAAAGGCGAAGAAAAATTTAAATTAAACAAAAAGGAGATTTTCTAAAGTGCAGAGAATCGACTATCCGATAGAAGAAAATAATTAAATTAATTATTTGGATCGAAGATATCAACAATTTGCAGATATCACAGCGTACATGTGGGAAATTTTATACAGCGCAAGGTATAAGTTACCCAATAGATGAAAATCACAGAATAATTCACAGGATAAACAAAATTTTATAGAACGTAGAGTTTCTCAGAGAATATGAAAATTTTGACAAGTTCAGTTGCAAAGGTTTTTAGATTCAGAACACAAGATCCGTCTAGACGCGGAGTAACAAAATTCTTGGAAACAAGACATAAAAGTAAAGTTCATAAGGCCAGGGTGTGAAAATTCTTGCGCGTAGAATATAAAAACTCTTAAATTCAGAGTGCAACGATTTCCAAATGACAAAATATGAATTATTTATATATACTATTTGTTTGACTCTTTTTCACGTCAAAGCGAAGCGACGACTTTTTATTTACGAAGCAACAACTCTTCTCTATTTGCGCCGCCCCTCTGACCACCCCTTGCAGCGCAAAATTTCGTTTGCAAATTTTCAAGTGCCTGCATTAGGATGATATTTGTTATACTTACATAGATGCATATATTACCGACAGATTTAGATTTTTCGGTAAGCTTCGCGATTTTTTGCGTCCATATTTACAGAACCTTTATCCCTTTCTGCCGTTCTCTTTCGCCAAGTCGTCGCCAATTTCTCAACAGTCGTCAAAACAATGGCGACGCGACGTCGACAGTCAGGCCGAATTTATGGAAAATAAAAGCTTCTAGAGTGCAATTTATCGGCGAAAATACAGTTGTTGTCGCCTCGTGAAACAAGAAGAAAACGCATTACGTCACGTACTTTATGCCTCATTCTGTGCGGTCGAGATTCACCGTTTCACTCGTCCATATATCTTCTCTCTTGAAGGGACACGAACAGTTCATAACTTTGAATGTATAATTTAGTTATAGCAACTAAACAAATTTCATTCCTTTTACTTTCTTTCCGTAGATTTATCACTAACGTTTGTATGGTTTTATTTGCTTATTTAAAGGCTTATTTATATCTTCGAATTTACCAGATTATAGTCCATGTTAGCTATCTCATATTAACACTTTGACTGCCACGCCGAACTCACATGTTTCGCTCAGAACGCCACGGCAGTATTTTTATTATTCAAAGCATACAATGGCAAAATAATAATAAATCGACGATGTAAGACAACATTCTTCCCCAATGGACCGTTTATCTTGTTGGTGGTCACGGGTGACCACCGTGGCGCCTTGGTAACAGCTGATAGCGACATATTATAACGAGGCTTCGTTTATTTCGACAAACTATTCGCATTCGTTGTTTCGTCGTAAACAAAACGTGCAGAAGATATCGTTGAAACGTGTAGAAGATATTGGTAAACGGTATTTGCTCGTTCTATATATAATAGCAAGGTATGTTCACACTTCTAACTTCAATTACGTGATTATAAAGCGGCATTTACGATTATTTTCTAAGCTGTGTTTATAACAATATTCGTAGATTAGCCCTCAAAGATATGGATGCGAACACAGTGCACCGTTAGGTGCAAGATTTGCTCTCATTTTTTTTCATTGATGTTCTAATAAAAATGTTTAATTGTTCAATGGGGCGCTTTTTATTTCAAGGTATCTTCTATTCGTCGGTTATATTCAAAATACCCTGACTGTCGATTTTCATACAATTTTTACAATCGTAAGAAGATGAAGCGCTCCGGTTACCAATGACCACCGTGGCAGTCAAAGTGTTAAAGTACCCTTGTCTTTTAGCCATCGAATATTATCATATTTTTCTTGTATATATTTATTCTTCCATTTCTCTGTCTATTCGTTTATTCATTTTTTCATAATCCTCCGGATTAAGACACACTTTTCGTTACATTTTTCTTCGGTTTACACTTGCTATCTACTCCAGCTACCAAATTTAACATCGTTTGTACTTAACATTTACACTAAAAATCTACAACTTAAACGCAACCTTACGCATATTTTTCTCGTGTAATTTTCGATTACAACGGTCGCGGTAAAGTCTCCCTTATCCGAACACTTGTTATCCGAATATCCTATTATCCTATTAATATTAAAATGATATTTCCATAATACGTTTTCGTAATATTTAGAATTACATGTAACAAACAAGTCGGATGCTGTTTCTCCTCTTAAACATGTACACGTTTTACGTTCGTGTCCGTGCACAATGTATTCTTTCCTTCATTCGATCGAGTAAATCCTGATTACAAGAATATGGTGTGTAATTGAAGAAACTGGAAAATGGTATAAGTGCGCGACGTTGGAAAAGCCACAGGCATTAAAAAGTGTAAAACGCGATATGGAAAATTACCTAAAGCTCGTAGATACCTGAATGCTGGCAACAGTAGCAAAAAGCCTGGATATACCGATGTAATGAAACGGTTTCGTTGCGATAAAGACGATAGTAACGACGATTTTATACAAATGCGAAGAGAAAACGAAAGTGGCAATGGAGAAACGCCTTCTTACGTCGGAGCACTCGAAGTACAAAAAGGATGTAACTGTATGCAGTTACTGGCGTTGAAAAAATCATGCCACTCAGCAGCCAAAAGGATACGGCATCTATAAATATTTCAAGAATCTGTCGATCGTAGTTCGTATCCGAGTGAATGAAGTTTCGTATCGCGAAAGTGATTCTTCTGTTAACATAGTGACAATTTCATTATAATTAAATTTCATTCTAAGATGGCAAGCTCTGCCGGGTTACGTTCAAATCAAAGATGATCGTTTCATCGCAATTATCTTTTGGCCATATATTTTTATCGATTAGGTCGTCCGAAAAGCTTCTTTCGATTTATAAGGAAATAATGGATGCACAACATTTTCCCTTTTATATTATTTTGCTGAATTTTATCCATTTTGTTCTATCAAAATAAAAATCTCAACGTTCGACAGATTAGGTCAGGGCTGGCGTAACCTTCCGCGGGGCTGGGTTCAAAAATTTTGTCCTCAACACACATTGAAATCCTACACTTAAATTTTACAACGAGGAATTATTTATTTACAAATACATATGATATATTCTTTATAAGCAGTTTTTTAAACAAGTCGCTTTCAAGGGGCAAAAAGCTCGATGAAAGTAGAAAATCTGTAATCGTGTGTAACTTTTGCCAAAAGCTATTGATGTAGTTTAATTTCTCTAAAAAGTACATTTCCCTGAAAGCGCCTGGATTTTTTTATCTAAAGTAGTTTCCAGGATATGAGGACTTTACGGAGTTACACTGAACTTTCATGATTTCGCTACTAAAAGAATGTCTCGCATCTGTTAACGGTATCACCATTCTGTAAAAATTTAATCAAAATCGGTGTTTTTTAATTGGGTAATTTTCGTAGACCGCGGAGCCTCTGAAAACTCGGGGCCTGCCTTGCGCCGGCCCTGGATTAAGTTTCATGTTTCTATAAAGATGCATCGATTCGGACAAAATTCGCTTCTTATCGCCTCTCGGCAGAGAAGATAACTGATCATGCGTACACCGTGTAACAGAGAATCATGTACTCTATCTGCGTATTACAAAGTGAAATCAATGATGAGCCATCGGCCTAAAAAGATTGAAGACGATCCCAGTCTAATTTCGTTTCAAACAGAAACGAGTGCGAGTGAAATTAGATGTTCTCCAGGACCCTCCGCCCACGCGTTTCATTTACTACAGCTACCTCTGCATTAAAACTTTCAGAAGACAATTCAGGATGATGACCTAGAAAACGCCAAAGAGAATCGGAGATGGCTCGCTTTTCGTAAATAATTCCTGATACAACTTACGTTTATTGACGAAGTAACAGTACGTGATAGTGGCATTTTTCCTTTCCTCTTTATTTTCTGAAGCAAACGAACGTTTAGATACGCGTGACTAATCATACGATAACATATGACGACAAACATAGATAATAGTCGTTGAGAAACCAGGATCCCGATCAAATGATCGTCGATGATTTCAACCTATCGATAAATAAACATTGGCAGCGAGGTCGATGTCGATGTGAAATCGTGTCGATGAACACATTATGGATGGATCGTCGGTGATTTTAAGGTAACCCAGCTCCACTGTACTTTGCAAAGTTCATCTTCAAGTGGAGTTGGACATATCCAGGTAAGCTCTGTCTTTCAAACATTCTACGCGATGGATCTTGATACAAAACCATGGATCTCTCCATAGTTATTGAACTTCGTTAAGTTGGACCCATTCATTTGCATAATTTACATAACAGCATTATCGAATCTTCCTTTCCTCGGCGATCGGCGTACGTGAAAATACACGTTATGCTCCGTCATCGCGTGTCGATCAGCCGTCATCGCGGCTGCCTTCCAGCCACGGAAACTTCTTCGTCTACTCGGTTACCTCGAGGCTGACGAAAATGGAAACGCAATAAAATCGAAGGCTGCGCGGCTCTATCGAGCGGAATCGCGGCGCCCCGCGTAAATTTAGAACACATTGTTTTTCGCTGCTCGCGTGAATTCCTGCGCGAGCTATCGTCTCGTAAATCCGGACTCGGCCTAATCCACCTTGCGACACTTTCTCTCTTTTTTAACGATACACGCGCGATAGTCGGTTGAAATGCGCTCCGATTTTTTCCACCTAATCCTGTGTCTTCTTCGGTTCGTTCAATTTTTCAAGTTTCCCAATCTCGAGACAGATATAAAGCAGATCTTACCAAGGAAAGTTTGTATAACATCTGGTAATTTAGGGATTAGGGAGAGAAGCACGCGTGTATGTTGGCTATTTAAAATGTTCTTTCGATATCTGACGCTGTTTTCGTTGTTAGCGCAATTATGTTATATTGTGTTAATACTATGTTAATGTTCTGTCGGGTTGGCAACTAAGTGATTGCGGATTTTGTCATTAGGTGGTAATGAAAGAAGCCGCAATCACTTAGTTGCCAACTCGATATTATGTCGTAGTGTTCCTTTCGGTGCGCAAGAGTGGCGACGAAAATACATGTTTAGTGGGAAAATCAGATGCAAACGTAGCTTCGACGTGGCACTGCTTAACGACATGACGGATTCTAAAATCGATCGTCTATCAAATTCGAGAAACGTGGAACGATGGTTCGTACGGGGAACCCTAACGGAAGCTGCCAAATCTTATGAAGGATATCGATCGCATCTGGTTTTTAAATTTCTACAATTCTCAGCACATTAGTCGAAATTTAATTCTTACTTCATTTTTCAATTTAATTATCATATCCAAATTGCTTCGTTGAAACTCTCCATCTTCTCTAGAAATAGCGCAAAATTCACCGAACGATCCTTACTATTTACTATGCCATCGGTCGAATATATTTCACAGTTCTACGTGAAAACCGTACGCGCAGTTCACTAGGCTAACAACATTTCCAACGTATCCTTAGTTGCTGAAAAATCATGTAATATACAAGGTGTGCCAGATTTTAACGTAGGTCGTTTCAAGCTTCGTTGAAGGCTTCTGACAGAAACACTGATGATGCTTACCGATGACGAGAATAACGATTACGATAATCAAGAAAGATTCCAATCATTTACATCGATTATTGGCAGCCAAAATAAAATTCCCGTCATCGATGACGACTATTCGTGGACAAAGTAAAATTCCCGTTATCGATAACGTCTATTCGTGACCAAAATAAAATTCCGATCGTCGATAATCATAATCGTTTATTTTACAGAATTTTAATCGTTCGCAACGGTTACTCGTAACGAAAATTTGTCAATCGAACATGTAATTAACCGTTATACCGTAACTCTTAAAATTTGCCTTAAAACAGCCAGACAAACGCGAATCTGCCACTGTTTCCTTCCTATTTCTGTCATAATTTTCCGAACGAAGCTTCGAACGATCCACGTTTCTGCAACATTTTTCTCTCGCTTAGCCCCGTAAAATCCACTGGCAACGTTTCGTCGTTAAAACCTGGCACACCCTGTAGAGCAAACCTACGAACCTACAAGCGAGAACGTACGAACTTACGTAAACGTAATTTGTATATACCGGGATCGATAAGAACGATATCGTGACTGGCGAAGCATGTTATGTAGATACTTGCACATATTTACGAGTATGATTAAGTCGAAATTAATTACCGATTTGTCGATTTATACAAAAATCAACACCCCACGGGTTCCAGTTTCTCTATTTCTTTCTTCGGTTTCTTCGTTGTTTTGTACGTGCGAGGGAACGAGGCGAAGCATTTACAATTAAGACCACGAGCTGAACCTGAAAACTGGTTTCCTTGTTAATTGCTGGCGATCGCGTTGATTAGCCGTATACGATGTCTACACTCGCCAGACTCTCGATAATCGCTTTTCTTTCCTCGTTACCTTGCCCTTCTTTGTCTCTTTTCTCTTCCCTTTATCTATCCGTGCAATCTTATTCGACGCGGGAGTATTAAAAGTGGAAATAAAATCGAATCTCCTATAACGTTGTTACAAATACCACGAACATAGTAACTGGCGTATGATAATGAATTTCGACGTTTCGGACAATTCATTGGAAAATCGAGGATACAACAAAAATTTTAATCAACTCCGTTTCTTCCTTTGTTTTTTCTTTCTTTTCTTCTTTTCACGATAATACGCCCACCGGGAATTACGATGCCGATCCAACAAGTGGATTCAGAGAAAATTATTCCTAACGAAGCTCAGTTGGAATTCTATCTTTAACTTCGATCCTTGAAGAGATTGAGATTTGGCAAATACGAATCGTATGGCAAAATTATTTTCTCTCGTGCAACCAGACGGATGACGGTCGAAAGAACTATGGAAAAGTACGCGCGACGAATAAATAAAAATAAACGTACGAGACAATTGGCAAAATTATTATATTAAAAGCTGGTGTATGTGATGGAGATCTTTAATTGAAGTACAGCAAGCACGTTATTTAATCGTACGAAATTAAAGTTAGAAAACGGGGCAGCGGAAGTTTTCCAAGGAAACGAATGGCGAGAGTTCGATTCTGACGTTCTTAAGCCGGCAATTGTTACGATTCTATGTTTAAAGTAATAAACAGCGGATTCTGTTACCGTTTCGCCACTGAAAATAACCGTAGATTTGATTCAATTTCCCGCGGCGAAGGATAAGCACGTCGGATCGGCGGCCGGCATTCATCGTAAATTAGCGGCAGAACTAATCGTGTTTGATTCTGCTCTTGAATGAAATCGGCCAACCATTGTTTCTTAATTCCGTGATATTTTCGGAAAGTTAAATATATCAAACTTGTAACTTGCGTCGGTTGATTCTCGTAAAACTTTACGCGCTGTTTTCATTCCAATCGCAACGTGGAATTTCCCTGATTTCGTTAGACGGCGATGTTCTTAGCTCGAGAGGCGATAAAACAACGGTTAATTAACACATAGTTAACGATAAGAAAAATCTTCGGAAGCAGTGGAAGTACAAAATTCATAGAAAGGAAAAAAAATAATTTGACAGACACTAAATAGAAAAATATTTCGTATTATACGAATAGAATAAAGCAGATTGTTAGGAAGCAGAGAACTCGTGCTGTAAAAGTTATATTAAATTGGCTGTTACGCT
The DNA here is from genome assembly GCF_014825855.1 of Bombus pyrosoma. Classification (NCBI taxonomy): domain Eukaryota; kingdom Metazoa; phylum Arthropoda; class Insecta; order Hymenoptera; family Apidae; genus Bombus; species Bombus pyrosoma. The sequence continues at coordinate 5,587,447 of NC_057784.1, forward strand.
CGCCATTTTAGGATTTACTTAGTAATAAAATTACAATGTTCAAAGTACACGCCGCTATTAATTACATTTTCAATCCGATCCACTTCTCCTTGTTGCAACTATAATCACTGAATATTCTTTTTTTCCAGCATCGAATCGTAAATGAAGATTTCCAGGCGAGGTGGATACGAAGGATACAAGTTCTCTTCTGCAACAGAATCTCGGCCGAATGAAAACGTCGAGATAGAGTTAACGCGAAACCGAATGTTAAGAACGATTATTATCGAAGATGGGACGCGAAGTGGCCACTTCGCGTTTAAACGTATGCGCGTTTCAAGCACGGTTCTTTTTCCATCGGGCTTTCAAGTGGCCCAGCATCCGCTGTTAATTACATCCTGCGATCGTTTCAACGAACATGCTATACGACGAATTCTTCTCAGCTTCTGCGATTTGCATTTTCATTGCTTCATTCAATTTGTTGCAGCTTCGATCCAAACGAACTGGCAACTTTCTACGGTCGGATTCTCTTCTCTTTAATAGGCATCCCAATTAATTTTCCATTCTTCGTAACAGAATCGCCGTTGTTTTCCTCTATTTGCTACATTAATTTTCATTTTACGCTAAATTCTCACGTGAGCGATAGAACAGCACGCTATGGCGATAGATCGCCAGAGTTCCGCTACGAGGACGTTGATCGTTCGAAGCTGAATCTATTCGAAATAAACGTGGGCGGATACAAAATTCCTCAAAGCAAAGTCGTTCCGGTCCCTTAGAAAAATAAGAATCGTAAGAAGCGACGGGAAGAGGCGAGAAACGCGTGTCCCACGAGCGTGAGACAATTCATGGTTTCGGCCCGATGACAGTCCAACAGCCATCAACTGTCCTACTGAAAGATTTTCCTTCCTTTTGGCCTCTCTTCTCCCTTATGGATTCTTCGAACGATTTTTCTGACGCTTCCGAAACTACCGCTGCGTCGATTCGTGGAGAGAAAACAGGGAATATCTGTGAGCAGAACGGAGCGTGACATCGAATCACGGGATTGGAGAGCGGAGTTAAGGTCAGCGGGGCGCTAGTTGCACCTAAGGTTCCTGCAGCGTATATTTTAGAATCATAGAGCTACGCTTCTCAGAGGATATTTTTTACGTATGATACTTTATGGTGCGGCTACCGAGAAGAAGTTTGCCGAGTATTCGTTGAAAATAATTTCTGTACTGGTTGCACGGAGGTGAGTGGAAGATCATAAAACTTTGCTGTTTCTGAAAATTCTGATACATTGCGCTTATTTGACGAATAGGTTTGACGAATATTTTTTAGAAATATTAATAACAGTACTTTGGAATTTTACATTAGAAATTGTGCAACGTTTTGTTCAGGATTGGTGGAAAATAGAATTTAGACGTACATGTCTCAAAGAATATTTCTTTTTACTATAATATTCTATGGTGTTGGGNAAGAAGTTTAGCGAGTATTCGTTGAAAATAATTTTTATACTTGTTGCGTGTAGGTAAGAGGAAGATTATAAAACTGGTGTTTCTGAAAATTCTGATACATTGCGCTTATTTGACGAATAGGTTTGACGAATATTTTTTAGAAATATTAATAACAGTATTTTGTAATTTTACATTAGAAATTGTGCAACGTTTTGTTGAGGATTGGTGGTTATTGTTTGGGAACTAGATTTTAGACGTACATTTCTCGGAGAATATTTTTTTTATTATAATATTCGTTAATAGTATTCGCTGAAAATAATTTCTGTACCGGTTGCGCTAGTCAAACTCGAAGATGGTATTCCGCTGGGGGTAACCATCCACATGTTATTTAGCAATTAAGTTTGAAAAATTTACCAAATGTCCAGCTGGACGAATTGTAAAGTACAAATTAAATAATAAAAAGAACTAGCTGCATGGAGGTGAGTGGAAGATCGTAAAATGAATATTTTTTCGAAATATTGCCCATGTAAATTGTGTTGAAATAAGTATCAAAACGAATAAAGAATAATAACAGTACTTTGGAATTTTACATCAGAAATTGTACAACGTTTTCTTGAGGATTGATGTTTATTATTTGGAAAATAAAATTTTAGACGTGTATTTCTCAGAGAATATTTCTTTTTACTATAATATTCTATGGTACTGAGAAGAAGTTTGACGAGTATTCCTTGAAAATATTTTTCTACATAAACTACCTATATTATTCATCTTAGTGAAGCTTAAAGCTCGGTACAATCTTCATTTACATAAATGCACTTTCAGTAAGACTTAACGTTTTAACGCGCAGCGTTTCCCATGTAATTTTGATCATTTTCTCAAAACTCGTCAGATATAGAATACAATGCATATACACCATTATCCCGAGAGAATTCTTCATTTTGAAGTCATTAGTCATCATATACGAGGGACTTACTCGCCTTCTCTCGATGTGATTCACTGTCACGCATTCCATGGCATCGCCACGTTACTATTTATACTGACGGCTAATTCGTTTCCACCGGTGGATTCGAATGGCTGTGTGCACTGTATGGGAGGCCGTGGATTTAAGGTGTTTTTCGATCAGTGACAACGACGAATCGTTCACGTCGACTCAGAGCAGCTTCGTCTCAGCTGCTCCTGTCTTCCGACGTGTACTAATTAATAGGATAAAGTGGAGCCGATAATCGCCGTGGAAAAGGCCTGGAGAAAACGCGTCGAATTTCTGAAGTACAGTCTTCTTCCCGGAAAAACACTTTTAATATTTTCTTTTTGGTAGAATACATTTACATCGTCGCAGCATCTTTGAAATTTCTAATGTTTTCGAAATCCTTAATATTTCGTAGATTTTTGGAATCCTCCTATTTATGCTATTTATGCTGTTTCCCTTCGTTTTTTGAAGCTTAGCCAGCTTTTCGTAAATTGTGAAAAATCTTAGGAAAAAACTTTTAGGAATTCTGGAATTATTGGAAGAATCGTTAGGGTTTCTTAGAGTCGAAGAACGTTTATCGTTCGAGTTCCTAAAACTTTATAGATATCTTTATCATTTCCTACGCTTTTAAACTTCTAAAACGTTTGACATTTTTCAAATGATGAGATCTTTTTATAGTTCTACGATTGAGGAGATTCGAGATTTATAAAATCTTCCTTCTCGTAAGTTTCCACTATTTTTAGAATTTTTTGCAAGCTTTCAACCCTTTTGAAAAGATTTCTATTTTGTTGGGGTTGACTGATGGAAGAACGAGTGGATGAATTTGTAACAGGAAAATATATTGAAATAAATGAAGGTATAAATATAATATATAAATATAAATTTATACTGATCCAGATCCTTACACTCTCAGTGTTACAAGACAATGAAAAAATACCCTTTTCAGCCCTTCTGAAAAGATTTCTTTTTTGTTGAAGTTGACTGATAGAAGAACGAGTGGATGAATTTGTAATATTAAAATATATTGCAATAAATGAAGGTATAAGTATAATATATAAATATAAATTTATACTGATCCAGATCTTTACTCTCTCAGTGTTACAAGACAATGAAAAAATACCCTTTTCAACCCTTCTGAAAAGATTTCTATTTTGTTGGGATTGACTTATAGAAGAACGAGTGGATGAATTTGTAATATTAAAATATATTGCAATAAATGAAGGTATAAGTATAATATATCAATATAAGTTTATACTGATTCAGATCCTTACTCTCTTAGTGTTACAAGACAATGGAAAAATAGGGAGCACGTTCATATATTTAAAACAAAAGGACATTAACAAAAAAAGTTACCCTTGCAGCTTTAACTAGAGGCTACAAGGAACATAAATACAAATCTGTTTATTAGCTCCTTTGGTCCTAAACCTTGTAACCCAAAACATAATGTATATTCAAGGGCACGATAATATGGACCTCTCCTTATTTAGAATATTTTTCCAGGTCACGAATATACATAAATAAAGATGTAGAATTTTTCTTGAAGTAATTACTTCAATATTTTTCATATTAAAAAAAATGTTTTCTTTTCTTATTTGGAAGAATTTTACAATCAATTCTCTTTGAGAATTATAAGTAAATTATTCTGGCGTGTTACTATAACGTGAATAATAAGTGTTTATCGTATGTTTGATTCTGCATTCGAAAATGCATATCAATACGTTTCTGTGATTCCAGGGTTCCAAGTTTCACGAAATGGGAAATGTTGTCGATGTTTTCGGAATTAGAAAGGAAGAGGAAGAGGGAGGATACTTTCCGCATCCCTCTTTCTTTGCGCGGTTCCTGGGAACAGCTGGAAGTCGTAAAAGCAGACAATACTATCTACGTCAAGATACGCGTAAAATGATACCAAACTCGACCTTTCGGCAATTTCTTTAGGTCAACTTTCATCTTATTTGTACTCCGTAGGGTTTCCGGTCAAACATCGAGGAAGGAAAACACTTATGGCGACCGATCGCGAGTCCCGAGCAGCGTGTGAGTTGTAGAAATCCCTCTATTGCTGATTATGATAAAAATTTATTTCAATCTCCCTCCGATTAGAATTTGATTCAATTATTAAAATCAGAAATTAAGTACATCGATTAGAATTTTTCACTCCGCTTTGGAAACTGGAATTTTCCAAAGGATTTCGTGCGTGTAGAAAACAAGATAACAGAAAAAAGTAATAAAATAATACGTAGCAAGATGCTAAAATAATAAATGATAAATACATTACGCGAAGAAAAGTAACGAAATGACAAATAAAACGTGCAAAGATGGAAGAAGAATATTCTTGCGTGCAATGTCATAAATAAATTTTGCTGGCGTTAATTTGATAAATTTTGCGAAAGTACAAGGTGGCAGAGTAACGAAGCGTAAAAATGATCGTATGCAGGTGAACGAGATCCAAAGACAACTGTCCCTCTCTGTATTCGTCGTGCGCTTGATGGATTCGATACGCCTGATTTCACGAAAAATTACAGGACAATCGAAAGACGAACAAACTTCGAGCGGCTCGCAAAAATCGAACAAAAAAGAAAACTTCGTAGATTTCCATACGAAGAAATAACAACATTCCTTGCGTCGCACTCGTAGTTATCAACGTCGTGACTATCAGCAGGTAGCAGGTTTCATAATACGCTGCTAGGAAATCGACCAAATCGAAGGTAACTGAATAATTAAAGCTCTCGGAAGTTAATCTGATCAACCGCACATTTTGTTAATTTCTTAATTTCACTAGTCAACGTAAAACGACTCACTTTCGTGAGTTCATTAATTGCTAGAAAATTACGTAAATAATAATAAATCCGAAGGTGAATTTAAAAAACCATCTTACACGATGCTGATCAGTTTGATTTCCAGACGGTTTAATTAGCACGATTGATACAACGGGTAATTTAAAGTGCCGGCCGAATGTAAATCTCTCGTCTCGTCCGAATAGAATTTCCATTTACGTTTCCTTTATTTTCCTTTATTTTTACCGCTGTAGTTTAATCGAAGAAATTTTTACGCGAACGATTCGTACGAACGAATAGTCGGATACGTAACTCAGCTCGAAGATGAAGTTTTTAAAGTACAATGGAATCGGAATTATCGTTAAATCAACGACGATCGGTTCGTCGACACGCCGTTTCACACCGACGCCGACCACGACGCCGGCCAATGTTTATTTATCTGACACGCTGAAATCATCGACGATCATTTCATCGAGATCCTGTTCCGCCGACGACTATCATCCATATTTCCCGTCATACGTTATCGTACGACCATTCACGTGTATGTAAACATTCACTTGCCCGCGCACGAAAAAAAAAGAAAAGAAAAGAAAAAGAAAAAAAAAAATAAAGAGGAAACGGAAAATGATAAAAGTTACTGCGACGTACTGTTGCTGTATTAATTAACATAAGTTGCATAAGTAAGCGCATTCACGAATATCACGAGCCATCTCCGATTTCCATAACTCTTTTAATACTTTGTCGAGGTCATCAGCCTGAATTCTCTTGTGAAAGTTGTAATGGGGGAGGGAGGGGGTAGCTATAGTAAATCAAATGCGTGGGCGGAGGTTGCGCCTCGAGAAAAATCCAACTTCACCCACATTCGTTTCTGTTTGATATAAAATTAGAGTGGGATTGGCTCGAATCTTTTCAGGCTGTCGGTTCCGTATTTCGATGGCCGCGTATTAAGACGTACACGAATTTCAAAACTCGCGTGTATTTTCAACCGCACGTTCCAAGTCAGAAACTGTAGTTTCGTTTGGACGTGCGTTCGGATAACCACGTGTGTACCATGCAAATGACTCGGAGCAGCAGAAAATCCTACCACTTAAAATTCAATTCTTAATTATTTATTTCTCGTACAACGTATGATACAACTATGTTAATTTATTCAGTCACGATATCAAGCAACGCACGATTCGTCCTTTGCTCTATTCGTCTTATTAAGGCAATCCGCTCGTTCCTCTCAACGTACCAATTCCATTCACTTAATCCTTCGCCAGAAATATAATGTGAAAGCGCTTTGAAACCTACGATTCCCCACTAAATCTTTATGGGTTGCTCGTAAAGTCATCATTTCCAATGGCCACCCCTTTCTAGCTTACAAAGGAACCACTTGGTGTCGCACTTGAGGAATTTACTTTACGATCGATCGTTACTGTACGAGCTGCTACGGAATGGAAGAAAGGATTTTCTAATGCTCGGTTGATAGAGGCATTAATTCTACGGTACGAAACGTTTTAGAACGCCTCGTTTACCCCTCGTATTTCATCGAAACTCTGGCATTAGCGAGGGGTGGCGTTGAAGTTCAACTTTTTTCTCCGTTTGATTTGCTCGCTTCGGCTCTCGTCTCGTTTAAATGGCAGCTTTATAAGCTCTCGGTCTCTAGCTGTAACACGATGATTTGTGGCTTAACCGCGGCTGGCTACTGGGAATCTCGAGTCGCTAGTTATCGGTTGCTATCGTTTCTTCCGAGTATTTATTTTTTTTCTGTTGGATATTTTATTCAGCGTGCAAAACGACCAAGTATTATTCCTCCGATAATGTAATATCTCTTTCTCGTTGCAGTTTAATAATTATTTTTCTAACTTTTGACATTGCAAGGGATATCTTGAACAATTCGTCAGTGTACTAGTGGCTCGCCGAAATTGCTGTTTAATTATTAGCTCGTTTTTCCTATCTCCTTTCCTTCGCTGAATTTCCCTAACAAATTAAACTGTCGAACATAAAAACAAAATCACGAACTATACTCGCGGATAAATAAGCTCTCGACGTACGTTTAACACAATTTAACGATTCAACGATTAAACAATTTTTAGTGCGACGATCTAACGCAATAAAGGAAATTTTCGAAACGTTTCATTTAACCAAAATGCATTCCCGCGAATCAAAAAAACACCGTGGGAAGCCACAGATTTGCAAAAGTATAACAACCTAATCTTCTCAATTTTTCAATTACCCGCTCGATTACTCGAAACACCGTCTAAAAATTGTGCGATTTCTTAAACAACAAATACTTAATTTTACCTGGAAACAAAAAGACACAGAGTTAACGCAAGATTCACAAGCTCGGGACGAGAATAATCCTCTTTCATATCTACGTAACATAGAATTTACACGACTGAATAAACCTTTGAGCCGCTATTACGCTGACAAATCGCTCCTCTGTTTTCAAACCATAAAATAACAAGGAAAAACAGGAAGAGACATTAGCTATTCGATTGCGTCCTAGATAAATCCCTGGACAATTACGGACATAGTAGAAGTTAGTTGGAATAGGATGGTTAAAATAAATCAATGAATCATCATGGATAATCACGAGGATCTCTTAACGGGATTAACCAGCGGGCAGATGAATTGCAAGCGTGGCTATGTTCGCGAGCTAGTGCCGTGCCACGAGTTAATTAACCATTTTTCTTCTTTTTTCTTTTTTCTTTTTTTTTTTTTTACAATGTTACCGAAGAGAAACTGGTTCTCGAGTGCGCTGAAGAACCCCGGAGAAAGCCAGTGGCAGGTAGAAGTTGGAATTGCAGGGAATCGAACGTACATATATAGTGTACTTATAAGTATCAAGTGTACTCGAAGTGCCGTCGAATCGTACACTTTGAGATCTGTCTTTCTTTTTATTTTTATCTTTTTTTTTTTTCTTTACTTCGTAACGAGGAAGTTTTACGCGTCACAGACACGAGATCGTGTGGCGTAGCGATTCTACGATGGAAAATTGTACTTCAATTTCCGTAGAATATTATTATTTTAGGGTTTCGTGGCAGATAACATTGGATCACGGTGATCTTCTTCATTTTGCAAGCTGCGTGTTTCAGGTACAGACAGAGGCGACGTGAATCTCGTCTGTGCGGTGTACTTCAATTTTTGTCGAATATTTCAAACAGTGCAAAATGTATTTCAATTTCTGCGAGTTATTTTGGAGGGCTTTGTGGAAGATGGAAATGGATAAGACGCTTTTCCATTTTATAACGCGGCAGTTTTATATAATACAGAGGCGCAACGAAGCCCGTGTAGAATGTAGTTGAATCTTTGTAAAATTGTAGCGTAAGCTTAGCGAAATCTGAACTTTGTAGCGTGGACGTTTTATGTGATACAGGGTGTGAAGGTGAGCCCAGTGCAGGATGTATTTTAATTTCTGTAAAACACCTGAGAGATGAAATAGATATTTGAAGATGCAGATGAATTAAGTCTCCGTTTTATTTCACCATACACAAGCCTCGTGTGGCACAGAAACAAAGTGAACGTAACGCGGAATGTATTTCAATTTCTGTAAAATATCTCGCAGAATTTCCAAAAGACGGAACGGATTAGAAAGCATTAGATATACAAATCGAAATTATCGAAAATTACCCTCCATTGACGCTTTCATCAGTCAATTTCATCAGTCAAAACAACATCAATCGAAACCAAAGAAAAGAACCGACAGATAATAATTAATAGAAGAAAGAAGAACAATTACTAGTCGATCAATATTACGCATATTCGTTTCTGTAAATCGTACGTAGCGTAAAATGCCATTTTGCAACAAGAGAAACTTCACATACAAAACAACCGGACAAACATGGCTTGATCGGATGCGGAATGAATTTCAATTTCTGTAAAATGTCTCGCAGAATTTCCAAAAGACGAAACGGATATTTCACGACGAAAGCGAATTAGAAAGCATTAGACATACAGATCAGAATTATCAAAAGTTACGGTCGAATTAAAAAGACTTTGCGACCCTCCGTTGACGCTTTCATCAACCAATTGCAAAGAGAATCACAGCCGTCTGAGCATAAAACAACGTCAATCGAAAACAAAGAAAATAACCGACTAATAATAAATAAGAATAATTAATAAAATAAACCAATGAAATAAATAATAAAAAAAAAAGGACAATTACTCGTCGATCAATATTACGCATATTCGTTTCTGTAAATCGTACGTAGCGTGAAATGTCATTTTACAACAAGAGAAACTTCACATACAAAACAACCGGACAAACATGGCTTGATCGATCGAACGGATGCGGAATTACTTAGTCGCCAGTAGCGTCTATCTGAAACGTCGTTCGATCGATCAATTATATCGCCGTTATTACCCGTAGCCAGCAACCGTGCCGACAGCGGATCGTTGTTTTCCAGCAATCATCATCGATAGATACGGCAATCTACTACCATAGATTGAATAACCACCGTGTTTGCGAACCTGCAATCCTAATTCAACGGTGATCAGTATAATCGTAGCAACCGCTTAACCAACGATGGTTTCAAAGAGGAAGTTCGTGGCTTATAACGCGTATCGGTAAATATAAAAACGTTGACAGATTTGACGTAGTAATATTTGCAGTTATTAGTTTCTACGATTTTATCGAGGTGTAATTAGAAAGCAGACGGATTAATTCGAGGAAGAAGATAAAGCTCGGTATTTTGAACCTGTTAAAAGTATATTAGAAATGGTACAAGATTGGAACAGAAAGAAACGAACTACTGATTAAAGCGGATGAAGGATAAAGTGTCAAACGAATCATATTATATATATATACACATATATTAAAACGGAACAGATTTAACTACAGTTTCAGTGAGATTTGTATTAATTAGAACGGAGTAATTCAAGCAAGAAGATGATAAGGCTCGGCGTTTTTAATCCACCGCGTGAATTGGAGATGGTACGAGATTGGAATAGGAAGAAATGAACCGAAGCAGATTAATTTTAAAAGCACGTTAAAAAAAATGATTAAAGCAGATGAAGCGTAAAGTATCAAAGGAATCATACGTTAAAACGAAACAGATTTAACTGCAGTTTCAGTTAGATTTATACTAGTTAGTACGTGGACGAAGCAATTTAAGGAAGAAGATGATAAAGTTCATCATTTTTAATCCACCGCGTGAATTGGAAATGGCACGAGATTAGAATAGAAAGGAAGGAACTAGTGATTAAAGCAGATGAAGTATAAAGTGTCAAAGGAATCATACGTTAAAACAAAACAGATTTAACCATACTTTTAGTGTAGTTTGTATTGGTTAGAAAGTGGACAAAGTAATTTAAGGAAGATGATAAGGTTCGACATTTTTAATCCACCGCGTAAATTGGAAATGGCACGAGATTAGAATAGAAAGGAAGGAACTAGTGATTAAAGCAGATGAAGTATAAAGTGTCAAAGGAATCATACGTTAAAAGGAAACAGATTTAACTACAGTTTCAGTGAGATTTATATTGGTTAGAAAGTGGACGAAGTAATTTAAGGAAGATGATAAGGTTCGACATTTTTAATCCACCGCGTGAATTGGAAATGGCACGAGATTAGAATAGAAAGGAAGAAACTAGTGATTAAAGCAGTTGAAAGATAGAAAATGGAAGGGATCGGGCATTAAAACGGAACAGATTTAACTGGACTTTTAGTGTTTTAGTTTTAGAAAGAAGATAAAATTGACATTTTGATTCGACGAAATAAAGCGAGGATGGCATAAAATGAAACTACCGGCATTAAAGTCCTCCAACCCTCTCGTTCTCCGTCTCATCTTCGTCTCCGTTTTCATTTCCCTGTTAGAACCGCAGTAAATTCCGCTCTCTGCCTCGGTATCTCGCTCAATGGCGCGAAAACTCCCTGACGCACGTGCACGCGCGACCACGTACCATTCTCAGCCAAGAAGAAGAAGAAATAGAAGGAGACGAGGAATCAGAAGAATCATCCTGCAGCAAGAAGAAGAAGAAGAAGAAGAAGAAGAAAAAGAAGGAGAACATGCAACAACGACATCAAGCTTGGCTAGAGAGAAGACTAACGCGCGACGATCTAGTACACGCAGAGACCTGTATCTTGCAAATACACGATTTCCCGCAGCTGAAACTTTACACTTGACGCGTGCTATTTTGTCCGACGATACTCGACAAATCTCATTCCATTCGACCACCAGTCCCATTTCGAATAATATCGTCGAACGTTAATTAGAATTGTTCGTTAACGTCGTCAGAAATCTGCACGTACCGATGGACGACGTTAGCGAGAGGATCGTCGAGAGCTTCGAATCGCAACGAAGATATGCGCGTGACGAAGAATTCGAATCACTGCGAATGGAATTCGGCGGTGTAGGATTCTCGAAAGCGTTGAAATTCCAAGATTCGCAAGATTTTTGAGCGTACGAAAAGTCTTGAGAACTTCTCTTTATTATGATGTTACAACGAGCAAAGAAACAAACGTTTAAGAGCTTTTTCCATGCACGGTTCTGTTAATTATTAAGCATTAAATGTACCTGGTCGAAAGAAGGACTTTGTTCTCCGATAACTTGAAGAAAAGTATCGAATAAAGCGCGATTATTTTAATTCGTTCGTTAGCAAAGCGCGAAGTAGTTTTGTAAAATTACTTGACGCCGTATATCGTAATCAGTTCTATTGGAATTTTCCCGTAGGCTAATTATGTGCTATACGGTGAAAGCATAAAGTAAATCATTCTTATCGTCGCTGTTGAGAAAATACGAGGTGTACTTTAATATGACGGAAACCGGAAGAAATACGTATATTGATGGACGTTCGTTAGTAATTTGTCATGGAAGAAAGGCAAGACGCTGCAGTCTATCGCGGATACGTTATCGTTGGAAAGGTCTACTTACCTTTACGTTCGGAATATATCGACGCGTGTTACGAAAAGCGATGTATTCCATTTGTCTTACGAAGAATAGCGCGCTTCAGTCTATCGCGAAAAGAAGCACGTTTCAATGTTTCTGCCGATAACAAGCGCGTTTCGAATAAATCACGATAGCAAGCGCGATTCACAATGCCGCGAGCAGTAGCTTGTTTGAAACGCTGCAACGAAAAGTAGCACGTTTCGTTTGATTCCAGAGAGTAGGATGTTTTAATTTCCAAACGACTGACATTGATCTTCTCTGGCTACCGGTTGTCTTCATCGTTGCTCGTTGTTCGTTCATCATGATGGAAAGTGACTACGTTTACGACGTTTAATAGCGAACACGATGATCGTAGATATTCGATACTCTAAAAGTCTTGAAAGCGTTGATAGCTCAAGACTATCAAGATCTCCGAGACTTGCAAGAATTCCAAGACTTGCATGGCATACAGGAATTCCAAGATTTTTAAGACTTGCAAGACTTTCAAGACTTTCAAGAGCTTTAAGATATCGAATCCTATTTTGCGAATTTAAAGTCTCGAAAATTCAAGACCTCCAAGATTTACAGGACTTGTAAGAATTCCAGGACTTGCAAGAATTCCAAGACTTTCAAGGCTTTCAAAAGCTTTAAGATATCGAATCCTATTTAGCGAATTTAAAGTCCCAAAAATCGAAGACTTGCAAGATTTCCAAGACTTTCAAGAATTCCAGCACCTTCAAGACTTTCAACACTTTCAGAGTATCGAACCCTATTCCGTAAACTTAAAGTCTTGAAAGTCAAAGACCTCCGAGAATTCCAAGACTTTCAAGACTTTCAACATTTCCAAGAGTCTTAAGGTATCGAAGGCTATTCCGCGAATCTAAAGTCTCGGCGATCGAAAACTTGCAAGATTTCCAAGACTTTCGAGACTTTCAGCGGTTTTAGTCTATCGAATGCCATTCGAAGTGTTTCGAATTTTGCCAGTCTCGAGAAACAGAATCATTGGAATCGTTTCGAAACTGAGATTCAAATGCCCGTTACCGGACGACAGTGCACATACGTGAATATGCAAGGAAGAAACGGAACGTAGGCAAAACGGACGAAGAAAGAAGGAAAAAGCATAGTGGGGCTGTGTGACGAGAGAGTTTAGCCGGTGCAGCTAGCCTCTGAATCCAGAGAGTGGGGAGAGGAACTATGAGAGCGGCCACGGGGGTTGGCGGAGGGAGAGCTCGTGGACGAGCGGTTATTTCAAGCGACGACTCTTCTGGCACTTCGCCCCGAGCTTTCCTCGAGCGCATCCTCTCGCCTCGGAACGCGTTCTCGTGTCAGTGTCGCCGCGACGCCAGCCACAGTCAAGTCACTCACTCAGTGGACAGTCGATTCTAAGTCGACAGTCGATCCCGATCATCGACATTTCGAAAGGATTACGAATATCAGGACATTCAATTATTTCCGAGTTTCTTTCTCTTTGGTTACTGATGTTCAGTGATTAGTTGCTACGATAAGTAGTGGACAGTTGTAATTTTGAAGAATTACAATTGAAATTTACTTTGACGATTTAAGGATTTTAACGTTGTTTTGGTTTTGCTACATTGTGGTGGACAGTTGATAGTCAGTGCACAGTCGATCGACACGACTGTAAGTTTCGTGCAGTAGTCCTGGAAAATCGTGGGAGTACTATGATCGTGGGAAATTCCTAGAAAATTGCGAATTTTGTTGGAGATAATCGAATCGACGAACCAACGTTGGAAAATCCAGAGGAAAACCTTGGAAAATTGAAAAATAAACGAATCATCGTCGAATGAGTGCAAACAAACTCGTAACCTCAGAATATTCCAAGCTAGTGAAATTAACGAAGGTTCCATAGAACTTTGAAATCTTAAAAATTTTCAAAATTGCCGCCATAAAGTTTGTCAAAGGGCTTAAGGAAGCGGGACCTTCGGAAGGTAAGCTACCAAACGTTCGAAACAGGAAGATCCTCTGTCTTCGGCAAATCAGTGACGGACCAAAGTTTGAAAGGATTCGCGCGGAAAGTTGACCGGAAGTGCGTCTCTCGGGGTGATCAGTGCGCATGTGAACCTAGGAACAGGTGTTTACCAAGCGCGCTAGTGTTTTCAAACAAACCTCAGACCAAACACACAACACACCGACACACCGACAAACCTCCTCTTGCCGCAACAAAAAGGGAAAGAAAGAAACAGCACACTAACAACAAAGGGAAAAAGTGTCAGATCGTTTCGTCCTCTGCTTAAATCGTGCGTACGCTTTTCGCGGATCGAAACAAGTCGAGAACAAGTTGGAAAAGCGGGGTGATCGCGGATGAAGATGGAACCGTCGTGGAAAGAAGAGGAGGAGGATTTATAACTCGACTCGCCTGAAATAACAAGAGGAATGCGCGCGCGGTGAATCAGCTTCCTCCGCGAGAGTGCGAATTTCCTGACAGCGGCCACGCGATCCAGGATCGACCGACACACTGCTGCAGGATCTCTGGATCGTGTTGGAGTGTGCGCGCGAGCGCGTGCACCTTGAGAAAAGCCAGAAACGCCAGAAGCTCGGCGAGGGGGACGAGAGAGGCGGCCGCGAATAGGGAACGGTTTTTCTTGGAAAGGAGTCGCGACTGGTGAGTAGCAGCTTTCAGATGAGACGTTCCTGACGAGACGCGGTTTCGCGGAAAAATTCCGATTCTGGCGAAAACTGCCGAGCAAATTGCACAGCTACCGAAATTTGTGTTTCATCGTCGAGTTTTAGGGCGGTGGAGGGGAGATGTTTTGCTTGGATGCCGTGAAACGAGTCTTTGTAAGAAGATTCGTAACGTTGTTGCAGCGTTGAGACGTTGTTTATAGGTTAGGTTAGCTTGAGATTGTAATCGTGGGCGGATAGCTATCGATGAGATGGTAGGGTTAGGTTGGTCGCTTCGTTTGTTTGTTTCATTCGCCAGAATAGAGTAGAATTTTCGACGGACGTAGTTGCGAATTTATTCGAGTTTATGTACATGTACTTTGGATTTATGGAAACGTGGTACGCGGGATGGACGATATTTGGCAGGGCGTCTGTTAAGATTGAGAGGTTCGGTTCTTGGGAAGAGGAAGGTTGACGATCGGAGCTTTCAGTCGACGATAGCTAATAATAGAACGATCTAATTACAATTTTAGAAATAATGTACCGGCTTCTCTGACTACGAAGAGTGTTGATCTCTCATTTTTAGAAGAAGATTTAGTCGATGTCTGATAACGTCTAGTTTATAAAGAAAGAAACAGTAGAAAGGAACACAGTTGCCAAGATCGATGACAGGTAATCATCGAGAGATCAGATTACAATTAATCGGCTGTCATCGATCTTGGCAACTGTATTACTTCGTAATATTTTTAATGACTAACCGAAAATAATAAGCAGACTCAAGCTGAACGGTAATGAACTTTTGCTTTTAAAAAAAGCTTAAATTCCAAGGTTTAATGTTAAAAAGAAGCGAACGTGATTGTCGAGAATGTTTGAACAGACTGTTAAAGGAGAGAGATGGACGCGCGAAAAGTGCGTTTCCGGCGGCGAGTGCGCATTTCCGGCCAGTCAGGCAGCAATTTCTCGATCGAAATGCGCCGGTATGGGACGAAAATTCGTGCGTCACTCGGCTAACGATTTATAGATCGGATGGAATGATCCCTCACGTTGTTGATTGATCGGTTGGAACGCGTGTACGTGCAGTGTACAAACACGAATCACGTGTTTGGCTATCTGCTACTGAATTACGTGGTATTCAAACCAACAAACGTGACCCCACAGTAGAATTCGAAATTTCTTTTCGTATAAATTAAAATCGTCTGACGTGAGCCAAAGTGTGGCTAGAAATTTTCATCTTCCTTTATATTTTCTCTTTTCATATTTTTTATTCTATATTTATTCTATATTCCTTTAATAAACTTTACGTTTCCTTTTCGTTCATTTAATCGCCATATTATTATTTTTTTTGATTATATACCGTGATAGATCAGTCGTAATTTTTGTATTTTTTTTTTTTTTTTTATATCTAATAGTTAGAGTTATTTAATGTTTGCTGATTATCGGTGACTAGATTACGGTTATCGGTGTGTGGGTACGTGTATGGTTTACGACGCTATATAATTATATTTTACGACGTCATTTTATGACATGAATGACATCCTTATTGACGATCAATCGCAAGATTAATCGATCGATTAATTTTCTTTCTTACACTTGGATTGTTTGTTCATCTTTATTCGAGTTATGCGAATTATTCGACTTTTCGAGGTCATCGCTCAAATAGGATCGTGATGCATTAGAGACGAATTTGAGATTCATTGCAATTCCTCGAAGCTTTGTTCTAAGAATGAAAGTTCTGTTATAGACGGTTTTAGTATACTCGAACTGTTGATTTATTAGACGAAGCTAGGAATTCCCACTTACGACTCCATATAATTGGTAACCTACTTTAAATAACAATAAATAGAGCAGATTGAAATAGAATTATAAACTCTTCGTATTTATAACCCACCTATAAGTCACCATTTACTTCTAATCTTTCCGTCAGTATAGTCGTGAGTATAAATTAACGTGACAGGAATATTTAAAACCTTGTTAATAAAAATAGGCATACCTTCTCAGCTGGATTTATACGCTTAAAATTCAATATTTAAAATCAGTAAAATACGTCTTTCTGCTAAGTAAACGCTATAGCTTTCGCAAATTTCATATCCAATTTTTCGTGATGTTTAAATTGAAGGATTTCGCCACGTCGAAAAGTAAGATTTTAAGAAAACGATCGAACGATCAAACCACCCGAGTTGATACGAGAAGATTAAATAAAAGGTACTTTATCGAGAGACAGAAATATTCCTAATATTCCTCAGAAATTTTTAACAAATTCACTGTTTCATGCAAAGTAAGCTGCAAATAGAGGGAATCTTCTTGATAGAAGCTTCATCGATCCCAAACGACTACGAAACGGACATTTTCTCGCACGAAACTTTATTTCCCAAGAGAGATCGACTTTTCCAAGGCGAAGATCTATCTCCACTTTTCGTCTTCCGTTTTCCGCTTTCGATTTTCTCTTATCGACTGGACCGTATATCGCACGGTATCGCAGTTTATCTGAATAGAACAATCGTGTCACGGACGATTTCCGATCCATTCAAATGCCGATCAAATCGTTCCGTATGCGAAGAAAGGAGCGAATCACGTTGTACGGACGAATGTTAAAAAAAAAAAAAAGAAAAAGAGAGGAAAAAGGAAACGACGAAAGACAATCGAAGGAAAAAACGCGAGTACATGTGTCTGTACGCTTTATACAATGGCCTCTCATGAATATAACGCGTTTATCATTCGTCGATGTAATGCTGTATGTCTGTCGGTTGGATTCTGGTCGTCATCTATCGCGTTCGCGGATCTACGATCGATGATCCAGGCAGAACGAGCGCCGCCTCGACAGATCGCGCATCGTCATCGATTCACGATTTTCTATGCAGCTTTTTAATAACCTTCTTTGTCACTCGTATGCTCTATGGTCGAACGTAAATCGCGAACCTGAATGATTGATTAGATCTCTTGTTCGCTTTCTTTGTGTGTTTTTGTTTCCTTTTTTCTTTTTCTGGGTAAATTAGAGAAATGAGACTAGAACTTGATAACAACGTGACATTGCCTGAGGAATTTCTTTGGAATGGCAATATTAGTAACTTTGAATGTTTGATAAATTTTTATGTAACTTGCATGCGTGTCTGTTATTTATTGTAGTTTGTACAGTCTTTGTTTACACAAGTGCACGTTTAGTAGGATTTCGTTTGCTTCCTTTTTAGCATGTTTCCTATATCTACGTTGCAGTGTCTCCGATGTAATTTTTACAACTTGTATAACAAGTCTTGCGTTGCCATATTACAATATATTTGTACTTTCAGTTACCATATAACTTGCTATATATATTATTACAATTAATTATAATAGACTTTAATTTAAGAATTGTTAATGATCTTGTATTATAAATTATAAGAAAATATCTTTTTGAAGATCAGATTAATAAAGATGACTGCGACCTTTAAATGAAGTTTAATAAAGTGAATGAATGAATGAACGAAGTTTAGTTAAAAGAAGTTTAATAATTAGGTCTGTTCGACTTTTAAAATCTTACATGATTTGAGTTCAAATCGACGTGAGTCAGATTGATCTCTGTCTATAAAAATAAATAAATTGTTTGTACGAAAGGGCTATAATTTATAATTAGATGTTATGTTTAAATATCACTTTATACTTGATGTGAAATTACATACCTAACTACGTAATATATCTCAGTATCACAATGTGTCATCATACGTTTGTTAAGTCTGTGATTTCTTCGGTTCTTTGGCTTCTATGGAACATCCGATATCGCAGCTGGATCTTCGTTTATTTAACAGAAAATTAAAAGCATGGAAGCATATCAGACTTGCAAAGATCGTAGCGTTTATTTAGAGGCAATGGGCACATCTTTAAAGTTTCAGGTGTTTAAATCAACGTTGATGTTTTAAGAGTTGACGTTAAGAGTTTCTAGTGTTGGCGTTCCTTTAATTAATTCGATTACTTGGCTGACTTGCTTATTAATATTCCTCGATCGACATCCTATCGTGACATTGATAGGGAAGTGATGGTGATCTGCAGCATAGTAAATCGAATTTATACGAAACAACGTGATAGTATAAAAGTATAACAGTATTTACGAAATATCATTAGCAAGAACACGCTTATGAAAGTCTATTAAATCAATGAAATGGATACAGATTATATAGCTATTGGTGTAATATGCGAAAAGGTAGCAATTAACGTGTAAACAAGTATAATTGCTCGAAGAAATTCTGCTCGAACGTATAATTAAGCTATCTATAATTAGAATATGTCATGCTTATGCATATATAACTGATGAATATAGCTATTATATAAATGCGTCATACGATCACTGTTTCTACGATACAAATCGTAGGAATTTTTCTTTACTTTCATGGTACAATGGTTTGATGGAAATGATTGTTTTCTTTGTACTAAAGCGATACACGTATGACGCTTGATACGGTTTGTCTTAAATTCTAAAAGGAAACTTCTAAAGCGAAGAGCGTCTCATATTCGGACGTAAATTCGCAAAGATTAACCGTAACGCGTTTATCTTCCTTTTAGATCTTTCTACTAATGTATTTATCAGTCCTATCATAAACATTAGGATCTATCGCGCTGAAATAAAAATATCTTCTTCGCTTGAAAGTGCCTGATAATATCGAAAAATAAATCGTGTTCCTCTAATATATTTATGGACAATTAAAAATATACTTCTAAAAGAATATTATTTACTAAATATATAAAAAAAGTTACTTTGTTTTATAAAAATAATATTACCTCTAACACGCTTTTATTTATGAAATAATTAATTTCCTGATAATATCGAAAAATAAATCGTGTTCTTCTAACATATTTATGGACAATTAAAAATATACTTCTAAAAGAATATTATTTACTAAACATATAAAAAAAAGTAATTTGCTTCATAAAAATAATGTTACCTCTAACATGCTTTTATTTATGAAATAATTAATTTCCTGATAATATCGAAAAATAAATCGTGTTCTTCTAACATATTTATGGACAATTAAAAATATACTTCTAAAAGAATATTATTTACTAAACATATAAAAAAAAGTAATTTGCTTCATAAAAATAATGTTACCTCTAACACGCTTTTCGTTTATGAAATAATTAATTTTCTGATCAATTTCCACCAATACGAATAATTAAATGAACAATAATATTCCTATAGAACCACATTGGATATTTTATACGCTTTATACAGGCTCATTCTGTACACCTTGACATTGAAATTTCACATCGAAGTTTAGATGCATAAGACTTTACAGTTCATACGTGAAACGTTCGTCTGATTAATTTCACGCGATTAATTCGTCGCGTAATTTCATCGGCTGGAGGACGACGCGTGTGTGCGTCCGGCAAGATTTCGGTGGCCGGTCGTTTGCATGGAAAGTATACGACGAAATTACCCCAATTCTCGTCGTTTAACCGGGCTACTGCCTGCGAACTGTCGCAGCGGAGGGACAAAGAAAGAGCAACGTGGCGTGGAAAGAGAGAAGAAACGGAGGGAGGATAATTTATTCCGGCTTTATTTAATCTCTTCCCTCGCGTCTCGACGACGCGACTTGCTAAGCTTCTTTTAATCCAGATTCCACATCGACAGAGAGAGAAAAAGACGGAGCAAAGGCGTGTTTGCGTTAGTCTGTGCCTGTGGAAGGCCGATAATTTGTTTGTTCTAATCCCCGCGTTACTTTTCACGTTGCTACTGTAACTTGGAATTAAACGTAGCTGCTTTGAGAATATCGATGGAAATTCGAGTAAGTTTCATGGAAATCGTTATTATTTCTTGAAATATTTCTGTATAATTAATCCTTCTTTAACTGGTCGCTTCGTTTAACGGATCGCTCGAGGCTTGTACACCGAATAAGAAATAATAATAATTATTCGCTCAACGTATTATTAGAACTTTAGCAGAGTGAAAGAGAAACGAGGGAATATTCTCGACGAGTTGTTATTGTAAATCCACTTGCCTTGGCGAGTTTTATTATTTTATTAGCTTGTCCGGAAAGTTTCTTTCGTTTTATAAGGAAATCATAGACGCATAATGTTTTCTTGTTTTATATTAGTTTGTTGAATTATGCACGAACGTAATAACAGAAATATAACGAAATTGATCGTATATAATAAAATAATATAAAACAGAAATTGTTGTTCGTTTATCATCATCTTATGAAACGAAAGAAACCTTTCGGACAAACTAATATTTTAATTATTAGATGATTTATAGTAGAATTTTACGAATTTCTTTTTTCTTTTTTAGAATTTCATCTACGTTAGAATTTCTGTGTTGAAAATTGAAAATTTTCAGTACCATGTAACAAGAGGTAGAAGTATGTGGTAAGAAGGAACGCGCAAGGTAGTTTAGAATCGGTGGTTAAAGCACTGTTTACTTATCGATACTAATTTCATAACTTCCAAGACACTTTGATTAACTTAGAACGACGTGTAATTATCGATGATTTTAGGGATCGCGGCGAACTCGTACGATACAACTGGACGATACGGAAAGATGGAAACTACCTTGGAATAACAGTAATATGCGAGTCAACTGTAAAGCTCTGTTTTCGCGAATTAAAATTCCGGCGCATCCGGTGTTGAAAGGTTAATGACAGTGACGAGGTGAAGATTCCCCGGCGAGGTAGAATCTCTTTTTATCTCTTCCTTCCACTTCCTACCGCGTTTCTTATTTACTTTCATAAACTCGGAAACTTCATTTCATTGGTAAAAAATCAAGCGGCACGAAGTACCTTCTGCAAGGTTGGTATTCGCGCAAAGAAATGGCCTGTTGCATTCAAAAACGTGGTAATTCGTTATTACAGAAGCCGAACATTGTGCTGCATGATATCGTGGTAATACTGACGCTGGAGAATTATGATCGTGCAAGAATATACCTTTTAGAAACGTCACTGCGGCGCCAATAATAATAAACGCTAAGTAGAAAATATTGCAAAAATATAATCGGAAGCTCATGGAAATCGACATTGTCGCGACAATAGTAATGAATATTATATAAATAATATTTCACAGCCATAAACGCGAAAGTATGTACACAGTGTGTAATATCGGCACCGGTAATCCACCAATCATAATAAATATTAAATAAATAATATCGCAAAGCTGTAATCGAGAGAATAGGTACATAGTCGTTGGCATTGACGCGTCAATAATAATAAATATTAAACAAATAATATTGCTGAGCCATAATCAGGCGAAATTATTTGGACAGTGTCGCGCCAATAACAATAAATGTTAAATATATAACGTTGCAGAGACATAGTCGCGCGGAGACTCCTTAAGATCGACATTGACGCGCCACCAATAACGAATATTAAATAAATAATATCGCAGAGCCATAATTGCGCGAAAACTCTTCAGGATCGACTATTCGCGCGCGTATAATAATAAACGATAAATAAACAATATTGCGGAGACACGATTACGAGAGCAATCGTTGTAAGTATAATGGCGCAGGAATGGTCCTTAAAACGGATACTGTCGCGTCAATTATAATAAATATCAAATAAACGATATTGCAGAACCATAATCGCGCGTAAGCTCCTTAAAATCAACATTGGCGCGCCAATAATAATGAGTATTTAAATATATAATATTTGCAGGGCAGTAGTGACGCGAGAGCTTTTTAAAATCGTCACTGACGCGTTGGTAATAAAGAAGATTAAATAAATCGCGTAGCAGGGCCATAATCGCTGTCAGAATAATCTGGAGTATCGATATTAACGTGGCAAAGTTATAATCGCGTACGGATTGTCCTTAAAACCTTAAAACATATATTGACGCGTGAATAATAAGGAAGATTAAGTAAATCGTGTAAATCGTATCGCGGAAGCGCAGAAAACTCTTTAAAGTCGATGTGGACGCTCGGATAATAATAATGATAATAATAATCAGCATCGAGTAAATAATATCGCCGAGCCGTAACCGCGAAAGCTGCTTAAAATCGACATTGACGCGCCAATGATAACGAACGCGCTGTCAGTAACGAAATGAAAAAATACAAAAATAAAACGGTCGTTCCCTGACAACTTAATTCTACGTTATAACAGCCACGCTCTTATACTGCGCGTTTGTACTCGTCGTCGTTTACCTTTTCCGACACGTTTCACGTGCACACCTTTCGAAGCGGTCGTAACAGCCAACTGGTGAAAAGTAGCCATAAACGTGGAATATCATCGGAAAGTCTTGGCGAATTCAACGCAACGACTTTACACGCCGTTTACTTCCGTTGTTTGTGCGACGCACGAGTGAGAGCGAGAAGCACGCGAATAATAATATACAGACGAGACACGCTACGCAGTGGTCACATGGGACGTGGGTTTCCAGCTTCCGGTAGCAGAAGAGACGGATTAAAGTAGAAGAGAAGAAAGCGAAGAGACGTATTGGGTTGGCAACTAAGTGATTGCGGAGTTTGCCATTAGGCGGTAATGACAAAATCCGCGATCACTTAGTTGCCAAGCCAATAGAATGCACGAAAACATAAATCATCGGCATAATTGAAGCAGGCGTTTTTCTTTTTTCTCCATCGTTGTGTTTGCTCGCGCTAGATTAGACGTTGCATGGAACTGGCACGGCGAGAAATACGAGCAAAAGAATGTACGAGCTTATTGGTTAACGACGATTCGCGAGCTTCGAATTAGTTTCGTTGGTGTTGGAAGCAGCGGTTGATGGATGGATAATCATCGGACGGTCGTTTGAAAGAGATTTATCGAAACCTACCGGATGTAGTTTGTTCAGCCAAGATGCGCTCCGAGCATGCTATCGGCCATTCAGAAGATTTATAAAATATATTTCATCGGACGAGATTCGTTAAATCGTAGTTGAAGCGACGACAAAATTGTATCGCGTGACGATTCATCGGAAAATTTGATCCGCGTTGCAAACATACGACGCAACATTAAGGCAAAATTAAATAGTAATCGGTCGGAGCAAGCATATCGGACGTAATTGATGCGATGTTTGTTAACGTTGCTGAGAATCGTTGAAGAAACATCTGAGATATAATAATAATAATAATAATAGAGGAAATATACGACGAATGGTAAAATTAAATAGTAATTTGCCGTTCCAACGTACTGGATAGTAATTTCGAGAAGCATATCGGACGTAACCGATGTAATTGTTTATTGGAGAAAACGTCAAAGTGTTGCAGAAGTTCGTTAGTCGCGTTCAACTCACGTCGGGGTTAGCAATGCAGAGGATTGTAAATGATGATTGTTGGAATAACAAAGTACCTCGTTGTCGAAACCGTCGAGTATATCTAAAATAATTAATAAATAAATAATTACAGGCAATGTCGTTAAGACGCTCGTACCAACAAATTCGCTAAGACAGTGATCTACGAGTATCTATCGAGTATCTATCAGTTGCCAACGAGTTATCAGCGAGCGATTATGCACTGTCTTAGGGAATTTGTTAGTACGAGCGTCTTAACGACGTTACCTGCGATTATTCATTTATTAATTATTTTAAATACACTCGACGGTTTCGACAACGAGTTACTTCGTTACTCCAACAATCGTCGTTTACAATCCTCTACAGTGTTGTTAACGATTGTTGGAGAAATTGTACACAGATACATGACGAATGGTAAAATTAAATAGCAATGGATCGTGACGACGTTCGTTAAAGGGAATACTAAAGCGTTGTTAATAATCAGAGTTTGGACGAGACACGAGATGTTAATCGATAATTCGTAAAATATTGTTCGTGCTAAAAGCAAGGTCGATCGAACCTGATTCGATGAACAAACGAAGCAGATAGCAGTATAGTGATCGAAGGGAGGTATCGCGGCTAAGGAGGAAGGCACGAAATCAGTGCGATTTTTATTGCGAGCAAGAGATTAACGGAACTGCGATGATGAATTAACTTGGATACAGGTTTAAGACCAGGAACTTACATTACAGACGCAATTTAAATACCACGCTCTTCGTTTATTAAACGTCGCTATGCTTTTGCCTACCTAGGCCAAGAAGAAGCATAAGCTGAAAGGAAAGAAAAAAAAGAAGGCAAATTTAATAACGAAAAGCGACCGACAAGCCAACAAGCCAAGGAATAAAATGCAGGTATCATTTGCTTTAGTCGAGGGTAATTTAATTCCATAAACCTTTACGACGTTCCTTAATAAACCAATATTTAAACAACGTGTAACCCGTAATAAGACCAACGATAAATACCATAAAATCAATCTTCCTGTTACGAGAAGCTATACGGTTGTTAATATTGTACGATTCCGGCGGAACTGGCGATTCTCGCGTGTATCGCTCGAAAGCCATCGCGTGGTTAATATTACACGAGAGTTGTCGACTTTTTACGTTTCATTCGAAAGCCATCGTTGTACGCACGAAAGAACCAGTTACGACTCGTTGCACGAATCACGCTAATTCCGAAACGTGTATCGCTTTACTTCACACTTGGCACCCTTCTTTCTCGCGGTTACAGGCGCACACATAAAGTACATAAACGCAGCAGCTAAGCAATCGTAACGTCCCGGCGCAACTGTTGGAGCTTCCACTTTTTGTGGGTATAAAAAATGAACGCGATTGGTAATGCGCGGCTCGTTACAGGGGCCGCTGTTGGCGCTCGCTTCCGGCGATAAACTCCGGCCATTTGCAATTTGCCATGATTTTTCTCGATAAAGATTACACAGAGCTCGCGCCACGTCGAGGAAATTTAATGTCGATGAAGGTGCAGGCCGCAGACACCGGCGGAATAAAAGAAAAGCGACAAGGGCTACAGCCAGTACAACGGATAATTATTGTTCTTTTAAACAGATAATAAATTACGAGGGAGAGCAGCTTCGTGTAACTCACGCCTAACTGGAACTAATTAGGAGACTCGCCCAGGAAATCGCTTCACTGTGTCCTGCGCAAGAAAGCCAGTTGAATTAGAGTCGGCGAAGCGGAGGAAGAAATGGCGTAAGGAAAAGTTGGCCGCAGGAATTCACGAAAAAGAAAAAAAGAAGAAGAAATTGCAGGGACGCAATGTTCGTCCTTTTTAGGGCCTCTCTCGCTTCCTTTTTGCGAGCAGAATTAATAACGCTTAAGCGATGTAATCGGCCTATTGCCGACGATAACGATTCAGGATCCGAGTTTTTAATTTACTGTTAATCTTGTTGTAATTATTGTTAGTCGGTCTTGGGACGGGTTAATAATCGACGATTCCTTCTTGTTCGTTTTTCCGCGGTTTTTTGTAATTAATCCAAGTCGATTCTTTCGGAGCAGTTTAGCGGAGTTTCTTTGAATTTAGTGGAATTGACTGGCGCGGTCATTAACTGGATCATTAGCACGAGTAACGTCTAATTAAAGGTTCTAACTACGCGCAGGAAAGTTACGACTAATTGGACGCGCAGAAAAGTGGATTTTTATCGTTTGCGACAATACGAATTGAGAAGGGTAGAACGTAATGTACAAATAGAATGTAGGAGAGACAATTTTTCCCCAATAAGATATTCGAAAGTGAATTAAACTACTTGCGAAGAAGTAAAGAAAGGGGACTGGAAGGGAGTATAATGGCAGAAATATATCTTAGAGAATGTACCAAGTTCTAGCAACTGAAAGGAGACACCTGGTTTGGTAAAAAGCGTAGAAAGGAGACTCTCAGAGGACGAAAGAAAATTTGAGGAAAGAACTGAAAGTCCTGAGAACGAGAGTACCCTTATAATTATCCTATTTCAAAAAGCAAAAACAGCGACATAAAGAAAAGGTACATGGAAGATGTAAAGAAGAAAGAAAAGTGAGACAACATTTATGGGAAAAACAATTCTGAAAAAAATAAAGAAGAAAGAACAATCAAATGATACTAGAACGTACCAAAAGTTATTAGAAAAGTACCAAAAATATTAAAAACTTTGATAGGAGAAATGAAAGGCATGAAAAAGGTATCCCAAGGGAAACTTTTCAACCTAACGTCTTCTAGCCCGCGTTGAATCTTTCTTTGCCGCTTTCTTCTCGTTCACATAGCCAATTTATCGGATGTAAGTATGCAACATCGTATAAATCGCGCGTCTTCAAGCCGAGGGAAAATGATGGATGGAAAGACACAGTGGAACGCATTGTGAGTTGCATTCCGTGTCTCCTTTTAATCCTCCATCTCTGCTACCAGAGCACCGCGTACAAAACGAATCTTCTCTTCTTCTTTCGCTTCTTAACAGAACCATGTTTCATTTCATGAACTCGAGCTAGAAGAAGAGTGGCAGCGTTCTAGTATACGTAGAAAGAGACGAAAATCGTAGGCTTTGTACGGCCGAGTCGTGGAGAAGGAGAGAAGAGAAAAGGGACGATGTCGGGTAAGTAAGCTGGTAAGAAACGAGCTACGATTTATTTGACAGATCGCACCGACCGCCAGCGTTACAGTGGTTTATTTTATAAGGCCAGATTGCCGGCCTCACTTCGTCGGAATAGAATAATGGACGTTTCTATCCCCCGCTTGTACGACCGACCTCCACCCCGCAGCGACCGATGCCCATCCTCCTCTTTTCATTCTTTCTGGCCTTCGCGTCTCGAAAGTCAAGTGCAGTTAAGCACCACTTTTCGACAGACACCATCTGAACCCAAGAGACGACGGTGTTCAGGTTTAGGAGACGGTTCGCATGTGCCAAGGTACACGTACTCGTTGTTCGTGAGAAAAAGTCGACAGATAATTCTTTGCCGATAATTCAGAATTTCGTAAATTTCGTACAGAAGTCGAAAATTGTCTGGCAAAATTTCTCCCTGGAATCTCGTAATACCGCAGGATTATCAGGATTTTTCGATAAACGTAGTTTTCGTTGAGCGTCTTGGAAAATTATCGGGCGACAGATTGCTCAGAGGTTTCGAAACTCAAGGAATTTTCTATTTGCGATAAGATTTTCAGGAGAATTTTAAAGAACTACAGGATCCTCTGCGCGAGTTTCGCGGTAGTGGAAGATTGTCAGGAAATTTCCTGAGATGACAGAGGATTCTCTGGAGGAATTTTGCAATATCTTTTCAGGGAACTTCGACAGGATGTCGTAAATTTTGCGATAATCGAAAATTTCATAGACGAAGTTGGTGGCAATCGAGGGTTTCAGGTGACGAAGGATCGGTTTTATGGAAACTTCGAGAAGATAGCGACGCGA
This sequence comes from Bombus pyrosoma, assembly GCF_014825855.1. Lineage (NCBI taxonomy): Eukaryota > Metazoa > Arthropoda > Insecta > Hymenoptera > Apidae > Bombus > Bombus pyrosoma. The sequence continues at coordinate 5,615,169 of NC_057784.1, forward strand.
TTTCGAAGGACGATCGCCAGAAATAATAGGCTACCGATCGGTAGATCGAATCTACGCTGGAAATTAATCGGCGCCGTTGGTAGCCGAGTTAATTGCCGCTCGTACCACGAGCACGCGAGTTTTTCTCATCTCCAACCGATTCTCGACATAATCTCACGCCGATCACAGGAAGAGCGGCAAAGAAACCAAGCGTCTAGACTACTCTGGACGCGATCATCGCCGATGAAAGTTCAGAGAAGGCTGACGACGTTTTTAACGAATTATTATTTGCGTATAACCTTTCCTTTTTTACTTTTATCTACATCGACTTTTCCTTCTTTTTCCCCTTGTTGCACTATATGCGGGTCGGAGACTGTTTATTTTGTTTCGTGAAAATGGAAAATGGTAAAAAAACTCGATGCGTATTCTGCTTGTAATTCCATCTACGAATCAACCAATATACGTCGACTTGGGAATATTTTTCTATTTTTATATCGAAATGTATGCGGGTCGAAGGATGTTCCCTTCTCTTCCCATAGATTTTCTTATGTTTGAGAATTTGCGATATTGAAGGATCGACGATGGCGAGGATAAAGGGAAACGTGAGTCACCGATTCGGTGAGACGAGCACGAGACAGGTTGTACAAAAGGAAATGAAGAGCTCGTGCGTTCGACCAGTTAATCGACCGTTATCGTACGGCCCGATGGAGTAGGTCATGGTTTACGCTTTGTCGGAGTGGCTCATTCGGTTCACCTGTTTGAAAGAATGATCAAGGTAGCCTGATTCTTTCATGGAATTTCTATATCATTGTTTACTTAGCTTCTAGGTAATCTTAGACTCTCGAAAGAATGAACAATTCGCTGGTAAAATGTCCAAATTCTATCAAATATATATAATCGATCATCGTCATTAGTCGCGACAAGAATTGTCAATGAAATATCTTCATTTCAAATAGAATTTTCTTCTAAACGTAGCGTAGTAATTAATTAAAATTCTTTTCAATTGCTTTGGAAAAAAGTGGAGGGAAGAGTTGTGAGGTACTGAGAATCGCTGTGTAATATCTCGCGTAATATTCTGAGGAATAAAATTCCTCGTTGCCGAAAGGAATGTTAAACCACTGTTTAATGATTCGTATCATTAAGGAGGCGACTTCGAAACAGCACGGGTACTTCTAAGATACCTCTCTATCGCATACCAAAAGCAAGAAACACCTGGTAAGAATCACCTCGTAAATCAGCTTCCTCGAACTCGTCTTAACCTCGAGAAAACGTGAAACATGAACGAGAAGACAGCGTGAAAAGATATAGCATCCGTGCAAACGCATCTGTACACCTTCTCCCCGAGGTCTCGAACACGCGGATGTCCCTAGAAAAAAATCCTCGTCTCCGAGAAATGTGTTGAAACATGGTTGCACGCCGAGAGATTTACGCCTGCTAGCGCGAGAAACGTGAAACGAGACACTTGAAAGCGTTCCGATGGAAAAATCTGGCCAATTTCTACTTTCCTTCCTTATTTTACGAACAATTGCTTTCTTAATTAAATTTCTATATTTATCTTTCTTTTTCTATCGAGTTTCCTGGCGAAACAGATTCCTTGCTTTATAGATCGTTGGATTGTCAAATTTAATTATAAAACTAACATAATTTGTAGAGATATATTACTGCAGAAAATTTCGTAAGTTTTCGCAGAGGTCACGAGCCTTCGGGAAACCTGTCTTTTTCGTAATTAGCTTAGGAACTTGAATACGAGCAAAGTAAAAATAAAATAAAATCGATGGAACGTACAACGGAGTATCATTTAATTATACACTATTAACGATTCAACAAATTATTTAAACGATAATTAAAAATCGATTGCACGTGGTTCGCGAATTCCCATTGAAAACAAAAATATATCAATGAAATATAGTGAACTATATAGTAAAATGTAGGAATGAAAATGTGTCACACATAAACACGAGATGAACGCAAAAATATCAAATTTCATTCAAAGTTACTAAATATGTTTGACAAACTTTGTAATCCGTACTGATAATATAACATTTTCCTTAAAAACTGAAGATATACTCATCGAATATACTCAAAAATATAATAAAACAATATAATAATATCTAATACCATATAATAAAATTCCACTAGTTCTTCCTTCTTTCGCTGTTTATTATTCCTATAATCGGAATTAATTTTTATATTTCTGCATTTTACTAAGCTGGATTTTGTAAATACCAATACATTACATTACTTAGACGTCACATGTACAAAGCATTGGATATCTATAAATATTATCAGTTAAGGTCCTGTTAGTTTATCAACAATTGAGATATTGTTTTTGTGAATTACGAGTGGTCCCATGAGAGCTGTTAGCTTTAAGAACATTGATACCCACTTAAGTCACATTGACACAGCCATTGCAGACATTGTAAAAATATTTACAATATATTTTCTTGTGACAAATAAACGCAAAAAAGAAAGAAGAAGAAGAAGTCGGATAATAAGAAACCAGAAACATACAGCGGAACTCGATTTATACGAACCTATCGGATGACAAAGTGGTAAGTTTCTATAATAGGAAACCAGCTATTTCGTCCTGTTAATAGGAGTTCATGTTCATGTAACAGGATTCCAGGAAATGTTTGCTCCTATATACATAATAATCCTACAAACTTGAATCCACTGCAAGTCATGAGAATGCATCCCAGAACTCGCATCTTTACTGTTGCATTTTATTGTTCAACGTTCACATAAAAAAATTGACGGTCGGCGATAGAGAGCAGATAATAAGAACTCAGCTAAAATTCAAATAACAGAAGCTCGGCTAAAGTTCAGACAGTAGGATCTCAGTCAAAGTTCAGGTAACAGGAGCTCGGTTAAGGTACAAGTAATAGGAGCTTACTTGAAGTTCAGGTAACAGAAGCTCGGTTAAAGTTCAAGTAACAAGAGCTTGCTTGAAGTTCAGGTAGTAGGATCTCAGTTAAAGCTCGAGTAATAGGAACATACTTGAATTTCAGATAACAGGAGCTCGGCTAAGGTTCAAGTAATAGGAGCTTACTTGAAGTTCAGGTAACAGAAGCTCGGTTAAAGTTCAAGTAATAAGAGCTTCCTCGAAGTTCAGATAATAGGATCTCAGTTAAAGTTCAGATAACAGAAGCTCGACTAAGGTTCAAGTAATAGGAGCATACTTGAAGTTCAGGTAACAGAAGCTCGATTAAAGTTCAAGTAATAGGAGCTTATTTAAAGTTCAGATAACAGGATCACAGTTAAAGTTCAGATAACAGAAGCTCGACTAAGGTTCAAGTAATAGGAGCATACTTGAAGTTCAGGTAACAGAAGCCCGATTAAAGTTCAAGTAATAGGAGCTTACTTGAAGTTCAGATAACAGGATCACAGTTAAAGTTCAGATAACATCAGCTCGGCTAAGGTTCAAGTAATAGGAGCATACTTGACGTTCAGGTAACAGAAGCTCGGTTAAAGTTCAAGTAATAAGAGCTCACTTGAAGTTCAGATAACAGGAGTTCGGTTAAAGTTCAAGTAATAAGATATCAGCGAAAATTCGGACAACGGGATTTCAGTTAAAGTTCAGATAATAAGAGCTTGCTTCAAGTTAAGATAACGGGAGCTCGGCAAAAGTTTCGTTCGTATAAATGAAGTTCTTATAAACGGAATTCCACTGTATTCGGTAAATCGAGCATTGTGGCGACATGAGTTCGAATAAATAGAACTCGGATAAGCGGAGACCCGTTATACATCCAAATATAGTGAAATACATCGTACGAAACTGGTGATCAATTCCAGAGAAAAATCGTGTAAACAAGATTCCTCAGAAGCGACTTAACGAAGATTTAGGTTGTTAAGACCGAATCGCGTTGCTTTCTGTGTAACAGCGGGGGGACACGAGGTCGATCGTGTCCTGAGGTTAATGAAAACGCGCGACGGCCGGTTAAGACGCGTGTGGGCAGTCGTCGGTTTTTCTTCTGAGAATCCATCGAGCACACGGTGGCCGGTTAACGGGCTCGGTTATTAATAAATTTCACGGCGGCGCGCGGTTTATTCTCAACGCCACAAATCTCGCGATACGGCCAATTAAAAAGGGCCGACGCGTTAAAAACCTGCCTTAATTGATACCTAACGAGGTGCTAGAAAGACGAATCGACTCACTCGGCCCCTCGGCTCTATCGCCATTGATGTTTCCAACGTAACATCCGGTTTTTCGATTTCTCCACTTTCTTCGTACATTAGAATAACATTACGGAATCGATTAAGATTTATCGATCGATGACGTTGTTTAGTTAATGAGCATTTTTTAAACAGAGTAAACTTTTTGGACGCGTGGTGTTCGACGTTTGCCCTTGTCAAGAACGAAACTAAAATTCTAAGATTGATGAATGGTTTTTCGAGTTAGCTCGAAGAAATTTTCGTAACGAGTTGTTCGCCTCGCCGCGTTACTGCGGCAGAAAATAAGATCTTCAGGTGGGTGAGTAATGTCTTAGGCCCGGTGCATTTTTCGAATATATTCAAGTGGATTTTAGCGTTCTTAGTATTCTTAGCGCGTGTTACGGTCTTCGTTAACGATATAACCGATACAATTCTCGGAATCGACCAGCGGCTTTTCGAGCGTGATGTATTTTTTGAATAGATAAAACAAACTTGGCGATTGGATTTATACACTTCGTCGCGGACAGAAATAAAATCTGCCGATAAATAAACGATATTCTCGGTTCTGTGCATTATTCCATCAGATTGAACGAATCACTGAAACGTGTTATTTACTTCAACGATTCGGAAAAATTCTACAGGCGTACAGAGGTATCATACGGGCTAAAGAGGAATGAAATAAAACGAAGACGATGGAAAGGACAATAAACGAAAAACTACATTCTGCCCTGGAAGAAGAACAAAAACTCTTTGCCTTAATTGCTATGCACAGCGTTCACCGGCCATCAAACAAGATTCGCATCGGCACTTGCACTGATATTCACGCTGATTTTGCTCGCGGCACAACTTTCAACGTGTCTATCTTTGGCTTATCAAACGACTAATACTACGTGTCACAATGTACGCGCAAATGACGCGGCAAAATGCACGCGATGGTTTCATGGCGAACAAAAAATATGTTTGTCAGTGTCGATCGATGCCATTAATCATCCGTGGAAAAGGAGAAAGCCTTGGAGTGGATCTACGATCGAGTGGATGCAGCTGAACGTTTTCACGCAACGAGTCTATTAATCGGCCAACAGGGAAGACGGACAGCCGTTTGTCGGGGAATTAAAACGTTTCGCGGACGTGACGGTTAAATCAGAAGTCATCTGTCTTCGCTTATAAAGTGTTTTATTGCTGTGCAGGGTCATGCTGCATAAACGAAACCCCATCGATGCGATCGCTATTGCGATCGCGGTACATGACCATGCACATTTCTCTCCTCTTTGTGGCCAGAGAAAATAGCCGTGAAAAATCCTCCTTTGATACTTGCTGATAGGAGGGAAAAAATTTTGACAAACGAGTAGAGCAGGAATTTCGTGATATAAATGCAGCAGCAATCTTGAGAAATAAATGGACCAGAGATTTTGAGAAATAAGTGGAGCAGGAATTTTCAGCAGTAAATAGATGATGAAGCTATGCAAAGGAATTTTCTAAAGGTAGATTGCAATTGGAGGAGAGAATGATGTTTGTGTTTCTTTGCAGATGACGTAAAGTTTAGAATGCTATTATTGCTTGTCGTTAACAATATTTTAGTAATATGTACTTTTTATTTTAAGATTGATAAAGTAGTATATTAAAAGAAAATTTGATCCTGCAAAAGTTAATGATAAACGTCAAATAATTATTTGATAATTAATAGTAATATAAATACGGTATTTTCGGTAATTTTCTAAGTTTGTCCCTGGAAGCGCTAACAATACCATCACAGTAACATACTAACAGCGACAGCTTCTTGAAAATGATATCGGTAAGGAATACAAATTTAATAAAATTTCAACGCAGAATTCTCTATAAAAATCTCCATCTTCGAGTCTAATAAACATACCGCAAATGATCAGCATGCAAATTACTAGGAATCAGTTTGGCAGTGATTCCGACTAAACACGATCGGCGTTCAATTCGCTCGCGGGCAGAAATCTCGCGAGAAGTTGTCGTAGCATCTGCGTCATCCACGAGCTTATCGTCGAGAAATTAAAGATTTTGATAAAAGATCTTCCCGCGAGATCATCGTGTAAAGTACAGCTAACTTGGTTAAACGGACCAGGAAAATAGGCAAGAAAAGAAAGGTAAATTGGCTGCGCGATCGAAAATGCTATTTCGAAATTCGAACAGCGAATTGACGTCATCGAGCTTCGCCCGCTGCCAAAAACGAAGAACAAACTCGAGTTCGCGACTCTATAAGCGAGCATTTAGAGCTTCGTTTCTACTTACGTTTGCGGAAATAATGAAAGGAATTATTGAGGAAAACCGTTGCGGAAAACTGTTCGAACGTGATGGCCAAATCAGCGTTCACAAATTGCGAAATTCGTTGCAACGAGTGAAAATTCCGCTCGAACATCTTTGCACGTTCGAAGATTCTAAATTTCTCTTACTCCATACTGTTTCATCGAACTTCCAATCAAGTCAAATTTCCATCATTTACGAATACGGATTGTGAATATTCCAGTAATAATTATAAACAAATGATTATTATAATATAAATACGACGAACCTAAGAATATAGACAAGAGCAACAGAAACTAAAGAATTCGATGCTTGTCGGAAGTCTTCGATCTTACTCGATGTCCGACTAAGCAAACTGCCGCCGACCGAATCTACTTCTCCGAATGTATTGGCTCGACAACTAAGTGATTGCGGATTTTCTCATTAGCTGCTAATGAGGAAATCCGCAATCACTTAGTTGCCAACCCAATATACCCGTACGCTGCTGTATGAAAAAGAAAGTGGGAAAATCAAGGAGACAGGTAGCGAAGAAAATCGTCGTACCAACTTCTAAATTATATAATTAGATGAAAAATTTACAACTTAATTAACTATGAAGAAATTCAGACGAATACCTGCATACCGTGTAACGATCGGATACGGTTAAAAAGTAGAATGATCCATTCGGTAGGAACAAATAGCGTATTAACATGATTTCGCGGAATGTTGGCACGCATGATAGAGTATCGTCACGAGTGGAAATGTATGTATCCTGGCGTGCGGCTGCACGTGCACGCGCATACGCAGCCATGCGAGCTACGGCACGAACCTTCGCGGTTTAATTTATCGGCTGAAATCTGGATTCGCTAATTACCGCGGTCGATGCGCACGGCAGCCGTGCGTGCGAGACAACACGGATCAAGGCGGACCCTAGATGATGAAGGAGAAAAAGAAACCGTGAAAAAAAAACGGTAGTTTTTCCATAAAACGCCATTTTTCGTAGATAGTTAAGCACGTGGAAGTACATGGCTGGGTTAGGCGAGTTGTTAAGGGAACAGGACCATATTGTTCGTAATATTTCGTTGTCTTCTTTTTCTGATGTTGATTTACAGGCGAACCACGGGGAAGGAGTTTGTATGTTTTTGATGTGGAAGTATGGCTAATTGTATAAAATTAAAAGCTTTTCAAGATTTGCCAGCCTTAATTAATTAGAAGATTGATTAACGAACGAACCTTTTTGGAGATGTTCTTTTAGGAAGATAATCTTAATATGTGGTTTTTTATGAGATCCAACAGCAACAGAGAGGAAAGTGGATGTCGGGCCAATTTAATTGGATCAAGTAATTAGCATTTAGATAATGCTACGAAATTACGAAACTGTTAACGATCTTCTTCCGATCATCTCGTCGCTATCTCGAGACGTTATGAACAATTATATTGCAAGCGAGTACTAAAAGTAATTAAACAGTTCGGATGTAAATATCAAACGTTCAACGTAATCGTAGCAATCGTGTCTCGTTACCAGACTGCGGATGTTCCATTCGATTTTCTCGAAGATTAAGCCGAAAGTGAACAAATTTTGTTCCATCTTGTTGATCTGAGGATTTTATCATTTTATTGAGAAGCTTGGTTCCGAGGATCTATGATCACTTTCGTTTCACGTTCTTAATTTTCCACGAAGTATCGCGTTGCTGTATAACACACACGAACATCAAATTTTACTACGACAAGCGAAATGGTGTCTTCCTGAAGCTTACGAAGACTTTTATGGCCGACTGTATACGTTACACGCAGTTAAGCAGATAAACGAAAAATTAGCTAAAACGACAGTAGCCAGCGTAGAATCAATATACAACGCTTCGCGCCACATTTACACGGTACAAAGGCCGCTCACTGAAAGAATCTCGTTACATTTCTCTGCCAGGTGGGCCTCGTCACGCGCTACTTTCCACACCAGCCGAAAAAAAAAAAAAAGAGAGAAAAGAAAACAGCGACGCGTGCCACGAGAGAGAACGATCCCTTCTTCCCGTGTTAACCCTTCGTTCCAGCCATCCAAGAGCCATTTTATGGAGCTGCGGTGAAACAAACGAACACTCGCCACGTCGAACAAGTTCAGCGAGTTCACGATTAACTTGGAAGAATTTGTTTGGACAAGGATTATCGTTCGTGGAAGTACATCGAAAGCAGAGAGCGTATTTTCCAGCGAATCAGCGTAAACAATGTTACGAAGGTTTATTGCTTCTCGCCAATTTTTTTTTCCTCTTCTTATTCGCGGAATAAAGCGAAGTTCGCTTTCGCGTAATGTTACGCGTGCCTGTGATTAACACGAGTTCGTCGATGAATTTTACATATTTTGCTCTGGCAGCAACGATAAATTCGAACAGATTACAGCAAGCAACAACTTCATTTTTAGAAAATATTACATCGTATATTCTTTTCTGTCATCTGATATTTGAATTAAAACTGACGCTTGTCCAAGTGTTTCGCAATGTCGTTTCAATCGTTTGGAAAAATTGATTTTCACTAGTCGACACGTCTAACACTGGACTACCACCACACCGGTCAAAGTGACTGGTTTTACAATTTTATTTTCAAATTCCTACTTCGTCTTATATTTTTGTCCGCAATGATGTAATGACTTTCGCAACGTTAACTGAAAGAGTAATATAGTGAATTTTATTTCGTATTTTATGTATTCAAACCTGAAATAATTTTGTATCAAGGCTACTTATACCAACACCAGTCAAAATGACTGGTACTTGTCAAAGTGTAAAAGGGTTCTGTAATCTGTTTATCGAACCTAATTGACCAGTTTCCTCGTCTTGTACAGCTTCCCACGCGTTTTTTTAAATTTTTACCGCGTATCATTCGATATGATGTTATCAGGAAAATTCGTTATCAGGATCGATCGCTAGATGCTAACACTAGAAATACCACAGCAGTGAAAATGACTGGTTCTACAATTTTGTAAATTTGTCAAGCCTCGTTTAAAGATCATGGCCCCAGATGGATTAATAATATCAAAAATGTACTACATAACATGGAATTCCTTCCGTAAGAAAATAATAAATCAATAAATATACAAATATTCTATTATTACGTATTTTTCAAAGACCAGTCATTTTCACTGGTTTTCGTAGAAATAACTTCGTGTTAACTATCGGTAGTCCTAGTGTTAATCGAAAGAACCAGGTTTCCAGTATCGAAATTTTTCTCCAAATTGGACTACACGTGTATTTCTTGCTCTCGTTACTGGGATACAGGGCTGGTGTATTTTTAATGACCAGCCTTCTATCGAGTACACGAGATCGGTTACACGGTATAACGCCGTAAAGCGAGTAAGTCGGACCACTGAGCGGAACAACAACACGCGACACGTTGCAGATAGGGCTGATAACGCGGCCGGGTTATGTTGCACTTTCGGTGCTTCTTTTTCCTGTTATCCATGTTTTCGTTGCTTTTTGAAACGCACCTATTCCCCTATGCTTCATTGTAGATCGTATCGATAGAGACGTTGCAGAATTTTAATATAACAGTTTCGCATTAAAGAAATACGTCGACGATAGTGGTAATAGTGAAAACAATGTAGTGCCAGTAGTGTAGCTCAATGTATTAGTTGTATAGCAGTGGAACAGCGTATAGCGTGGTGTCGTAGTTTCGCGTATTAGAGAAATATCGTAATAAGGTAGAATCGAAGAGAATTCTGATGGTACATTTGCAACGAAATATCGTGGTAATTTGATAATATGATTTGGTAGAGCAAATAGAATGAAGTATCGATTGAAATATTTTAAATACGTATGACTGTGATACTAAGAGATTCGAGCAATGGAATAATAAAGTCTCAGCCATAGTTCCGCTAATGTAGTGCATTAAATAATGATGGCAAAAAGTAGAGTATAAAAGTACGGTAATATAGTGTAATGTGGTATAATAGTAATACGCTAAGATACACGCAGTATACCTTCGTATATCAACGTTAAAGAGATCGTTCCAATTACCAGAGAATTTCGCTCGGCTCGACAAACAGATTCCACGAAACATAGCGTGGCAACGAACGCGATCCACGTTTATTCAAGCATGCCGTGTATCGCGATTAATCGACTTCCTAGTCGACTATGATCAAACGAACACATAAACACGATCTATTCTGCCTCGTGTGGTCTATTGCCTGAATTAATCGATTTATACATACAGGAACTTAAAAAAGGAAGAAGGAAAACAGAAAGACAGTACACGTTAAACCTTTTAGCGAGGGTACGTTTGTAGTAAACGAAATTACAATACATTTCCAGACTCGTTTAATATTTTAATTTAACGAATGGACCAGAAGAAATTGTTTTAGTTCTATGGATATATTCTACTGCTATTGGAATAATTTTATTTAATTACCGCAAGACGATAGTACGATATTCTTAACAAACTGAAAAACAAAAGCTCTTCTTCGGTTATTTAACAATTTTTACGCTATTATATATTCGCAAAAGTTTTCTATGGCGTTTGCAATATTTCTCTATATACGTAACATACGAAGAAGAAAGGTTCGTCGCGAAGAAATATCAAAATACATTTCCAGACTCGTTTAACATTTTAATTTAACGAATGGACCAGAAGAAATTGTTTTAGTTCTATGGATATATTCTACTGCTATTGGAATAATTTTATTTAATTACCGCAAGACGATAGTACGATATTCTTAACAAAGTGAAAAACAAAAGCTCTTCTTCGGTTATTTAACAATTTTTGCGCTAGTACGCGTAATATATTTGCAGAAGTGTTCTATGGTGTTTGCAATATTTTTCTGACCCACTATATACGTAACATACGAAGAAGAAAGATTCGCCGCGAAGGAATACCGAAGCAACAATTTTCTCTTGCTATAGGTCATCAATATTTATAGCTGGCGGCCACTAGCAACGCCTTATGAAGCTATTTGCAGGGACCGATAATACGGCCCCTAATCGTCTGATTGCATAATAATGCTAACCGCAGCTGCGGTGAACCGCAAATAAGAGATGCCCTGATGACTACTCAACAACTACTTTCATTTTCCTTTTGTGCCTTTATTTGTCATTCCTACCGTCACGTTTTCGTTCTCCTGTGATTAGGCTGGCCGACTTCCAGATGAAGACGACAGATAAATTCCAAAATTATGATGTATTAACTCCGCCAAGAACTTTCTCAGAATCTTCCTCCTAATGCAGCTATATCTTTAAGGCCGTTTACAAACAAAGATATCGAACAAGCTCTGTTCTTCGTGGCCAGACATCTATATTATTCGTTGTTTTATTTGGAAAAATTGGAAAAAAAATAGAAAAACATTTATTTAGTCTTGACACAGGACAATATTACTTTCCCTATACTCTTTCTAAAATAAAAATAATAAAATAATCGCTGAAAAGCCATTTAATCGATCTTAATTAAAATTAAGCTTAGCTTCTCTGTATCGTTTCTAGAACAGGAACAGTACAGTAGTTCTGCATAATAGAATCTTCTACCTTATTCTATCTTCCTTTTGCTTCATCTTTTCTTCTACTTTTCTTCCAAACGAAGTTTATCCAAATTTCGTAGACACATTTAAGTAACTGTCTTTGAATTTTCTCAAACTTCTTTCAGCCTCGTATATCGAACGAAAAACTGAAAGTCGAACACGAAAGACTCAGCTCAGCCTGTGAGAATGTCAAGCGTGTCTGTCAAGGATTGCCGATTCTACTGCAATGAAATCCGTATGGACGTTTGCTCGGAAATTAATTCATAGAAGGAACAGAATTGCAACGCGATTACAGGGTATCGTGTGGATCAAATAGAAGGCCGAAGGCACGAAGGAACTTGACGAAGAGACTCGCCAATCACTCGACCTCGTTGCGCTCATTCCGCCAATTACTAGACGACGATGCGTGGCTCGATCATGCGCGCAAGACAAAAGGATCTGTATCAACCGTCCTGAGAAGATTCTCCGCGCGATTATAACTCACGCGACCAACCACGAACCAGAACAGGCTCTTTTATTTGGTCTGCCTTCGATCCAATCCGAACAAGAGTAATTGAGACGGAATTGAAATCGTTGCCTGTTTAACGTTGACTGAGTTCGATTTCTTTATTTCGATTGCAAATCGTCTGTTAATATCTTTCGCGCGGTTTGATAGGTACAATTTATTTTTTAATCTATGTTTAAGGTAAAAGAAAGGAGAATACCTTGAAGAAAGAGTCATGACTCGAAGGATTGGGGTAATTTCTCGAGCAATGTGATAACTTGGATGGAAATTCTCGGTGTTACGAAAAATGTTATGTTTGCGATGTTTTAAGAGTAACTCGATCTTCAGATATTTCACGTGACATTTCATAGGATTTTCAAGTAACACCTTTAATTTTTATTCTTCTCGCTATGTATCTTGCCCTGCCATTGTTGCACCATGAAAGAAATTCTTCTATAAGCCACTGATCCTCGAACATCCGATTAGAAAATAAAATTACCAGTCTCCCAGCGACGTGTCTCCTCGTAAATCGAAGAATTTTGTCTGATTACAAAAGAAAATGAGCGAAGAGAAGAGAAATCCTTTGCCAACAATAACCAAGAAGCATAGTAAATCGTCGTAAAAGCTGCACGTCTATTTAAACCGAAGAATCCATCGAATTTGTCATCAGGATGGCCGATTAACGCTCGAATCTCGGCTCCATTATTGAAAATCCGCGTTGACTACCGGCGGATACCTCCCAGAAGGGTCCCTTTTCCATCGCGTGTATCGTTTCTCAGATAAAATCTCAGCCTAAGCGGCGGAGGACGCGGTCTTTCGTTTGGGAAACGAAAAGGACACGGAGGAGCAGGAGAAATAAAAAGTGAAAAATGAAACGAAAGGGAAAAGAGGAGAAATAAAGAGCAGCATCAGGAGGAAGAAAATATGTGTGGTAGCCAGTGCCGTGTTATTCGATGCCAATCGAGATTAAGGGTGTACAATCTCCGACGTAGAACGGCCTCATTATTTCGTGGCCAGCGACTTCAACCGGTGCCAAGCTGGGCTTAATGATGATTAATGCAAACCCCCGTTGCTTGTTTCATCGTTTTAGAGAAAACAGTCCGAGGGTGAACGAGAAATACGCGTGGCTATGTTCGTAAAACCGTGCCACGAAACCCGTATTATCGCGATTCCTTAAACGGTCATCGGCCAATCACCGCTGCGCCATGATCCTTCGTCCCCGAAGATGACTGATGAGCTTCCATCCAGCTTCTTCCATTATGCTCCGTTGCACCGATCTTCCTTCTTCGAACGATCTTTGTTCCTGGAAATTTGCGATCTCGAGATTTCCAGATTACGTCTGGCACGAAGGTTCCCTGACTTTGCAGACTCGTCAATTTTTTAGGAATCTTCGGACGACGTTTCGAAGTGGTGGAATTTTGCGATTTCGAGGGCTTGAAGATGGCACGATTATAGGATTTATGGTTGTAGAATTGGACCTTGGTACTTTTAAGGATATCGGATTCGTTGTCACCCGATTTTGAGGATTTCAAGACTTTAGAGTTGTTCGTGTATTTTGAATTTCTACATTGCTAAGGAATTTGGAAGAGTTTGCAGAGGCTTGAACAGACGTTCAAAGCGTCTGTCTTTTCATGAGGATAGGTGGTTGATAGATGTGGGAATTTCTTTTCTCTTTGCAAGCAGAATATTTTCTCGCGCTTCTTTCTGATTGGTTTATTGTGGGTCGCTTTGACGTTTATTCAAAGTGGAACACAGCTCCGTCACAGGTTAAAAGTTAATCGCCGCTGCAAGCGAAATTGCGGTCGTCGCTTGGAAGATTTAAATGTCCCTCGAAAAGAACGTAGCGTATCCTACGAGAAAACGAATTTTTGTAACAAAATCAAGAAGATATAGCCGTCAGAGTCTTATTAAAACAATTGACATTGACACGATTGACAACAAGACATTTGATCAATCTATCCAAGACATTTGGACGTACCAAGTTACGTAGTACAAAAAGCTTCTCGAATATCTGAAAAACGATCAGTATGGTACCATCTCGTCTCGTAAAGGACCGAGCTATGATGATTTACCGTACCATTCCAAATATCTCAATTTCTTTAAATTTGACAAAGTCGTAAGATCTAAACGGAACAGTGGCGAGGAAGGAGCTTTGAATTCTGTCTCATAGTCGCATATTCTTCCTCATAGTAAGAGAATAAAGTAAAAAAGACCATTCCAAATATCTCGATTCCTTTAAATTTGACAAAGTCGTAAGATCTAAACGGAACAGTGGCGAGGAAGGAGCTTTGAATTCTGTCTCATAGTGGCATATTCGTCTTTCTCATAGTAAGACAGCAAAGTTGGATGGCAGAAACGGGCCGCAAGGAGTTGCAAATTAAATGGCGCGTTATCTGAACGTTGGCCATCGACAAGTTGAGAAGGAGGCCAATAATAAGCGAAGAAACTGCGCTAAATTAATTTTCTCTGTGGATAATTAAATACAATACCCTGGCATATCTCTGCTGCGTAATAATAAATGAATGGTTATTTCGCTTAAAAACCGACCGCTCTACCCCGATAATCCCGTACATAATTCTACCCTTGCCTCTTATTTGCGTTCATGCAAATGATCAATTTCGTTAATCAAGTACCGTTCTGCAAAACCAATTTCAATCGGCAATAAAAGCAACGAGAGATCGACCGAGTAATTCTATACCGATCCGAAGGATCGAGGGCGTTGGTCTGCACGTGGCCGGAGTAAATTGAATCCTCCATGAGCCAAAATGCGTATGGACGTCCGACGAAAAACGAAGAGTTAAATGTTTTCTTTTCGTCGCCGTAGATAGGCGCGTCTGTCGATCATAATTCACTTCCTCGTTGTTTGTTCGAGAGGATTAAAGAAACAGTGAGATGGAGAAGAAGGCGGGGGAGGGGAACAGAAGAAGAAAAAAGAAATGCGAAGGCAGGAGGAACACACGCACACATACACTCACACACACACACACACACACACACACACACACACACACACACACACGGTCGAGGTGTTGCGCACCGCGAAACGGACTCTCCGCGCAATCTTTTCTAATTATCTCGTTCCAGTGCGCATTGCGACCCGTAATCGGATATGCTAATGAGGAACAGGGAAACGCAACGATGTTACCTATCCTTTTATGTCGCCTCGTACACCCTGCAACCGTCCGACCTCCCCCTATACAGGGTGTCTCGTGCAATTTATTCGCTGGAATGTACCACACGTTCGGAGACAAAAATAATTGGCCAAATATGGCAAGGGAAGTAGGTATCGACGTTGGTTTCGTTAAACAGGTCTCGTTTACGTACGGACACGTAGATAGTAATTTCAATTATTTACTGGCTGATCTATATACTGCAGGGATATACGCGTAACGAGCGGAAATTAAGTGCATAACGCTGATACTAAATAGTTTGATTAGGAACTTTGATATCTATTAGGTCGTCCGAAAAGTTTCTTTCGTTTTATGAGCAAATAATAGACGCACAACGTTTTTTGTTTTATATTATTTTTTCCTCACGTTTGTACGAAGGTGCACTGTTGTAGAAAACACGTTTGCGAAAGAAAGACACTTTCCGGACAACCTAATAACTACGTTATCTGTTCATGTATTTTTGCCCTCGACTATATGTGAAGAGTTGACTGGGAGAAAAGGGTGAGGGTGAATCTTGTAGGATTTTTGGGAAAACGAAAATTTATTTCTCGATATACAACGTGGCAATTTCGTATCTTCTCGCGGATATCGTATCGAAATAAAATACCTTATTCTTCGTCTTATTCTATTAAAATGTAAAAAAGGGGAAAGTACGTTCACACACCTTGATTTCTTGTAACCAGGTATCGTAAAATTCGGGACGATTTTCATAAAAAAATTAATGCGACACAGTCAGCCACATAGAGCACACGTAGAAGCATACGAAAGCTCGTAGAACTCCAATTTTTCGTTAAAATTGGCATTTCTTCTTTTTCCAGCGGACTCTTCTGTGTCGGTATATTAACGTACGTACGTATTTGGTATACTCCACCTTCTTCTAGTCCATGTGTTTTATCCTAACATTTCGAAGGCGAGGAATATTCAAATTACTTTATTATCTTCTTCGCGTGGTTTTTGCTTCTTTTCATCGAGATTAAAATATCTAGTCGTTATCGCGTAACAGCGTGAATAATGTAACTTGAAAGGTGAAGAAAAGGTGAAGGAAACAGGAAATTTCAAGTATTTCGATGTATCTTGAACGATGAAAGAATTCTAGATACGACATGCTAATTAAGCAGAATAGTACGATGCTGCGAATGAAAATCCTTAATTAGATTACAGATAGAGGGAAAAAGTAGTCCTACATGCGATTTTATATCGTTTGTTTATGAACAAAGAATTATAATAATTTATACTGGAATTAACGCTAACCTAACCAGGCCCGGTCAAATGACCGATTTCAAAATTTAATCCAAGATTGTACGATCATTGGAAATTTCTTTTATTCGTCCAAGCTTATGTAAATTATTAAATGAACAAAAATCGAGAAATTGATTAATCGGATGATATAAGAATTTACGTAAACCGAGACGAACGAATAAAATAACAACTACAATTGTATAAACAACGATGTATTTTACAATTTTAAATTAAATTTTGAAACCGGCCATTCGACCGGGCCTGGTAAACCTGGCGTTAACCTTCTCTGTCTGACCAATAAAATGCAGAAAATCGTTCGAAGATGCCTATCGTTGAAGTTACAGCGCTGAGACGCTGTCTCAATGTTCGTATTTCTCATAAAAGGTACGAGAGCAACCTTACTGATTCGGTTCCTGTGTCTCGATTTTCTAAACAAACACAAATTTTATAAATTCTACGACTCTATAACTTCTATAAATTCAATAAAATTTATATTCACAACGCAGAGTACCTGTATTGTTACACGTAATATTATTATATTATTACGCAGTTGTAAAAATCATAAAATACCCAATTCAAAGTTCACCACGATGTTTCGTCAAAAATCTACACCTATATTTCAGTCTCTAATTTTCAAATCGCACGTCCAGATTCGAAAAACCATTCATCTTTACCCAAAAATGTTCATTTCTAATTTTAATTAATTTAATTAAATTTAATTAATTGTAATTTAATTAATTACATTATTAATTTGTAACAAAGTACACGTAGTGATTCGTCGTCGATGTTACACGGCTAACCAATCTACAATTTGTACAATAATATACAACTAAATGATCGCGGATTTTGTCATTAGATGGTATCGATAAAATCCGCAATCGCTTAGTTGCCAACTCAATATATATAAATATATACATCAGTAAATATATTAGGTTGTTCGAAAAGTTTCTTTCGTTTTGTAAGGAAACACTAGGCGCACGATGTTTTTTGTTCATTGAATTATGCACGAACATAATATATAACGAAATACATCATACCTAATTCAATAAAATAATATAAAGCAGAAATTATTATTCATCGATCATCATCTTATGAAACAAAAAAGAACAACCTAATGTATAATACGTAATACTACTTTTTCTAAATTTCTGGACGTGTCTGTCCATACGACGAACTCACTGTCCTTCCAATCTTCAACCCTTTGCAACATTGGCAAATCATTTTAAACCACGCTGGACACCCAGTATAGCCACGTCCTTGTCTTCGCGAGCATTGGGTGCGGTTGGGTGGCGTTGCTCAGCGGCTCGCGACTCTACACGATGCACGATCGGAAGAAATATGGTTGCCAAAGTAATAACCGTATCCGTAAATAACAACCGTTGCGTCTGGCCAGACGATGCAGATCCTCGCGAGATCCTTTGCGATAATTAACCTTCGATATGATGTATTATCGCGTCGCCATCATAACCGTCTTCTGTGCTCGAGTTTTTCCCTTGCGTTAATTAGCGCGGTGCTCGATTAACCAGCGAATTACCGCTACTTACGTGAACGTATCAATCAAAGTCTGAGAAGGAAAAGCAAGATCTACATAGTTACTTATTGGATCTTTCAATGCTCGATCATGAATCATTGGGGAAGAGTCTTTGCGGCTTTTGGAGCGATAGCTCGAATAGGAAGAGCACGATCGTCTTGTCGTGTTGTTTTTGTCAGAGTCGGAGTAATAATTGGAGAGAGAAACGATGGTCGAGAAGATTGAAGGTCTTGAGACGAAGATCCGAGGAATTTGTTTAATAAGATGTAATTACGGTGCAAGCAGGAATGTAAGAGGAGGAATTGTTTTAGTTAGATTTTAGTCTTAGAATAATAAAGATTAGCTTGCTGGGGTGTTAATAACGATTAGAACGTTCAATTGAATTTTTAATGACCGATAATTACTAATAAATCTTAGCCATTATCGTAATTACCAAAGTAACGTTAATTAACTGGACGGAAGATCCAAGAGTTACACAAAGTGCCATTACTCAGTTTAAAACCTTGACAGCAAACTCGCATCAACAAGCGTACTTCAGCAGATACCTTTATCTTAATTTGATCTGTCTGATATATCAAATATATGTATACAGGTTGCCAGGTGTAACTACTGATCTACATTCGTGCGTATAACCAAAGCACGAGTTAGGGGAGTGACTTGTACACACGCTATATGTGCAGAATAATGGCCGTATAACGTAAGTACAGTGGCTACAAAAAGTATCTCTACGTGCTTATTTTCCAACGAAGAGTTTTTGCGTCGATCCTCGCATTTCCACGGTATGACATTTTTGTAATCGCGTAAAAATACTATGAAAATGTCTAAAAGTTACAAACACTTTCGAACATAATTAGCTACCGTTATTACCCGATAAGATACTTTGCTACAAGTTAGAACTTTAAATCTTTCTTGAGCCTAAGTTACTAAGTTCTTCCCATTATTTTCCATCCAATTACATTTTCCCAAATGTTGCAAAATATCTTCACGGTTCGAAGAAAATACGAGGAAGGTCCATAAGCTCGTTTCAATTTTATTTTAAATATCTTCTTGCAGCATCGCAAATACTTTCTCTTTTCTAACACGAGAGTAAGATTGAGAAATAAAAGTTGAAGGATCGTAGCAGGATTAAATTTCGCTGCAAACTTTCCAACAACCCGGCGCGACATCCTGCCATAAATAATGTCCAACGAAATACGAAAGCGCGAGGTAAAGGAGAATCTTAAGAAATGGCCATTTTTGCGTCTCCTTGGCGGACGAAAAATCCTTGCAGGAAATGCAAAAGCGTCAACCAGAAAAGATCTATCCGCTTATCCAGCTATGGAATAATCGTTCATCGGTATCCACGTGATGATCCTTCGCAAACTCTGCTGACAAATCGATGGAAGTTTAAAACAGAACAAATAACGCGAGCCAACAACAAGGTCCAAATTTCGATCGATTTACCAGCAGAATATCCACAGAATTATTTCATCGACGTATTGGTAAATTCCTCGACTGCTGCCACCTTCTTTTCATCTTCGCGCTCGTCTTTCTCAGCCATTCCATCGCGTTTCGTATAAATCGCGTTTGTCGTTTCTTGAGAGATGCTCTTAAACGTGGATCTTTCGTGCTCCAGAATTTGTTCTTTTTTCTTTTTTCGTTCGCAAGGAGATTGAAAAATGGCCATTTGTCGACGTGCTGTTTCCAACGACGAGGACGCGACAGCCGAATGCTTACGTGCACGTACCAAAGATACACGAGGGACAGGAGCGAGCAGTAATTAAGCGATCGTGGGGTGGTGCATCGATTATCTCGGTTAAAGAGCAGCGTGAACGAGAAACGGGACGATAATAATTCCAGCTGAATCACCGTGACAATCTTACACCGATTCGAATCCAACCTACGTCTCTTTACTCTTATCACAATGTACGTACGTTCGTGACAATCCTTCGTGTACCAGCAGCCATTGATAAGATCGATGCTCCTTTTCTCTCTCGCGTAATATAGCGACGAATCTTTCGAGATTTCACGTCGTCCCGCGTCTTATCGCCGTTACACGGGCTACCTTTTTCGCGATTACATTACCGCCAGCCTGTGTTGCCGATCGAAACCGATTGCCCCTGGCTGGAAAGCTGTGCCGTTGCAAGGCAGCCGTAACTGCACCTGACTTGCAGAATAATTGCCTGGAACGCGATACGATCTACTTAGACTCGTTCTCTTTCCTTCTTGTCCGTGAATCGTCGTTCATTTTAACGCGGCTGCCTTTTCTCGTTCTACGTTTCTTTTCTTCGTCCCTGCCTTTTTCCCTTTTTTCCTTTTCTTTCGCTCGCCGTTTCTTCAGTTTGTTTGTTTCTCTTCTTTCTGCTTTTTTTCTTCTTAATTGGCCAAGCGGCTCGAGAGCGATTCTCTTCCTCCTCTTCTCTTTCTTTTTTTAATTGGCCGGCCGATTTGAAATTCAATCGAGGGATCGAGCGTGGTCGTGGGCTCGATAGCTTTATGGCTGCACGTACGGGGATGGTAATTAGTTGCAGGGGGGGGGGGGCATCGCTGGAAATTAAGAAAATAAAGGATACGACCGAGGAAACGAGCCGAGGCACGCGCGTTTCTTTTCGTCGAACGCGTGGTTACCAACTTTTCGGATGTCTAGTTCCTCCGCCTTCTTCGCTCGCCCGTCTCTCAACGATCGTTCCTTCGAAGATCCTTCGACGCAGTCCACTGCTCTCAGAAAGCCAGCTTCTTTTATTCGTTTCTTACACCTGTAAGTAGATTCATATTCAATCGTCAAGAAACTAATTACTTGCATTTCGTTGGTTCGACACGAGAAGATAAATCGGCCGGAGGTTAAACGATAATAAAAAAATATTTCTACTCGGAAATATTTAGCAAGGAGACGAGAGAAAATCAAGGATAACGTAATTCAAGACTCGACACGTTCAAAGTGCTAGAAATAGTCGAGAACCTTTAGTACAGTGTGTTTCTTTTTAATCGTAGGAAGCAGCGACTTTGTCCAATATTAAGATCGCTATCGATCAGAGTACGAGACATCGATCCATGTAGAGAAAGAGAAAGAGAAGAAACGTTCTTCCAGCTTGAGGTCACAGGACGACAAATGACAGGACCGTGTCGTGAACACGTCTGTTTAATATTCCACCCTTCGAGCTCGTCGTGTTTCGTTCGTCGTAATTCGTGGCGGTGAGACCGATACAAACGCGTCTGTCGATTCTATGCAAATCAGGCGATTTCTACCGATCGATGTTTCGGTGTGCCAGATATCAAAGCGTGACATTACTATTTCTGAAGGACTCACCGTGATCAGAGCATGATTCGATCGATAGTTGGAATATTTTCCAACAGCTTATGGCACTTTAATACGCCCTCTGATAAAAATATACCTCGCCTCGTGCGTGACGAGCGTCTCGTCAAATCGTAACATGTGAAATATTCGATTTTTAATCGAATTTCGAATCGAATCGCGGTGCACGTTGTTTAGAATTCTACTGGCTTGGCAACTAAGTGATTGCGGATTTTCTCGTTAAGTCATTATGACAAAATCCGCAATCACTTAGTTATCGGCCCAATACGAGAAGAGACGTTTGTACGCGCGAAAGGTAAAAATCTTTAATTCTGGATTTTAAAACGATACATGAAGATAAAATTATTCATTAAGAAGAGAAAAAGGAAGATCTTACAAAATATGCACGTGCGTACGTGTGAAGCGAGTGTGAAACAGAACACTCTCAATTTTATAGCAATGCGTAAAACGATACGAACAAATCTGCTTGCTAATATAAACAGGAAGCTTTCGAGAATCGATACGACGAAAGCAAACATTTTGAAAATGATAGAAACGAAACTACTTGTTGATAAAGGGGAAGGCTTCGACAATTGATAAACCGAAATTAGACGTTTTATACGTAATTCTAACGTTAAAGAAATTAGCATGATTCCTAAAAATATTAACATAAGTCAATACCCAAGATAAATACAAAGATATTCGAGGAGATTTCGAAAACTGATACAATGAAATTATACATACGATAGAATAATAAACTTGAGATACATATTTGCATGTTCCAGAATTGAGGGTTAATCCTGGATCAACCTAAACCACGCTATCTCCATTTATATCGTAAGCCTCTTTTTATTTAGGAAAAAAAAGAGAAGAAAGAGAAGAAGATTGTTCTCGTGCGATCAGACCAGGGACCACGATGATATTTCGGTTTCACGAAGGTTTCCTGGTGGGTCGCGTGACAACGTTGGGTCGCGTCACCTCATAGTAACGAGCGCTTATTTATCCGACTCGCGATCTGCCGGACCACCGCGACGAAAACTGGTTTCTCTCGATGAATGAACGAAGAGGATACGCGCGCCGCGATCGTGCACCGGTTTCGTCCACCACGCGTTCCATCGCGAAAACCGTAACCAATCCGACCTGCTTTTCGTTAAATAACCCGGTCATGTTTCGCGGTGTCCTGATTCGAAGGATGAAACGCTTCGCGAAAGGGTTGCAATGGATATAGAACACGAGCAAAGAGATGGAACTTAAAATGGAAATTTTGCTCGCGCTGTGTAGATGCGGCGACTTTTAACGAGTCAGCCGCTACGCTAGAATCGAGAAAATTAATAGAAAATTTATATAAAATATGAAACGTAAAAGAGTCGATTCATCCATGAAATAGAAAGCTCTAAGATTTATTATAGTTAAATTATTAATTGATCGTACGGTCACTGTATTTGTCTTTGGTAAAGTCGATTTCAAGTTTTACCAAGATTTACCTTTTGCTGTGAAACCGTAAGAGGAAACATCTATAAACATATAATTAGTAATTAGTGAAAGAGAATTTTTCTCGTAGATTAAAAGAAGGTTCGACTCTGAAAGGGACGAAGAATTTCATTGCGAGTTATTTTGATTACTTTTGTGTTCGTCCTTGATCCGGATCCATTATCGTTTTGGATTCTGGCACAGGAGAAAATCGCGATTTCCACGGGAGGAACAGGTTCTGAAATATTTTCTCACGTGTATCTGTGTGGTGGTTGAATCGTCGTTTGTTCATTGTGCCGGCAAACAAGCGCGTATTGTCGCATCGGAGCGCGACCGTGAATTGTGTCATTGTGGGACGTTACGCGGGCAACGCGACGCTTGTGTCGCATGTGGGCTCATTCTAATGTAAAAGCCTGATTTTACGGTTCATTGTCGCGCGATGAGAAACGAGCCACTCTATGTTGTACGCCGATTAAAGCCAGAGGAACGAAGTATGGAAATTGACTCCGAGCTATGCGTAGTACACTTAGGTTTTGTTCCTTCCAGATACATATTTCAATCACGTAAAAGAAAAAATCGATAGTTTATGGCGAAGCTGTGCATATAACGAATCGAACAAAGTGGAATTTTTATGAATTTCCCGAATTACGAATAAATTTTCCATCGGATCTTTCAGCTCGTATCTCGTATTTTATTACACGACGATTTATAGCGATCGTGACTGAAATACGATTCTAATCGATGGAATATTTCAAAATTAACTGCTTCGTGTCTCAGCTCTTTGCCAACAGTGAAAGAACGCAAACAACAAAATATCAAGAAATTCAGTGGAATTCTAAAAAATCTAAAAATTGTATTATCGCCAACTTATATCCAATCTGTTTTTCATCTCTTTATCAATTGGTAAAAGAAAATTCCACCCTTGGATGGAAGAGATCTCAACTCCCAACTCAACTGTTCCTTCTCTCTTGCTTCCATCTTCGGACTCCGCAAGAACCGTCAAAAATTCCCCAAGCCAATATCTATATACTTAGATATATTTGCTTGCTTCTCAAAGAACTCGAGTGTTCGACTCAACGACTTCCTCATAAACTTTCTACGCTTTCAAGCCAACGTACTCGAGCTTATCCAAACGCCGAGAGACACGCGAAGCTGACTTCCTACGACAAGAACGTTCGAAGGCAAGAACAAAAGCCTATTACAAGTCGAGGGATCGTTGGTGAAATTGCACGTGGCGTTAAATCATAGGCTGGAACGGTGCGTGAAGCACGGTAAAGAGGCAGGCGTGCGTGAAGGAGAGCGTTTGACAGCGTTAGAAAGATCGCCGCGACAAATGATCTCCGTCTCACGGAGCGGCTATCTCTGTGGCCGAGGCTACCAACCTTCGTTTCCTCTGCTTGTAAACGGCTTGTCGTCCGCTGACAACAGTATTTGTCTCTGCAGCCCTGATCGACCAGATTTATACCCGTCGGGCAGACGGTACTACCTATATACGGGGTGTTCGTTTTATCCTATTCAACAGCAAAAAGTCAGCGCTTCTTTTTTCATCGTCGAACGAACGCTCGTGCGGCGACAATTTAGATCTATCGATCGTTCGGGTATTCTTCGTGGCAGACATGAATATTTACTGTTAATGGGACATCGCATTCAAAGATGGTCGAGCGTGTGAAGTATCGCAGCCTTTGACACTCGGATCGAATGAGACACGTTTTGTATAAATAGAGTTCGATTCTCAGGAGTTTACTGATACTGGCAGACGATTTATGGTTATATTGTAATACACGTACTGTATACGGGCTGTTCGTTTTAATTGGAATTTTTCATCTTTTATCGTCGCACGTTCCTACCACGACGATTTAGGTTCGTCCACTCTTCAGGCATTTAATAGCACAAATGGGTATCTGTTGTTAATAGGATGTGGCGTTTGGAGATTTCGACTGAGCAAAATGTGTTCCGATCGACTAGACTTCGATTTTGAGAAATTTGGCAATTCTAACGGGTGATTGTATTACATGTGACGATATCACGTTACGTGTACTGTATACGGGCTGTTCGTTTTAATTGGAATTTTTCATCTTTTATCGTCGAACGTTTCTACCACGACGATTTAGGTTCGTCCACTCTTCAGGTATTTAATAGCACAAATGGGTATCCGTTGTTAATAGGATGTGGCGTTTCGATCGAATAGAGTTCGATTTTGAGAAATTTGGCAATTCTAACGGGTGATTGTATTACATGTGACGATATCACGTTACGTGTACTGTATACGGGCTGTTCGTTTTAATTGGAATTTTTCATCTTTTATCGTCGCACGTTCCTACCACGACGATTTAGGTTCATCGATTCTTTAGGAATTTGATAGCGCGTACGGGTATTTATTGTTAATGGAGCGTCGCATTTAGAGATGATCGATGAAGGATACGAAATCTTGGAATAGTATTTGAAATTTGGATCGAGTAGGACAGGCTAAATGGAAATCGATTGTTGGGAATTTAGTAATTCTAAGAGATAATTGGTCCAAGTTATGTAGAATTCTACTAATTCTCAGAATGGGAAAAAATATGTTAAACACAGCACAGATCCCGTAATTTTGTGATCTTCATTTTGCAAAAGACCACCAAAGAAATACTCTTACATTGTATAATTATTAAAATGACCAAGTCGTAGTGGTATCTTAAACTCGTAATTATTTTAGCAGAAAACTTGCAAACCACATACCTGTCAATTCTATTATTCGCCATTGAAAAACATAGTAAAAGAGCAACAAGAAATAAAGTTATCTTCGTATAAAAATTAAAATCTTCCAACTAAATTTACTTAATGCAAGATCATTGAGGGTTGGTAGCTTTCTGCATAACTTGGCTCAATTATGGCAATGTTATATATTATACGAATATACGGGCTGTTCGTTTTAACGTATCGGATAGGCAGAATTTGTTCTCTTTTATTCTTAGACATTTCTACGACGACGATTTAACCGTATCGATTCTTCAAGTATTTAATAGTAAACGTGAATATTTATCGTTAATTTGGTGTCGTATTTAGAGATGGTCAAACACCTGAGGTATTCGAGTATCTAAGATTTTGATCGAGTAAGAATTTCATTGTCAAGGGACAAATCAGGCAGACTGTTATTTTAATAAACGTCGTCGAACATCCCATTCGCCACGTTATTTCTTCGTATTCGAGCTTCTTAATAATTTTATGGAAATTAGCGTTACAGTATGTGTATGACGTTAGTCGAAGGATGTGACGAGTACGTGACGCACAATGGCGAATGAACTCCACCAGGAAGCGTTTTGCATGCCTCTAAAGGAAACCTCGTGGTAATCGCTTACAACACTGCTAAATTAGGTATTGATTGTTTACGACATTGCTTCGAGCAAATCACACAGGATACGGTAAATCTGCTCACTGAATAAATTAAAGCTTTCAACCTTTCTCGTTTGATAGAACGTGAGATAATTAACGTTCCGTGTATCCGCATTGTTATCCACGTACAAAATTATATCAATTGTATAATAATATTTACACAATTGTATAATAATAATATTACGTACGCGCGTAAAATCTGAATAAAATTGTTGCAGTTGCAATTTACTCATAACTTGCATCGAGACCCAAAATTCGCATCCAGACTATTTTCAATCGTCGAATGCGATATTTTGTCAAGGAAATTTTATGATTTCGTTTGTAATTAAATAATCACAGAGATGTGCCGAATCTTACAATTGTCTCACCGATGCCGGTCGAAAGATTCTTTTGCTACGATCGTAATAAATAGCGCTAACGATAAAAATTAATCAATTCACTGCATTGTCGTATTTTCTATATTTTCTATATTTTCTGACGAAAAGCTAATGCAAACCGTGCTGTGCGCACTTGGCTACTAAACACTCTTTTTAGGAGAAAAGAACGAACAATAAAAATAATGCAGCTCAAGCTGACCATTATAGAGACAAGAAATACACCCTGTATAAGAAAAGAGCATGGAACGAATAGTAGCGAAACGGACACAGAGGGTTTCATCTCAATTGGCGATAATACAGCAGTCGAGTGAAAGCTTGACCATGTCACGATCCGTTACAGCGAGAATTTTTCTCTACTGTCGGTGGTCCTCGGCAAAACGTTACGCTTGATTAACATGAAACGCCCACCGCTAGCTCCCTGTGCGTCTTATCGTAAGCCAGTTCGCGAAGTCACGGCCCGATTAAGCTAAATTCTTTCGACAAGCGGCCAACCACGTCGATTATCTCTCGGACGTCGGCAGAAAAGAACCTGAACACCGTTGGCGCGGCTTTGTTTTACGAGACACCGTTTACGAGGGGAAAGTGGGTGTTTCAGGAGGAGACTTGTGGGACACTATCGGAGAAAATAAGTTACGTACTGAGATCCATTTGTTATAGCGAAGTTGCTGCGTACCGTTTAACACTCCGACTGCCACGCCAAAATCACGTGTTTCGCTCAGGACGCCACGGCAGTATTTTTATTATTCAAAGCATATAATGGCAAAATAATAATAAATGGACGATGTAAGACAACATTCTTCCCCAGTGGGCCGTTTATCTTATTGACGGTCACGGGTGACCATCGTGGCGCCTTGGTAACAGCTGAAAGCGACATATTATAACGAGGCTTCGTTTATTTCAGCAAACTATTCGCATTCGTTGTTTCGTCGTAAACAAAACGTGCCGAATATATCGTTGAAACGTGTAGAAGATATTGGTAAACGGTATTTGCTCGTTCTATATATAATAGCAAGGTATGTTCACACTTCTAACTTCAATTACGTGATTACAAAGCATCATTTACGATTATTTTCTAAGCTGTGTTTATAACAATATTCGTAGATTAGCCCTCAAAGATATGGATGCGAACACAGTGCACCGTTAGATGCAAGATTTGCTCTCATTTTTTTTCATTGATGTTCTAATAAAAATGTTTAATTGTTCAATGGAGCGCTTTTTATTTCAAGGTATCTTCTATTTATCGGTTATATTCAAAATACCCTGACTGTCGATTTTCATACAATTTTTACAATTCTAAGAAGATGAAGCGCTCCGGTCACCAATGACCACCGTGGCAGTCAAAGTGTTAAAAGAGTAATGTAAAACCAGTTAATCACTGAATCTTAAATGCTACGCGATGAGCATAGTCTGGGAATGCGTGATCGTATTCTGAGCTCGACAACAGTCAACGAATAGGATATATGAGTTTGCGTCTTTAATAATTGTGGAAAAAGGAGACTGAAATCATTTTGAGGGATTCAACGTTTCTGTGCCAATGATTTACGATGCGATAGGATAATTTAACGTTGAAAATAATTTTAAACGAACCGATCGCTAAACTGTGAATGCTATGTGATGAGAAAATGAAACAGAAATATACGAAGATATTTTTAATAGTTAAAAGAAGGAGACGGGAATCCATCATTTCAAAGGATTCGATGTTTCTATGCCAATGATTTACGGTACGATAAGATAATTTCAAATTGAAAATAATTTTAAACGAACAGATCGCTAAACTGAGAATGCTGCGATGAGAAAAATGAAATAGAAATATACGAAGATATTTTGAGCTCGCTAAGGGTTAACATTAATTATCAAAGTTGTATACGTTCGCGTCTTGAGTAACCGTAAAAAGAGGAAATAGAAATCCATCATTTCGAAGGATTCGACGTTTTTGTGCCAATGATTTACGGTACGATAAGATAATTTCAAATTGAAAATAATTTTAAACGAACCGATCGCTAAACCGAGAATGCTACGATGAGAAAAATGAAATAGAAATATACGAAGATATTTTGAGCTCGCTAAGGGTTAACATTAATTATCAAAGATATATAGGCTCGCGTCTTTAGTAATTGCAAAGAAAAGAAACTGGGATCAATCATTTTGAAGGATTTAAAATTGTGGCGTGTAAAATTGATGAGAATGCAATAGAAATATACGATCGTATTTTATGCTCGCTAAGAGCTAACATTAATTATCAAAGATATATAGGTTCACATCTTTAGTAATCGTAAAAACGAAGAAACTGGAATGCATCGTTTTGAAGGAGTTAGAAAGATGGCGTGGAAAATTGATGGGAATGTAATAGAAACGTATGATCATATTTTGAGCCCGCTAGGAGTTAACATTAATTATCGAAGATGTATAGGGTCATATTTTTAGTAATCGCAAAAAACGAGGAAACTGGAACCTGTCATTTCGAAGGAAATGTGTTCGAAATTTATATACCAACGATTTACGACATAATTAAGTAATTGAAAATCGAAGTTAATTGGAAAGTTTCTACATTGTAAGTGAGTAATTTATTGACGCAACGATATCTCGTGAAAGTATCTTTTTCTCCATATTTTCTGAATGAACCTTGCATTTTTCACACGGCACTGTATATTTTCATTTTCATGTTTTCCAGCTACGTGAAAGAACGATATGCACGACGCATACGCAGAAGAATAATATCGCGTATCGCGTAGTTATACTGTTTCGTCATAAAATTGCAAATTGCGTGTCAAAGCCAATTACGATGAAAATTAAATTCCACTGATTGTAATATATGTAGAATCATGAACGTAAGAAACGGCTGATAAAATTGCAACAGCTTTCTTAGAAGCTGTAATAAATGTACATGAAACCTGTCATTGGTGTCAAAAAATGTGAATCAGTGTACGTACGTATACACACGCATGATAGTTTTATATTTGGCCGAAAGAAGTTCATGGCGATTAAACGAAGACTTTAATCGAGTCTCTCGTGCGTGAAAATGTATAGACGTTGCACGTCAATTAGGTGTGCGATCTACAACGATTTCTCGTCGTTTAGACGCTATAAGCTAAAGCTTGGACAAATGGGTTGGCCGCGATCTAATGATTACCTAGAGGCAACGCTAACTAAATCTGAACGCCAGGTAAGAAAATCCATTTTTCCACGAGATTATTACACCACGAGGTAATGACAAAATTATCGTATTTTTATACATTTTAATCATACTCCTAAATGTTACACATAGTACATAAAACATAATGAAACATAGATAATATAGAAAAAATATTGAAATATTATACATATTATGAACGATTAGTACGAAACTATTATACCTAATTTGCAATTGGCACTGCCCTAAACTTTTAACGACTATCGTATACGTTTTAACACTTCTTAATTCGTAGCCAGAAGCGTTCTAGTTTGTTACATTTATTTAACCACGAAGGTAAGTAGGATTAAAAGTAACAGTTTTACCAGTCATCGTCGAGCTAATCGACGTGAACGCGATACGCGGTGCGTCGTAACGAACGTTACGAGATTCAAAAAGTCCGCATACGTTAAAATCTTCGCCTTATCTCTAACTCAGATTCAGCTGCAATCAAACATACGATAGTCATTTATTATTCACGTTACAGTAGCACGCCAGGATAATTTACTTATAATTTTCAATGAGAATTGATCGTAAAATTCTTCCAAATAAAAAAAAAAGATCTCTAACTGTTGAAATTCCTGCGCGTTTCCAACGATCGGAAGCAACCACGACAAGCTAACGGAAGAAGACAACGATAGAAACGGCTGCAAACCGTCGTATTGAATTTTTCTACGGTGTCCTTTGTACCACGAATGATTCAGAATAAAAATTCGAAGAAACGGCCAAAGGTACCGAAGAAGCCGTCGTTGCCGGAAAGATCATCGACGACGTCGCGGGCCTCCCGTCGCGGAGGAAGTCCTCTAACGAACGAAACGTTCGTTCCCTCGTTCGAATAATACGCAGCAGATGCCAACCGTTTCTCTCGTCCCTTTTGCAAAGCAGAATTTTATCTCGAATTACCCGATCGGAGATTCTCGTGTAACTCGCAGTTAAGATACGCCACGCATCCGTAGAGCGGCGACTTGCCATCGATTAGCCAGCTTTTAGCCTCCCCTTACCTGATAAACGATCGATGTACTTTTCTTGTTTCACGCCGAGCAATCGGAATTAATTGGAGAGGACGTGCTCATAAGCGGCATTTTCGTTCTCTTTCCTCTTTTTCTCTTGCTCCTTTGTATGTTTTTTTGGTGGACTCGGGAAAGGTGGAGCATCGATGGCGATGCCGTGATGTTAGGTTATGTGGAATATTAATGGGTCATTAAGCGACAGTGTTGTTTGGTTTCGTTCGGTTCTTTCTTTCCTTCTTTCCTTCTTGTTCAAAGTCGAGAGTTTCGTGCAAGTAAACAAGTGGGTTTATTTCCATGTTTTATTAAGTACAGTTTATCTCATATTCGTTTAACCCTTCCTGTTTTGCTTAGATTTATATGATCCAATTAATTGCCTCTTTAATTCAGTCTGACTTTTTCATATCGAACTTTCCTCAAACTGGTTTTATAACGTTCTTTCTTTTTGTCTTTTTTCCTTCTTTTTATACGTTGTATACCAGGACACGCGAATGAATTTATAGGTTTGTTGGATTTGTATCTTTGTTTATGAACGTTGTAGCACTTGTAAAGGATGTGGTCGACGATTACCTGTATAGCATAATTGGTGTCAATTTTTCCACACGTAACAGAGGAGTTCTGTCTTTGAATTTACCATCCTCCGATATCGAACTAGATTTATAACACGGATTATACGTATTCCCAACAACGGCAGATATTATCCGAGAAACACGCATTTTATTCAATTTATCCGCGTTAGATTTCGACGTTTCAACGGTTAATCCTCTTTCGCAAAAGATAATCGCAAATATATTCTTCTCATAACTCAGCGGAATTGAGAAACTGAGAAATTGAGAATATTCTAATCTTAAACTTGTTGAGGATTGTAAAATAAAAGATCCACGTTCTAATCTCGAGCGTAGAAGAATAATAGAAAAGAAGCTTTTCTCGCCCGATTCTGTCCTCCTTTTAATTTCAATCTCAACGCTGTTGCACGGTAAAGCATCGTGACGAAGATGAGACAGTCGTGAGACGAAGCGAGCGAACATCCCTTCGTTTCGTAAAAATGATTCCGCGAAGACGAGAAACGATTTCTGGAAAACGCTGGTGGATCAGTTACAACCGCTGCAAGTCCCTCATCCGATCGATTCTCGAACGGAACCCTACGAGCAGCATTTTCAACGAGACTTCAATGAAACCCGGGTGGCGGCGACGTTATCGCCGTTTGATCTCGTAAAAGGCCATTGTTGAATGCGTTCACGTAATTCAGGAAACGTGTACGTGTCCGTTTCGTGTCGGGCATATCATCGGCGATAGTCGTTCTTCGTCGACCGTAGTAGCGTCTTCTCTCGTCCCGCGCCTCCGGGGCACCAGAATGCACCGCAGCGGAAGTACGTCGTGATTTGCCGCAGCGCCGGAAACGGCGCACGTGCGTCGTCGTTTTTGTAATTCATTCAGTGCGTTCCGGGAACCCGTTCGGGGATGCTGTTCATTTTTCAACGGACAATGAACGTCTCCGAAATCGTCGTCGGCGGACAGTTGAGGTAATTTGTAGCGGGACGATACCCGGTGGGTAACCGAAAAATTGATTGAAACGCGCTTGTGGAAAACACCGCGGCTGCCAAAATTCGAAAGGTTTTTGATTTTTTCTTGGAGACTGTTAGGCGTATGAATTAGAATACCGTAGGATATAATTTAAACGCGATTTCCCTTCCTACGTAGTTATTAATAATGCTAGAACATGGTGTCGCAACGTCGTCTCTGTGGAGAGAGATACAAGCATCGATAAACGTTGGTTAATTGTTTCTTGACTTTTGTCTCCGTCATCCGTCCGAGTGAATGGAACTTTGAGTTGTTTTTTCAAACTAGCAGGCGGCACATACAGCGTTCTCTATGGGTACACCTTCCCTTTTCGTGAATTTGGACTACGTTCGTGCGTACTTAAATTTTCTTTCCCTTCTGAAAAACTAGTTTCTTGCCACTTGCTTTTTGCTGCTTTTCGCGAACACTGTCCGCATTATCTTTATGGAGAAACAGAATTAAAAGGATAGGAGGAGTTCACGTCAAAGTGAACTTAAAATGAGAATTGTGAACGGGTACGGAACTGAAGGAGAAGCTGGCACACTATAGATGAGTGGAAACGCTATGAGGGCCACAAAAGTGCTTGTGAAAAAGATTAATCAGAATTACAGGAAATACGTTTGTTAGTATGCAAAGACTGGGATAAAAATCTTAGCTCGATTAGAAAGCGATGTTCGTCGAATCGGTACGCACAGTCGTTTCAATATTCGATACGTCTATTGAGCACTGAATTGTGAAATAACTAAAAATATAATATCATCCTTTATGTGAATTTTCAAACTACTAAGAATGTGGCTTCTCCCGATTGAATTTTAAAATTAGGAAAA
The DNA here is from genome assembly GCF_014825855.1 of Bombus pyrosoma. Taxonomy (NCBI): domain Eukaryota; kingdom Metazoa; phylum Arthropoda; class Insecta; order Hymenoptera; family Apidae; genus Bombus; species Bombus pyrosoma. The sequence continues at coordinate 5,648,515 of NC_057784.1, forward strand.
GCTCGTTTTTGAAAAGTTTTTACCCTCGTTCGAGGAAATCCACTGCATTTATGAAGGAGAACATTGAAATCTAGCGATTCTGTGATCGAAAATTGAGTAAGAAAAGAACAGAGATAGACTGTTAATAAACTAATAATTGCGTAGTAAAAAGAAAGAAAGGTCGTTCACCGATTAGTTGCATTGTTCAGTTAGGTCAAGAGGAACGCCAACGTCGTTCAATGGCGACTAAGAGGAATTAACAGTTCGCACCTTTCGCAAGCTGACAATAAAAGTGGTCGTTCGACGCAGTGTAATCGAGCCACGCAAACATGGCGTGCGTAACGCTCGTTACAAAACGAATCACACTCGGTCTTCCCATTTATGTCGATATATCCCGACTGTGGTATGTATGATCGTCAGTGTTTGACAAACATCGTGCCTAGAAAGATCGTGTAACGGAAGAGATAATCGTTACGAGCAATAGAGACCATTTTTAAGTGAAAAATATAGGTAGAACAACAAAGGATGGGTAGAACAAAGGATGAGTCAGTCGATTTATTGGATACTTAATGGAGAACAATTCTTTTTACGTTAGTAGCAGTATTGTAAAACAGCAGTAAAGAGGATTTTAAAATGAAAAGTGTGAAATGGGTGACATTTACTTAATTTATTCGATGCTTAATGGAAGAATCTATTTTTAGTAACATACTAATAGGTAAATAGCCGGGAGCATCAACATAAAATGAAAAATACGTACATATGTAACATGGGACTAAAGTTCAATTAAGCTACTTGATATTTAGTCGAAAGATTTTCTATTGTTGATGATATAATACGTCCTTTATTGTTCGTAAGAAAATCGCAGGTTATAAAAATAAAAATCAATAAGATACAGTAAAGAAAAATTTTGTCCATCATTGTATTGAGCGTTAAAAATTTTCTGTCATACAGACTTGTATCTATAGATGTATTATTACACGTTATATATATATATATATATATACAATAATTTAGCACGTATTGCAAACGAAACTTTCTCATATCGGTTACCAAAGTTATGTTAGCAGTGCTTGTAATTTTATTGGAAATCGTTGACTCGAACTCGTCAACTTCCGACGAGATCCTGCAGCTTTAATTGATCAACTTATTTCAGTATGAATGAAGATAATTATACCCGTGGCGAAATGTTCGAAACTCGTTCTCGATGAACGGTATAAATCTCTTAGCAGTTGATTCGGATCAACCGGACTCCGATCAGGTGTAACTGAGTATAACATAACTGAGTAACCAAACATATGTTAATGCCAAGACAGGTGCCAGTTGCTTCGGGTATCAACGTTACGGATTATAGAATCGATTAGTAAGTCGAGTATACGGACAAAAGATTCGTGTTTCAATCTCCGATCGAGATATTCTAGTCAAAATCCTTATGTTAAGTTTGTTTGACTTAATAGCGTTACATATGTAAGTAGACTACTTAGGCGATGCTTGTTCAAAATGAATCGCTGATTTCGTTTCGATAACCGAGAAGAGAGAGTTTCTAGATTCACTGGAATGCTAATCGCAATCTAGGATTCGACAAATTAAACGGTAACTCTATCTTGAATTACTTAAGAATGCTTCAAGAGATTAATATTGAAAATTTGAAGATACAGAAAGTATGACAGTTGCAAAATCATTGCACGCCTAATTTGATCCATAGTTTATTATATATAATTAAAAGTTCAAAGTTTGTGCAAACCAACGTATCGAATTATGCACATATAATTCGATAATTATATCAAAAATTGGATCTATTACGTATCTTCACTTTAACGTCGAACAAATCCCAACGTGAAAAATCTAACTATTTCCCAATTTATTCATACCAAATTCCTCCTAATTTTATAACACACCAATGAGTCAACAACTCCGTTACATGAAAACGTGAACACCCAAAAGCCAAAAGACTGTAAATTATCTCAAATAAAAATAACCGATCTCTTCATCTACCCACGCATACATCTTTACAATACTAAAAATTCTTCACCGCGAAACTACACATAACGCAACTACTATATAAAAGAATTATACCTCCCATACCGCTCATCCTTACGTTTAACGCCTAACAAGTCCCAACGACAAGGACTGAATTTATTCGTACCAAAGTTTCTCGTAATTTTATCGCGCACCGACACAGTCAATAACTCCATTACATCGAAACGTGAACACCGAGAAGCCAAAAATTTCCTCAGATTCTCGTACAAATAACCCAACCCCGCACCCACTCGTAGCCACCCTCGCAAATCTCTGACAAGTCGCTCACCCCACACGTGAACTATCGCACGAAGTTCGAAGTCGCAAGCATCTACTTACCCCCACTCACGTGACGCACGGGAGCCCGCGCACGTGAGTCGAACCGCGTGTAGGACCGATCAATGGGTGGCCAATCAGGTTGCGCGGCGCGCGAGCGTAGGGACGCGCATGCGCAGCGGCAGGTACGACACGCGGCGCGGGCCGCTGGCTGTCAGACGAAAACGTGCCACCGGCAAACAAGCATCGCGCCGTCTCAGTGGTGTGTTTCTGTTAGCTGTGTGTTGTCGCGGGTTTCTTGGCCGACGGCTGAACAACGAGAGACCACGACACGGGGTCAAGAGACCGTGTCGCGTTCTGTCTGTCTGTCTGTCTCGCGTCGCTTCTTGTGACTCTGTCCTTGTCGCGCTCGCACAGTTTGCCCATCAATGGGCCCGCGGTTTCTGTATCTGCTCGATCGCTCGTACGGGCGACGTCTGCCCAGGAAACTGTCCATTACGGGCAGCGGAGAACGCGTCTAGCGGAGTGAGGAAACAGAGAAATGTGCGTGTAGTTCCCTTTGGTTCGACATGATTTCAGCCTGTGTTAAGTATTAGTGAGACTTATCGACGTGCTGGCTACATTGGAAATCGATCGTCGTCGATTATTGTTTGGTGGTAAGTAGACAAATTTTTAGATATAACTTCTTGGGGGTGAATTTAGGTTACGGAAACGAGAGTTCGTGGAAATTTTGGTTTTTCGATCTGTTTAATTTTAGCGAAAGGTAGTCGATTCTTTGTGCAAGTTCGAAATATTCTGTGCTGATCCTTGGCTTCAAAACTGTTGACAAGTATTGATAAAGAAAATATTTTTTAATAGTAAAATGTTGCTTTTTTTGAAACTTAAAGGAAGCTTCTTATGGAATATCTTTAAATTTGTCAAAAGAAATTTTTCAAGTGTTTTGATCAACTGTATCTGCTCCATCAATGAATATAACTCGGATACACGATTAATATTCAATTCTCAAAAAACAATTTATTTCCATAAATTAAATTTTTACAAAGAAGCGACGTGAACAAAAAAGATTCCAAAATAGATTTTTTAAAAAAATTTTTTATATCATCACGTTCCTTTACCTTCTAATTTCTCTTAATTAAATAAATAATCAATCTCACTTTCGATCAGCTCATACATATATATAATTATACCATTATCGTTTCTTACAGCGGAACAAAATAAATTTGAACACAAATATTTCAATATGAAAACTCTATAAATTTTCTTGAACGAAACAATTTCACCGCACTTGTAACTTTCTCCTCTAAGCCCTTATTTTGATCCGATGGAAGTCAGCAGGGCGCAAAAATAAAGTTCTCTATCGAGTAAACCGAGTAAAAAGCAAAACCTCGTGTATCACGTTCGATCGGATTTATCTATCTTTACAGCTAACGAAAGGAAAAAGGAAAAACGAATTGGAAGTCGAAGCGCCGGTATTTACATTTAATTGACAGTAAGTCGATGATTTACTCGGCCGTAGCGAGCCGTAGTTGTAAAATTTCCTCGAACGCCCGGATATTCTTGTCCCTGCTACCGAGTGTTTTATTAAGCGGGCATATTGCTCGCTTCTTGCGACCAGTCAGCCGATAAGAAAGTATCAAGTGGTCTGGGAAAAAGCTGGGAGTGCCGTTAAATTAAGTCACACTTTTCCACCGGCCTTTTCCACTTGCTCGCTGTCTAACCATAACTAACTCTGAATGGTCACGTTTGATCGTGATACGATTTTATACTATTTTATATTTATATAGTCTCGTTTGTACTTGCAAATTTCCACGCCACTAAGCTGTAAGAAACGATTAGAGTGGCTGTCGAACACGAATTATGTATCGTTTCCTTACTTTACGATTTTGCCCGCTGTGTTTATTGTATGCTTACTTTTACGATTACGACATATTAATTCTTTAGCTATGATACCTTTACAAGCGTTTGTAGTGTATCGATCAGAACAGTATTTTTAGTAATATCGGGAAACGTATTTTATGTTTACACGAAATTATTAGTCGAATTTTTGAATATCGGATCATGGGATGAAAGTAATTCTACGTTATAGAGAGCATTTACGTGTAATTAAACTGCAGATATTTATGCAAATCCATATTTTTACGAGAAATGGTAATTACGGTAATTATAATGAAAGTGGCATGAAGTTCTACGAACTGCATTGCGTTCGTGCAATTTATGTAAGTGTTTAATCCACATTCGATGATTTAAACAAATTCCTTGTATCGAATCCACAACTTTCCTACGAAATTTCCGATCATTTTTTATAGTGCAAAACGACATTCTCAATGTGCGAAGCAATTCTTGTCTAATAATTTAAAACATTTCATAAAATTCAAACATAATTTCGCTCGATATTGCCAACTTAAACCGACGTTGTTTCACAAAGTAACCTACATCCTACGATTTAAGCCATAAGCTTAACAACTGATTTTGATAAATTAGCAATAAATTTGACAAATCTTAAACATAGCGAGACTGAGACGTAGACTGGCATCGTTGTGTCTTCAATTAATCCAACAATTCAGACTACTTCGTGACTTTTCTTACAAACTTTCTTACAAACCTTCCAACCAGTTTCTGCAACTGAGAATAGAACGATAGAACCCTAACGACATTCCTAAGCCGAATTCGTACATTGTTTCACCGTGTAATCGCAAATGGAACGAGAATGAAAGTCGCTGCGTTGTTCATCGACCGCGCTCCTCCAAAAACAGCGTAAATTCTGTTTTACGGAAGTTTCCCACGAAACTTCCAAGCAGCCTGAATTTTTCTAGCTCGAAAATAGCGTCTCCTCGTTTACCGAAGCATCCTGCAGGCTGGACACTTAAAAGTCGACGAGCCGCTTGAAACCATGTGACTCGCGAGTGCGTCCTTACGAGTGCGGAAGCGAGATAGGTTTTTGCAGAGGACGCGTTCTGCTCAGCCGAAATTCATTTTACGCGCTGCGGCGCCTCGTGGGTCTCGTTTCAGGGAAGTGCCTTTGTGACCTGGTCCCCTTCCTCTTTCTTTCGCTCCTGTCACCCGAAACATCTGCTCAACGGGAGCACTAGAAACATTTCTTTCCTTTTTTCTTCATCGCGCAGCCTCCGTGTTGGAACAGAGCGCGCCTTATGTCCCCCATGGACCCCCATGGAAAAAATACAAATCACTTCGTTAACCGACGAAAATTTATATTCCTCTCGACATCGTTAACAACCATAGCAGGACGAAGAGACACGCTCTTTTTCTTCCTTGTTCTTTTATGTTAATTGTATTTGAGAAAGAAGGGAGAAGCGTCGCGACGAAAATTTACTGGATATTTTAGATGGAATTAATTGGAGAATCGAGTGTTTAGTCTTTTCATAGATAAGCTTAGCTAACGAATAATAATCAGGCAGTTAATAATTATTGTACAGATAAGTCGCACATACGCTGTGAATTTTCGAAAACGCGTTACCAGTGGTCCACACGAAAATTCTTGTGCTAGGCTGATAACGTTATCGAATATTATCCAACCGTCCTAACGAAAACGTACCTGCAACCGTGAGCAGTCCCTCGTTGCTGATAAAAGCCCAAAGATAAAACGTACTTGAGCAAACCGAAGGTAGAAGATTTTGATAAAGAACGTTACGTCTCGTTATCGCGCAACGGAGGGTGAAAGACTGACATTTCTCTGATTGACCATTTTCTACGTGATCACCTTCACATTCCATCCCATACGACGACGCATCGTGTCACATCTCGTACAGAAAAATAAAAGCGAAACAGGTTTATCATCTTTGTGTATGTAAATTACTAAATAAAATCACAAAATAATAAAAATTGCAATAACAAATATGAATGTTCTTTCATATAAAATACCTTCCAAGATTCTGTAAAGCATATTCTGAATTAAACCAATTCCGAACGTAGTACAAATATGATACAGAGGAAAATGTATCAAAGATATTCGGGCCCAACTTTCCGCAATAATAATTCTAAACAAAATAGTCTCTATCTTCTTCCGTTTCCAACCTATACCATTTATAACTAACTTATTCTAACTCCAAGCTCTCGAGCAAATTTCTCCTCCTCCCACTAATTCCAGGAACATCTACTGACATTTCTATTAATATCTTCAACACACCGCAGCAATTAAAAGTAACGATAAAAATTCTGTCAAACAGCCACGCGTCAAACACAAATCGATTACCATAAATCAACCAGGTGAATGCTTAAGAGCATTACATAACCTCTGCTTCGATCAGAATTGAATAACAAAACCTCTCTCCCCGATCATTATTAATTTTATGACAACAGAAAGCAATTGTATGAAAGTAGGTACTATATAAACAAACAGTCATCGATTATAGCAGAAAACAAAATATGTAAAAAAGAGAAGAAGAAGAAGAAGAAGAAGATGCGTCGATTGCAAGCAGTTAGGAGAGGCGTTGAAGGAACTTGTGAAACGCCTGCTTTCCGCTTAATTCGCCGGTGAATTCACCACGCGATCACACATTGACGATCGTGGGCACAAAATGAATATTCCACTATCACGCGCCGCACTTCCCTGTTCACCGTACCCTTCGCTGGTTTCTCTTCTGGACGCGGCGCACGTTCCATCAGCCTTTTGTTATTCACGCGGCTGTACGCTGGAGTGTCCCTTTTTAGCTACCCATGCCAGCTAAACTATCACCGACGCGTCCTTCTTATTCTTCTTTTTTCTTCTGCTTCTTCCCCCGCGTCGGAATAAAACGCTGCATGGAACGAGATTCTCCTGCTCTTCGATCTCCACTTCGTCATTGTTACTTAATTTCTTGGCTGTTTTGGCGACTTTGAGGTTAGGTTCCGCGATGGGGTGAGCTTTGTTCTTTTTGTGGGTTACGTTCGTCCGTGGAACGAGATTCTCCTACTCTTCGATCTCCTCTTTGAAGTGCTCGCTTAATTTTTTCCATATATTGGCGATTTTGAGGTTAGGTTTGGCGATGGGGTGAGTTTTTGGTGTTTTTGCGGGTTGCGTTTGGGGAAATCGAAAGGCTGGGAGTTCGGGGTATTTAGAAATTGTAGAAGCGTGACATTTTTAAAGCTGATTGGATGAATCGTTGAAGGCGGAGAGTTTTTCATTTTGTAACGGTGGTTCGAGATATCTGGAATGATAAAGGTAGCTGTGTCGAGGTTCTCGACTTTTAACTGGCTTTGAAACATTAGCCTGAATTTTTTGAAATGGTACATTGACGTGCAAAGCTTCGACTTATTCAAAATTTAAAGATCGGGAATTTTTAATTAACTACATTATTAAAAGGAGCAGGTGTGAAAGTTTAGAATAGCATTTTAACTTACGAACTAATTAAGGCGGCTATGTCAGTGTCTAAAATAGAGAATCGATTAATTTAGTGAAAATACTAAATTCGTGAATTGTCTTTCCAACTATTTACATTTTTAGAAATTATAGAAATTGCTCATTGAAGATCAATTTATTATATACCGAAATGTTTGGGACTTGCGAGTAATATTGCAGGTATAAATCGCATAAAACAGGCACTATAACATTTACCCACGCAGAGTACCTATCATAGGATCGACACAAAGGTACGGAATAATCGAGTTACAATCACACAAACCCTCGAAACGGGATCCCTCGGTATTCACCGCGCGTGTTCATCGTGTGAAATGAACCTCCAAAAATCCCCTTTCTTTCACCAAAACCATCCTATTATTCCGCACACGATCGTTTCCGATAGAATCGGGCACCGTTTCTCCCGAAGTGAACTCGCAGCCCACAAAAGGAACCTCCTTACGATTCCCATAAAAAACGACACACGCGCATACTCCACTCTAACAACTTTCTTACGTAGCCTGAAAACATTTCAATGTCGACATACCGTCCCACGTAAACCGTCCCTACAAAAGCGTAAAAAGAGAACAAGAAGCGAGAAAGAAAAAATATCCGAGAAATTCTCCGAGTCTACTAAATCCAAGTCACCATTCCTTGAAATTCCATGGTATAACTTAGCTAGCTTCTATAAAGAGACGACGTCTATTGGAAGGCGTATTTGAACATAAGGGGAGGACTGAAAGGTTGGACAAAATCATTCTTACGTAATAGACAGCTACTGTCACAGTATGGCGATAAATGGCATTAAAACAATCTGTTCGTAGCTGTACGAAGCCTATTCGGTCTCGACGGATTCGCCAAGTTCGATCGAAGATCTCCTTGTTCGGCGGTTCTCGCGATCGTCCAACGACGATAGAGAAGCCCGTGATGCGCATAGCGATACGTTTTGGGAACGTGCTGCGCCTCGCGAGCTTTTAACCACAAAGGAGTGGGGGCACAGAGATGACGGAGTGGGGGGACGCGCACGTCCCTGGAATATTTTAATCGCGAACGAACGTTTGGGATCGCAGTCGAGCCGCGACGGTTCGCGCGTTAATGGTAGTCTATTTTGTCGTCTGTAATGCTGTTTTCTAGGTAAACATCGGAGATTCGTGGAGGGAATGACGATAACATCGTGGGTGTAATCTGTATGAGCAGCTTGTTACTTTGCGTGGCGCTAGCATGTATAATTTTCTTCTCGCTAGAAAGTTTTGGCTTTTGTTCGTTGATTTCATCCGGTGATACTGTTAGGAAGTATTGCGTGTGTATTGGTTGTATCGTTAGGTCGCTGATTGTACGACGATCGATAAACAGTTTGTTTCAGATTCTTAGCTTTATATCGTAATATAATATAACGTTGCGTTATGAGGCGTCACTTTGTTCTACGTATTTGTTAAAATTTATCTTACTTCTGCTGATAATGACAATGGCACTTGATATACCAACGTTGTAAATTGGAAACATGACGTTTTGCATTTGTTGGAATATCGAGAGTTACGAAGAGTCGTTAGAAACGTCGCGTGTAAATTATCCACGAGTATGATCTTTAAAGATACAAGTATTGCTTCTCGAAATCTTGCGATTAAATTGCTATCGTGCGTTCGATGATAAACGTTCTAATACGTATGCTGATAGTAAATATCGTAAATGTTACTACAAAAATAACGATTAAACCAAATACAAACGTAGCTGGATCTTTGTATGACAGTTGCGTTTACATTGTGGTCACACTTGGATTTTTATACGCTCGTAAAATGCACATTACACTCTCTATATATGCAAAACTCTTAACACATACTGTTTACAGTGACCCTTGTCTTAAGCTGCGTGGTACACATTTTTATGCACAGATCCCCTTGTCGCTCGGAATACTCGTACGACAACTATACTCACCAGATAGACCTTGAGACTCTTTAAATCCTAGTTTCTATTCTTTTTACCTGGTCACTGACAGAAAAAATGTCACGACCTTTTCCTCCTCCGATTCATCTTGCAATTTACGAATATTTATTACGACGATATTCGCCATTATTTATGATAAATAAATTGACGGAACTAATTTTGTTTGTTCTTCGAAAAATTCCACGTTGATTATGCACGATATTTGGACGATGAAACGTGGAAGTTTACAGAAAGAAAGGCTCGTAATATAATTGAAATATTTCTCTTCGCCCTTCGTAATGTAACGAGTAATTTTATGACCAAAATGATGAGTAATTTTTCACAACAACGTACGTTCATCGAGCCCTCGAGAAATCACGAAAATATCTGGAAATAAATTGAAATGACCACGTCGAGAGGACGAGAAGTGGTAAAGACCACTTTTTCGGCAACGTTCGCGTTAAGCTGGCGTACGCTGACTTCATCCTCGCCGGCCATAATTCATTACACCATTTCGGCCGCGTATATTACACACCGGGACGCCTTGTTCCGAGTCGACCTCTCCCTAATTTAATGCCGGTATTTAGTCTACGGTTCGCAGCACGCGCTGAACAAAACCGTGAGCCGAAAATCAAGAGCAGACGTGAAATTACCGAAAACGTGCTTGGAAACGAACCGTGCTGCTCTTGTTTCGACTTCGATTCGCATGTGAGGAGCTTTGTTTCCTAGTCCGCGTAGGCTGAAATTGTTGCCCTTGGAGGACGAAAGCAGAGACTCGTTCACGCGAAACACGCGTCTCTTAATCGGAGATTGATTTCCGAGTGACGCGTGGAAGAAAATCTTCCAGTTGAAATATCCAGAGATGAGATCATTCTTTGGAATATTACGAATTTGGTCATTTCTAATACAAATCACGATACGATTATTTGGGTTCTAAATTAAAATTACACCCTCCCTCAAAGGATCTTTCTTTTCATAGAAGACCTTGCAACAGGATGAAAATCCTCTGCCACAAAAATGCGCATTCTCCGCTCTAATTTGCCAAATTAGCTGGACAAATTGTAAAGTACAAATTAAATAATTAAAAAAAAAAACCCCAAGCCAAAAATGAAACGAAAAACAAGAAAGAAAACGTGGGAGAACTCCCTTTAATTAAAATGATTTTGAATCGAAATTACACGATAAAATCCTTACACGAAACACTTTGCAACATGATGAAAATCAAGATTAAAAACCAGAAAACCGGGCAAGATCAAAAGAATTCTGAACACCCCATATACACAGGAGACATGGCCTAAGAACGAGTGGACCCACGGAAGGCCAGAAGGAACAAATCTCACCGGCGTTTCCAATGGCCGTTCTGTCGCGAGATACAAACAGAATCCATCGTTAATTCCCGCCATAAAATCGTCCGTATCATGGAAGGGAATTCTAAATGTTTCTACCGTTACCATACAATCCTTTTTACGATTCGAGCCGCCATTCTCTCCCCCCTATACTCTTCCTTTCAGTCTCGTCTTATTCCGCCTTCTTTTTTTCCACGATTTTTACGACCTCCCGTTAAAAGCATCTCACCTAACAAAATATAAAAGTGGCGCGGGAAGCGAAACGCGTGCGGCGTGAAAATTCTTGCGGTACGCGCACGTGAAAGGCTTCATCCCAGAGGTTGTTGTTCGCTGTCTTTGTTCATTGGCGACCGGTGGAACAGCTCAAATATTGATCGAGAGAACACGTTCGAGCTTCTCGTCTTCACGAGTCGAATCTCCTATTCTTCCAGCAAAGAATATTGTTCAGTGGATCAGGATGGCGAGGTCGAAGATGCATTCCGTAGCAGAGTGCACGGTAAATATGGGAACGAGTCACTGCAAACACGCAGTCGAAGATGATGAGATCATTGCAACGTCTTCGCTTCGTTTAATTTGTATTTGCAATCGCAAACCGTGGGGTGACAATTGGAAAATTCGATTGCGTTGTATTTGAGAATTTTGCGAAGATCGATATGACTTCGTTCTCCTGACGTTTGCCTGGGACAATGAACATCGAGACACTGGAATTTTTCAAGTCTTTTGGACGATCCGGATATTATTTAATCATCGTGGAAGATTAAGCTGACTTTTTGGTTGATCTTTAGCCGAGAAAGTGAAAATCGAGGATTGCAGTTTCTTTTGGATGATACTTGGTCATCGTAGAAGATCGGAGTAAGTTTTGGCTGATGTCTGAATTAGTTGGGAGATTGGAAAAACGAGGATTGGAATATTCTGGTTATTTTTAGTGACGTTTCAATGAAAATTGAAAAGTCGGCTAGACAGAAGATAACAAACCGGGGGAAATATTTCTTTCACCCGGTGAAATCGTGAAAGAAAAATATTCAGACCACCCACGAGACCTCGCAACTTTCCCCATACGAGCAGAATCCCATAGAGTTAGAAGGGATATCTACAGTAAGCGGCTTACTGCAAAGATCGACACCCTTCCGAATATTTTAGGATAACACTAACCTGACACAACCTTTTCCCCGCATAATTTGTCGATACAATCGGTTTCCGTTTCTCGTGCTTTCCTATGTCTTTCAAGCATATGGCAAAATTTCCAAATTTTTATTTCAATTAATAATTATAAACCGAACAATGTTAAGTTTCCAGCTAAATTAAGTTGAAATTTGAAGTTTAACATATTCTGCCATTTCTTTCATATACTTTCAATGCCAATTTCATCTAACCCCCATATATACTGGGGCACTTAAAATAACGTTTAACAGCACGTAACATCTCAGCAATCTCCGATCAAGTCAAAGCTCGAGCGTAAGTCTGTTACGTTTCTTTCATCCAACCACATTTATCTAACGTTGGAAGATATCTTCATAGTCTGAACGAAATATGAGAAAATATCGATATTTTCGTTAAATATCTTCTCACGGCACTGCAGATCCTCTTAGCTCGCCGTAATGAGAACGATCGATACCAAATTCGCGGACTATAACGAGCTAAAATTTCGTTATTGAAATATCTGCGAAACTTGTCAGCAAGTTGTTTCTTTTTTTTATTATTTAATTCGTACTTTACAATTCGTCCAGCTGGACGGTTGGTAAATTTGTCTAACTTAATTACTAAATAACATGTGGATGGCTGCCCTCAGCGGGATACCATCTTCAGCAAGTTGATTCAATTTCGTGCTACCAATCAAAGCATAAACAACATCGAAGAGAAATAAAATAAAAAGACGAAATAAACGAGAACTACTACCCAGTCCTCGACGAAACCAGAAGAAGAAGAAGAGACTCGTTTAAGAAAGTGTACCACCTTCCCAGCGCGAAGAGAGAAAAACGAAAAAAGGCGAGCACCATAGCGAGGCAACGTCAAGACTATATGAAAAGTTGCTCTCAAAGGGACACTGAGAAGCGAATTGTCGCGGTCCTGTAGTGTGTATAGTCCAAGTAGATTTACAAAAGGGAGCGTAGAATCGTAGCAGCGGTCGGACAATCGAAAGAAAAGATTCGCTGGTGGCGCGCGTTGGCGTGAAATAGCCACGTCGATGGACGTGGCGTGGGGCTGTGGCGGAGCACGTGCTTCCGGTTTACGGCTCACCCAGTTCTACGGTTTATGGTGGAGGATTTATGAGCCGGGACACGGTTCACGGGAGCGTTGCCTTCCAGAAAACCAGGCTGCACCTTCCACAGACCCCTTTTCCCTTCTTTCTTTCCTTTTTTTTCCCTTCCTCTTCCTTTTTCTTCTTTTCCCTTTCTCGTTTTCTTCCTCCGCGCTTCCCTCTTTTGATCCAACGCCGACAAACACGCACACGCGGTGGGTGGATGGGATTTCTTGACCGCGAGAAACGACTTCGATTAGACTCCCGAGTCGAGGGAACGATGCTCCACCCCCGCCTTCCAATCGCTTCGTAAATTCTACTAACAATAAGGACGTGCTTTGTGCTCGGAAATCGATACCATTCTTTACGACTTGGCACCTTATTTTCTTCTTTTTTTCTTCTTTTCGATGTTCTCGCGGTGAGGATAGGCCTCGTGTCGGTCGGAGATCGTTTCGGTATTCGTTTCTCGAGGTTTTCGGGGTCTTTTCGACTGGAAGATACGTACGGAGCGTGCGCTATTTGTAGGATGAGATAAGCTGAGCGCTGAATTTACGAATTATAGAAATCGATAAGTATAATATAGCGATATAATAAAATACAATAACGCGATTGACGCGTATAATTGATATTGGGTTGGCAACTAGGTGGTTGCGGATTTTGTCATCAGATGGTAATGAAAAAATCCGCAATCACTTAGTTGCCAACCCAATATAACGAGGGATTCACAATGAGGTATTAAGCAACGAATTAATTGTTCCTTTAATTAGGAAGTGTCTATTTGCTGGATATAACGGTAAGTCGACTTACTACTACTTAATTATATAATATCCATTAGTTTGTATAATTATACTATCGCTTTGTGAAAGATTCTTAATGTTACCTTTCTAGAAAGAAGTTGGTGTTAATTGAAAAAGATACTCCGTACATTGCTGAAAAGTGCGTTAGAAACCCTTGGAAGAATTACTTTTTGTTCGATTTATATAACAAGATAGTAGGTTGTTGCTCCTAATTGCAAATTCATTGTCAATTTGTTTGCTTTGATAAAAAATGAATAATTTAAGTAAGGAATTCGCATACCTCTGTAGGAGAGTGGAGTATCGCGCGATAGCTGTTTTCACCTTAGCCATACGACTGGAAAACGGGAACACGGCCGAGTTCAACGTCAGAATTTTAATCCGTTGTCCGACAGTCCTAGAGAATAGACATTACGACGATGCACATGGCTCGAGACGAGGATAGTAATGCCAGAGTGGAAGCTTCGAACTATCAATTTCTTCCCGCGCTTCATTTAAATAATATGGAAATGAAAGAAGACGGAGGCCGTGGGATGACTGTAATTTCAAAGGATTCCAATTTTTTGATCACAAAAGAGCGCAGCTAAATCTCTGTGGCGGTGAAAGGTTGCGCCCCCGAGAATCGGTAATTAAGGGTTTCGAATTTTAACACTTTGAGCTGAGCTTTTACGGCCACACAAATTTCTATGGCCAGTCTTTTAAATTGTTTCTGCACACTTTATTCTGTTTCTCCTCTTTTCTTTTTTTTTTTTTTTTTAATCGGGTAAATACAGTTTGATGAAATTATATGCATTACAAGCGATCGACAGTTCGATTTATATTTGTGATAATGAAAGTTTCCGTACCGGATTTGGAAAATATTCCTACGTGTCTCTGATTTTTCGAAAATCAAATTAATATAGTTTACTTAAATCGCCTGTATCGCAACGTTTATTTAAAACAACATATTTATTACCGTAAAAGTGTGTATATGGAATATTTCTAAATACTAAAATAATAAAATAAATGAATAATTTTGAAGAACGAAATAAGACACTAAACATATAGGAAAACTGATTCCAAGAATCCTCATCTCTCTAAGCATCAAACGTAATTTCCCAGCGAACACTTGAGGAGCTAAAAAATTCTTTACCCTCCGACAGAAAATTTAACTAAAGCCAAGAAAAATAAACAATTACGGAACAGTAATAAAAGAAGAACATTCAGAGTTTCAACTTTGCTCCACAAAATACTCCTTTTAACTACCAAAACAAATTCCCCCTGTTTCTCCCATAAAATCCTAGAATTTCCATCCAGCTAGCTCCTACCTATAAACATAACCTAGACCAGGCGCCAAGCCTCCCCTTAGTCGCCATTAAACCTGTAAAAGTCGATTTAAACACAAATATCCATCGAAGGAAACGCAATTAGCCAAAAAATCTTTACTACCTGGTGTCCAATTAACGAAACAATGAAGCTAATGCTGTTTCCGTGTAAACTAACCTCTCACGATAACGCGAGCGCGCGTAAATTCAAAAGACCGGGGACGAAGGAAGACCAGAAAAGGTTAAAAGGGAAGAAACTAACGAAGGAACAGAAAAACCAAATTTTCTCGCACGGATTAAGGTCATAACATTATCTTCGCGCGATTCTCTGGTGGAAAAGTCATTGATTTAGGCGCGGACCTTTTCTCTTTTTACCTTTTACGTTTCTATGATAATCGTTCCTCGACCCGCGGCCATTTTTAATGGACAGTACAATAGATATTTCTGGCGTGAAGTAAAATTAGTTGTAATTTGAAAAATGAAACATTGAATGAGACTTTCGTGAGTTTGGAAAATTACAAAGATGATATTGCGACCATTTTTATAATTCCTTTTACCAACATTGTGCGTTTAATAATTAACAAGTAATTTTGCTTGCAAGCTACCGAACAATGTTTCGTCTTTCGCGAGTATTCCTGAAAGTTGTATTATTTTCAAGATGCTCACATGTGCGATATAAAAAAAGACATGTATGTGATTCCATCGTCGATTGAATAGCGGTCCTCGAAAGGAAAAACTCTTCAGGCTGAAAATCACAAAGGCGTGGAGGGGATGCGTACGGTTTACTGGTCGAGACAAGGCGTATTTCGAGGCTGGACAAATTGAATGAAATCGCTTGAACCTGTTCCTTGGCCTCCGGGGACCACCCGTAATTATCGTGACGTAGGTCAGGATTTTGATGGCGTCCGGCAAGGTAGTAATTTGAAGGTCGACGCCGACACTCTCTCGCTCATTCCTCCGAGTATTTATTAGCTGCGCGCCTTCGAATTAATTCCTAAGACCGATAAAGTGTAAAAAGAGAAATTCTAACATTAAGGAAGCTTGGGAACTGTGATTCTAGGTGATTTATGGGGAAATGGGGAAGAGCATTTTTCTTTGTTTCTCCCCGTTTTGGGGCAAGTGGAGATTATCTTGAGGAATGACAGATTTAATACCAGGAATACTATGGTGGTTTAAAAAAGCAATTCGTAACTTTTTTCGAGTAGAAAAATTAGAAATTCTATAGATTTCACGATGAAATTAAGCGAATTTTTGGCCACTTGAATGACTTTTCACGAAGCTTGTTCTTTTGTATTGCTTTTCATTCTGACTTCCTATCAAGTATTGAAAGTACCTGCGACGAAACGTGTGTAATAATAATTCAATTTTAAATTGCCACATATGGAAATTTGATTATTCCTCACGATGTTACGCGAGTCGAATATGATTAATTGCGCGCATTTGTAAATTATTTAATCGTCGTGTTTGCCTGGTAAATTATAGTAATATCTCTTCATCAAATATCACTAATTACTAAATATCATATTCCACGAATAATATATAATAAACGGAACGAACTTGAAAATTAATTATGTTACAAATTGGAAGTCGACTTGTTACGATGTGCTAAAAAATAAATGGTGAAATACCAACGCAAAACAATGCAACGAAACGCTATATAAATCGAAAATATTGTAATAAAGAAGATGAAAAACGAAACGAACGCATACGAACATAAAAGCTGAAATAAAAAGCGCTGCAGCGCATCGTCAAAAATACCGTAAAGAAACGTGAAAACAGGATAGAAAATAGAACGAAAAGAGAAATAAACACGTCGTTAACCGATGGGAAAACGTGCCCGACTCGCTACTTCTTTTCTGCGCCGCCCCCGCCTTTCGAGAACGTCGATCTCCAGCGGCGATCCTGGCGATCGACCAGATCGGCTTCGAAAAACGTGTTCACCGGTCACGAGGAACCGTCCGTTCGTGCCAAATTGAAATACGGTCCTGGAAAAATGATTTCTAGCGCGTGCTTCGCAAACGAGAACAACGTTTAGCGCGTCACGCAGACGACCACGTCGTAAATTTTTATAGACCAGAGGCGTGTCAATTGAACGTACATCATCTCATCCCTTGCTTGTGTCTCGTCTGTCTTCGTGTCAATAAGATTTATAGACAGTAAGTTGTATCAATTTCTTTTGATTTTAGCACGTTTGAACAAATTTTTCAGACATATTTCAGCCATACATTCATCCTTAATTAGCAAAGTCGTGCCATGTACGTGGAGTTGCCATTGTGAACGCTGTTAACGTCCCCTGCCACTTTGTCGCTCTACGAATTTTTTCCAATTTTCTTTCTTTTTCTTTCCAACGACAATTGAACGATATAAAATTTCCGACAACCGATAATCGTTATATCCATTGGGTGGCGAGTTTATTACCGAACAATCGATCGTTGCAAAAGTTATCGTCGTAAACCGAGTCTTCTAAACAAATCCAATCAAAGGTGACAATTATCTTAGCCTTGCCAGCCTTATGCGAACTGATTGCAATAAAATCACCATAAACGCGACCCCTGGAACTTGTCTGGTGAAGATTTCTTTTTTTCTTTTCTTTTTTCTTCTTCGTCGTTAACGATCCCTTCGAGGATTCTTCTAGGAGATTGTTTTCTTTTCGGCGACCCAACGACGCGCCAAGGTACGTTTTCACCCTAACTTCGGAAAACATCAGCTAACCGAAGCTGAGAAAGGGCGAAAAAAAGAGAATTATGAATCTACAGGCGGACGATTAATATTCCTCGGGCGCTATCTAAAAGTCGAGAGAAGTTCCTTTCCCCCTCGAGTTTCAGGACAGGGACTTTCTTCGGATCCTGTCACCTGTTTCACACTCTGCGGAGAGAAAACACACGCGTGTAACGCGTATCTGGTTTCGTTTTTCTCGAAGGAAACGTGGACGTAAGAAAACTCCTGGGACGTCATAGGTTCGAGGGAAAACGAGATAGAAAGAGGCGAGTCGAGTTTCAGGATTTTTGCAGGCCTACGTGCTCCTTCCACGTTTATGGCAAAAATCTGGTCGCCAGATTGCGTTGGAACGTGTAGGGGAAGATTCCTTTGTGCCCGGCAAATTGACAATTTCAGAAGTGTACAGAAGACGTACAGCACAGCGTAAAGAGAAAAGGGATATTGAAAGAATAATTGGAAATATTAAGGAGGAATAATAAGGAGGAATTTTTCTTGTTTAGTACAATTAATTTGTAGGAGAATTTTGACATTTTAGCGTCTGCAGAGTATTTCCAATGCTACGGCTATTCCTGAAAGATATTTTCCATTCGATTCTCGAACCAGTTCATCTTCCAATATGCTTCTGTAACTCGCTTGCTTTCAATTTGTAAGCGATTCGTGGAAATTTGGCCTGAAAAATTTCAACGCCTAAGGAAGCTTCCCGCTCTTAGAGGAAGATTTTTTTCTATTTTTTATTTATTTATTTATTTAAATTTTACAATTTGTCCAGTAGGACATTTGGTAAAATATTATAGCTGTAAATATTTGATAAAATATAGCATGTGGATGGTTACCCCCAGCGGGACCTTCTCCTCTTAGAGGAAGATGGACGTGAAAACGTGCAAGATAGAAAAAGGAAGGATAGAAAGTAAGAAAAACCGACAGATCAAATTGGAATATTCGCGACAGAAAGCTTCAAATTAAAAAAAAGGGAGCTAAGAAAGGAAAGGCGCCCTTAATTCGCTCCCTTTTTGCCAGCAAAGCGTCGCTAATCGAATTAAGAAGACTTCGCGAAAGCCAGATATATCGCCAAACGCGTGTCCAAAAATAAAAATCCAACGCCCATCTTCTCTCGCCATTACCAGAGGATCTAACCGAATTAAAAAAGATTCGGCGGAAGAAAGGGATCCACTTAAGGGTGCGATGGAAGACGCAATAAAGAGTTCTTTATACTTCCTGAAGGAGCAACACATCGCAGCAACGATAGGATAATATGACAGGACCAGAGTCACGGTCATCCCTTGAGGAATTCAAATTTACAGGCAGCCCGATCTTAAGCGGACCACCCGAGGGGTTCGCTTAGCATAAATTTCGGGGATGGGCAGGTTCTTCCTTCTCCCTCCTACTCCTCACCTCCTTCTTTCCTTTCTTCTTTCGAGATTTGTCGAAGGAAATCGGCTGATTTACGCATGCAGCCACATCAAAGCCAGCTCACCGAGCCGAGAAAATATATTCCACCCTTGTGCAACAATTAACGGTGATTTATCACGTGGAAAAAGATTCGATTTCTTCGGTGCGTGAGGACAAATTGAAAGTTATTCTCTGCAACGGTCTATCATTTCGAAGCGAGAAATATGGGAGGAGATGGAAGTTTCCTTGTTTCGTTTTTTCGAATCTACAAACGTTAACATTCGCTAATTTCCATAGTTTCGAATTGTTTAATCTTGAAAACCTGCGAATACCGTGGCTTTCGAATTTTGAAACCTTCGAATCGATAAATTTTCAAGCGTTTCAATTTTTGATTCTTAAAACCTTTGGGTATACGAAGTTTAAAATTATGAAACTTTCGAGGTGGTAGACTTCCAAATGTTTTACTTTTTTAATTTCGAAATTTTTGGATATTAGAAGTTTCGAGTTTCTTCAACCTTGGGACTGTTAATTTTCCAAATGCTTCGATTCTTCGATCTTAGAACTCTCGGCTGTTCCAAGTTTTCGATCTCGAAACTTTCGGATTGTTAAATCTTCGAACGTCTTAATTTTCTTGAACCTTCGAACATCCAAACTTGCAAATTTCGGGATTTTCGAATGTTTACATGTCAAAACGTTCCAATTCCGACCAGGTCGAAATTGCCAGAGTTTTAAGATCCGCGTCTCTTTCGATCGCCAAACTCTGAAACATCGAAATTTTGAAATTTCCGAACTTTCCAATTTATAAATTATAAAACGTCCGAGCTTGGAAACCTTCCGCCATTCCACGATTTCAACCCCCACAGACAAATAAATCCTCACGCTATTTCAAAACACCGTAACCGCAACAGAGACCAGTTTCGTCATGCGCAACCAACGAACCCGCAAACTGCTGCACCTCCAGCCACAAACATCTCCTTCAGCCTGAATTTTTCAATTTTAGAAGAGGCGCGTGGGCATGGAAACCGCGAACGAGCCTCGCCAACTTAACCTTCGCCATTCGATCATTACCATTTCGCAAGGTAACATCAAATAGCTACAACGATAAACGTCATTGGCATCTCGTTAATCAGTCGCCAATCGTGATGAATGTTACGTCGATGATTTGAAACGCGACTGAGAGACATTTACGTTGTTCTCTTCTGTACGATTCGAAACCTACGTGACGTTGGTCTCCATGAACGAGACGGCCACGCTGGTTTTTTAATCTTATCAGATAGTAGAGACGAGAAAAGGAGAGACAGAGAGAGAGAGAGAGGAGGGAGAGAAAGAGAGAATATAGAGACAGGATCGAATACATTATCTTATTTACCGGACAGCTTTGGAGAATTGAACGCTCGATAAAGCGTGAACGCATAAATAAGCGGACGAAATATTCGGTTTCCGTGACGCGATTATCGAGCAAGTGATTCGGCTCGAGGGTCCACGTGAAACAGAATTTTAATTTCCGGGGATGGTCGGTTGGTTGACGACACGAATTTTCTTTTTAATTTATCCCTGCCTGCTCGTGTTAATTTACGTATGTAAATTAAATATGTAAATTATTCGAACGAATCTCTTTTTTTCTTTCGTTTTATCGTCGTTTTCTCTTCTTCGAGATTGAATGGAATAAATTTCGAGACGAGTTTGTTGATTAACGCTAAGAAGAAGCGGCAAGACAGTCACTGATCGTGGCTTGAAGAATTATTGGAGCGAAGGTGGTAGATACGTTGGTGTAATGAAAGTAATCGAGTAAGCGGAGAATATTGGAAAATTGGATTGCCTACGTGTTCCTCTTCCTTGTCGCCTATTTGAGATAATGGAGTAAGTCGATTGTTGGACATTAAGCTTTCACGAAGTGGTACAGAGTGCAGTTAGACCAAGTTCGCAGAGGATTAGATTCTGTGAAATCGTTTGTTGAAGTTTGTTCTCTTCTTAACGGGTTCTATTCCGAGTTCCAATAATAAATTGGAATAAACGTCTTTATATATTTCTATAACTATATTACAGTCGATTAGTAGACGTTAAGCTTCGATGAAGAGATCCAAAATGCAGTTTGATAATGTTTGTAGAGGATGAAGTTTCGTAGCGTCATAGTTTATTCTTTTACTAAATCTTTTCGGTTCCAGTTTCAATAATAAACTGGAATAAATATTTTTATACGTTTCTATAATTTTATCGTAGTCGATTGTTATCGTTGGACGTGAAGCTTCCACGAGGTGGTTGAAAATAGAGTTGGACGAAGTTTACAAAGGATTTAATTTTCTACAAAACTGTTTTGTTTCGACTTTTAATGACAAACTGCAATGAACATTTTGATATATTTCTACAACTTTATTACAGTCGATTAGTAGACGTTAAGCTTCGATGAAGAGGTTCAAAATGCAGTTTGATGATGTTTGCAGAGGATTAGATTTTACAGAATCATACTTTGTTCCTCTAAACTGCAATGAACATTCTGCAACTTTATTACAGTCGATTAGTAGACGTTAAGCTTCGATGAAGAGGTTCAAAATGCAGTTTGATGATGTTTGCAGAGGATTAGATTTTACAGAATCATACTTTGTTCCTCTAAACTGCAATGAACATTCTGCAACTTTATTACAGTCGATTAGTAGACGTTAAGCTTCGATGAAGAGGTTCAAAATGTAGTTTGATGATGTTTGCAGAGGATTAGATTTTGCAGAATCTTTGTTCCTTTGAATTATTTCGGAGTAAACACTTTAATATACTTTTACAACTTTATTACAGAATGCAACTTACGATGATACGCGTAGCAGAATAATTTTCAATAAATAATAACTTTTTTCACAACTGAACATCTGTTTCTCTTAAGCAAGTCAAGCTGCGTCTCGTAAATTTCAATCTACGTCATTGAAAAAGTAGTAAGTCTGCAACTTTATTACATGCTTTATATCATCGAAACCTTTAAATACAATTTTTAAGCAATCTGAAATATCTATGAAACGTACTGTCGAAATTTCTCTTCGCCATGCCAAAGATCTATTTTACCACTGAAGAAACAACAAGACATACAACTTTGTTACTTCGATTATTACAAATTCCCTCAAAATTTCCCCTTTACTGCCCCTAAACTCTATCTCCAAACTTCTTAAAATATAGGGCAATCTTAAAATATAGTGAAACATTCAAATCTATTTTATTGTTTATTTTTCTGTCTAGCATCATCGAATAGCTAAATATTCCATTCTCAATTAAAAACCAAAACTCTGATTACGAATCCTCTTATCAGAGCCACATTGAGCAATTGCAAAATGGAAAAATAAATATTATTTATTTTTTTCTAACGCCTTTCCACGATAAACTTACGAGGCCAAGTAATTTCTTCTTTGAACGTCTTATCATCATCATCATCATCATTATTATTATTATTACTAACGCTTTATTATTTTAACTTATACTTCGTAAACTTATGAAACTGAGCCATTTCTTTTCTTTTTTTTTTTTTTTGTCAAAATTCAACATTGATGATACACAACAACCGCATAATAAAACTATAAAACTTGCACAACGTGGAATCGCATGCGCGACAGCGATAAGATAACTGCGGAGCGCATCGCGTATTTCTCTAAATCGTCAAAAATTATATTACACCTGCCACGTAAATTAGAATACGAACCACCGACGAAACAATAGCACATAGAACTTTATTACACGGTTCGTGTCAGGACGTAGCCTAACGTGTAGCCTGGCGAGGTGCAGTTCATCGCGCGCAATTTGCAACGTGTAAGTATAAATACTTGGCGGTGAACGGTTCAACTCTCAGGAATAGACGCTGTGAACGCGTTACATACAATGTGTCTTTTCGCCTAACGAGCACGAAGCAATGGGTAGCGCGAGTAAATCTGCTTTCGGAATTTAACGCTTGAAAATGGTGGTTTATGCGTTTCCGGATGTCGTTAATGCAACTCTTGCGAACCCTAGGATGACCAGTCCTTATAATATGTCTACTAAACGAGCAACACGATTTTTCTCACTCGACGACATATGTTCGAATCTCTGAATAATTCTCAATCAACTTAGAATATTCGCTGACTGATTTGTTTGGTATTTCGTTGGTCGTTAACATTTGGCGTACAATGACGGACTACTTGTTGCGATTGTGCTTTATGGTCGTGGTTTCAGCTAGGACGAAATCGGAAGCCAGGTTGAATTATTACGAATTGTCTGTACTTTTCGCGATATACAGCGGCTTACGAAAGTGTTCGAACATTTTAGAAACTCTTTACGCGTTATAAAAAACCATTGTCGCGATTGGGAAAATCTTTTTGATCTGAGAATATACATACAGTACATCGAAGACCATCCACGATATTTGGTAGTAGAACGTGTTTCACGTTGATTGTACTCTTAGGGCTACTAATTTTAGGGCTAATCGTACGTTCGCGATAAATGTACTTGCAACTTCTGTGTACATTTTCGAATTGGTTTCGAGTTTTATTATCGCAAGGACGATAGTCGTGTCTCGTTACAGAGGTCGCGAAATTTCACAAAAATTTGAATACAACGCTCGTGATGTATTGGTAGAAAAGAATCTGTGGTAAGAATGTTGGAATATTTTCTCGTTCTAATAGAAAGAGTTTCCAAAATATCGCGCTACTAGCTGAAAAATAAAGATAGAATTTATGTTACGTAAGAAAAGAGAGCCGAAACACGCGACTGAATGTCGCTGTTCGAACGTTCATTCGGAAAAATTCAAAAATATTTATCGCTAGACTGCGGATGTTTATACAAGGACATATTTTAATATATTTGCATATGGCATATATTTTGCATAGTATTTTAGTTGTTAAACACACGTACATATATTATGCTAAATATGTATTTATTTCATATTCATCTCATCGTCTTTCATTGCTATCATAGATGACTAGGTATAAAGTATAGTGTGTGCGTAACATCGGGCTACCGTTTTGTCGCTGGATTTTGCACACGAGAACCATGAGAAAGGTTTATATAAATATACGTCTTATTTGATCTTGTTTTCCAGTTATAGCGAGCTTCTTCTTAGGCGAAGAATTTACATTACATCTGCATACCTGCAGGTTCAAGGGATGTTCAAAGTGACGTGCTTACAGAACAGAAAACAAAACTGCAGTCTCGCTCGTCGCTTTTATCTCTTTTATCATTGACTCTCATATTCTCTACGTTTCACCAGGTATTGTTCGTTAACTATCGAGTTGTCTTTGTAAATAGATAGGTGAAATTAACTATTCTGATTATTCGAGCAAATTATTTCTATCTAAAATAAATGTTTGTATAAAACATGGTTTCATGTGCAGAATCTAACGTCGAAACGGTTCACCTTGTATAATTATAAAATATTTATGGATTGTATTAGAAATTAGCTTTTGTCCGCGACTTCCACTACTAGTCGACTACTAATACACGGAATAGTTTCTGGGCAGATGAATTTTTACGAATGAAATTCCCACTAATAATAATGTTTCTCGTACTAGCAGCTAGTCAGCTGATTTTTCGTGATGAAAGATATTGATTTATAAGAAGGTTCGATTTCAAAACAAACACAACCGATGAACAATAACCATCGTGTTGCTTGACCTCTACCAAGCATGCCAGCGCGTACAGCTCAGATGCCGGGATATTTCTCAGCTTCTACGAAACGAATCGAGATGATACATACCCCATTTTCTTTGCCGGGCACTAAGCTATACAGCAGAGAAAATCCCATCAAGATCTATTGAGTAGCTTTTACGTGATGCGAGTACAAACAGACAGACAAAAGTTCTAAAGATTAGTCTTTTCGACTTCATAGCTTATAAGCTGTTCCTGCATCACTCTTTTATCTTCTTTTCTTAATTCTTTATTTTATCCAATACACAGGTACAACCCTTCTAGTGTTTTATATTATACGTATATGGACTATTCAATGATTTTATTTTATTATAGATTTTATTTTATTATTGTTTTATTATATCTATATAGACTATCCAATGTATAGACACAGCTCCTGTATTATTTTATTATATGTATATGTAGGTCGTTCAATGTATAAACACGATCTTTCTACTATTTTATGTATAACAATAATTTGTTATACTATTGTTTACTATTTGTTATATAGAATAATCTATATATAAATTATACAGTGTAAAGACACAAACCTTCCACGGTAATTTTACTATATGTACGTGTAAATTATTCGATATACAGACACAACCCTTCTACTGTTTTATATTATACGTATATAGACTATCCAATGTATAGACACAGCTCCTATATTATTTTATTATATGTATATGTAGGTCGTTCAATGTATAAACACGATCTTTCTACTATTTTATATAACAATAATCAGTTATATTATTGTTTACTATTTGTTATATAGAATAATCTATATATAAATTATTCAGTGTAAAGACACAACCCTTCTACTGTTTTATTATATATATATATATAGAATATTCAATATATAAACAAAACCCTTCTGTTTTATTAAACATGTAAATCATTCAATGTGGAAAGACAATGTACAATCCTTTCACTGCTTCGTATATTCCTTTTTGTTCTTTATTTCAATTATGTCGTTTATTTACGCGTATAGATGATTCAACGTACAGCCATAATCCTTCTATTTGTTTCATCGTATGCATAGATGTACAAGTAAAACAACAAGTATAGAACAAGTGAAAATGTAGATGGACGCGGTTCTAAAAAGAGGATCCCGTTTCGTCCGAAATATATTAAGCTTCGTCGCCCCATCATTTAAAAATTCAATTAAAAATCAAGCTTCTCAGAAACATAGCTCACGTTCTCTAGAAACCAAGTTCTCTATTACACGTTCCCCCGAGCCTAATCTGAAGAAACTCTGAGCAGCAGATCCCGCGAGGTTGCGGCCGAAGAGCGAGTTGGTTATGGTGCAACGTGGTTGATCTATGGGGTCGAGTGCAAGGATGCACGCCGGACGTGTTCTGGCGTTCGAAATCCTCTGACACGGCCATGTGTTCCTTTTCTAGCCCGACGCTGGCGATAGTACAGTCTATTATACTTTATGGGAAAGACACCGTGCATCCCGATAGTACTCCATAAAGCGTCCCGTCGTTTTCGATCGGATTTATGACGATTCGCCACACGCGCCGCTTCGCCGAGAAGGGAAAAAGAATAGAAGAAAGAAAAGAAAACGAAAATGGAAAGACGCGATTCCGTGATGTTACTTTATGGGACCCCTTGTAAACCGGTCCGATGGTTACTTTTAAACACCTCTATTTATTAAAGAACCAGGTTGCCCAACGATTTTTGTCGATCGTTTTCGAAGGATTTGGCGAGTGTGTAGGCGCTACGGTGTTCTTCGTTTTGCTTTTACTTTTCGTAGTTTTCTTTTCCCCTGCTGTTCGATGCGCAGGTTTCGTCCGCAGGTTTCGTTCCGTTTGGAACAGCGGTTGTTTGTTTGTGCTGGGCATTAGGAGTTTGTAGTTTGATAGCAGCTAATTAATTGTCGGCCATTAGGAGTTTGTTGTTAGATAAGAGGCGCTAGGAATTTGGGCGGAGCTACAGGAGGTTTGGAGTGGAAATTGTTGGACGTTACGATGTCCACGAAAAGTATTTACGTGTATGCTTAATCTTTGATACAGTGTACCTTTCTTTCGTATCAAACTATTCTAGTAAAATTATCGCCAAATGATACCAACTTTGATATACTTGGACTCAATTATCAGGCAAATGCAATATTATGTAAATACTTTTTATAGCATGGAATTGTTGGAAAAGTTTAATCGATGGCTATCGAATTCCAAAACTGCTCTGTCGTAAATAATGAAAAGTATGATTTATTTATTGTATTCTTTCCCTATACAGCGATTAAAAAATAAAAATCCTAATTTTCGTTTGAAATCGATTCTAAAAAATAGGAATCCTAATTAGTACCAGAACTATCAAAATAATCACAACGACCGATTTTGAAATAAAAATTTGTTCTTCGTAGAAATTTGACACTCCAGACAAACAGTATCGTTTCTAAGTATTCGAATGACCTTTCGTCAAACTTATCATCAAATAAGATTTCATTTTTAAATAAGAAGATGTCTTTCTTATGTTATAAAACGAGTGAAACTGCTCGAAACAACAAGTCGAGTGAAACTACTCGAAACGTTCAAAGATCGATGAATTGTATTAACAAATAGATTAGCGGATTAACAAATGTGTTTTCTGTTGCAGAAAGTCATCGATGCCGCGCCACTAGATATTCGTATTATGGTCGAAGCAGTCGGGATGGCGATCGTGAAATGTCTTATCGTTGGGATACTCCTGATGTTGGAGATCGATCGAACTACCCAAGGACAGCTGGTTCGACTAGGTGAGAACTTATAATCGCGCTGGCTCGTACACGATTTACCCGTGTAACATGGCACGAGCGGATTTTTCTGATAGCTTTATAAAGATTTTATCTAATATTATACGTTATACTACACTGCCAGACACGTATATCATTTACATGCTATAGTTATTTATATTTACAACGATCCACGTCCTTGTATTATAATAAACGACAGAGTGTGTGCTACGAGAACGTCGATTAACGAGCTGAACGCCCATTAATGGACCATTTAACGACGATCTGTTATTGAAAGTTGAAACGAGCCTGTAATTAGCCGATTAATGGAAAAAATGTAATAAATGAAAAATCATAAAGTAAATACGACAACCGAGCACGCACGTACTTTACGTGGTACAACGACCTCGGAAAGAATTTCTATTTCAAGAATAACCCCATAAAGGAAGGGAAAAGCGTTAAAAGCGAAGCACGAAGTGAAAAATTGCTGGAATCACGCGGATAGCGATCGTCGTCGCGATTCCACGCAGGATGAAAGGCGAAAAATGCTAAAAATACACGGAGGATTCGTTTTCGCCGGCGAACGCGATTAAGTGTAACGGTCGAACGTTTACTTTCCTCGTCTCTTCTCGGCTACTAAATTTCTCCTCCTCTTTTCATCCAACTTTCGCACGTCTACAAACTTGTAGAAACACGTGAAGAAACCAGAACAACGTCGTTTTTCTACGTTCCCTTCAACCCTTTCCAGACTAATACGACGAGTTTCGAGATAATATTTTCAAAGATCGTTGGATTATTACGATCTTTGCCGACAGCACTGAGGCCAATGGGACTATGCGATCGTACGATGAACAGAACCACGTGTTCTATCTAAAAAATTCTTGCAAATTCCTTTTTCAGCGAAGTATAATCGTATCACTGCGTGTGAAACAAAAATCCGTGTTGATAGGAAAGAGACTCTGGATTTGTCGGAGGGCCAACAAAATTTTGGCGATATTTTCATTTGTAACGAGAAAAATGGGAAAAGAGAGTCGTAAGGAGGCGAAAGAAAAAGGAACTTGGAGACACGAGGGTGAAATAGATGAAACTGGATGGAAGAGGAACGTAAAAGAAAGAAATTGGGGGGAAGATCGGAGGGAAGAACTTGGGAAATATTCGAGGATGATGGAAGATGACGGGTCTCGATCGTAAGAAAGTCTATCGTACAGCTCCTTCGCGCCAGAGTATTTTTAATTCCGCTCGTTCGAGCAGGAGGAAGCAATTTTCTCGTCTGGAGCGTCGAAGGAACTGGAAAATCGTATCTTCGTCTTTCGATCTGTCCGCGCACCCTCGAAAAATCAAAAATTAGGTTTCCTTAAAAAAAAAGGAAGAAAAGGGTGTACGGATGTATTCTACCGAAGAAAAGGCTGGAAAGAATTGCCCTGAGAAATTCACCCTAAACACTCGGCGCAGTTGTCCCAAACGTTCGACAAAAAAAAAAGAAAGAAAAGAAAAAGAAAAAAGATTGTCGAAAGAACAAAGGTTAGTCATTATTGCAAGCTTTTCTTTCAACGAGTGCTCTTCGACTGCTCGTACCTCCGTCATCGGACTTTTTTCGGTCGTTGGAACGCGGTGAAAGAGGTACGGGCCTTAGCCATATGCTACGTGGTGGAATTTTGAGAAATCAACGTGTCGAAACCGAACCCATAAGCGTATGTGACTCTTTGTCCATCTTGAATCTTGGCTCTTTTCCAGTCACGTAATTTCTATCCCATACCAGGAATTAAGGCTACAATTTTATTAACGCAGCATTGTCCTAGAAAAATGTATTCTTCTTCGAATTTACGTTCTGCTTATGTCTAGCAGTTGACGATACAACTTGCAAATAATCGCGTTTCTCACTGGAAACATGGGACGATCGAATGAGATCATTTTCTATCAATTTACGTTATCTTCTGTTTGTGAAATTAAAATAGAAAAGTAAAAAAAGAAAAACGTTGTTCGTTCATGAAAGAACGAAGAACTAATTTGGAGATTGAAAATCGAATGGTTCGAAGGTTCTGACGTTTCAAAGGTTCGGAGGAGTCTGTGACGGCTAGACAGACGATTCATGAGCGAATAGAGTATTTTTAAAACGTAAAAAGGGGATAGAAGGCAGACGAAAATAAAAGACAAAGTCTTTTTTAGAGGTTGGCGAGAAATTCCATTTACGAGATATGGCAAAGTCACGGGGATTTTTCTGCACTTGAAAATATCCTCAATATTGTCTCGTTTTTCTAGACAATTGTTCGATCGATAGAATGGAAAATGTTACAATTATCTGAATTATCCTCGATCCGAAATTTTTTACGAAACCATAGCACGTGAAAGTATAGAGAATTTAATTTCCATGGATTGTCGAATTTATACATCATGCAAAATTCTAAATTAATTAATCTGAATTTGAAGAAGATTTATGGATCATATTTATTTCATATACCATCACAGATACGATTTTGAAAATTAGAAGCAGAAGGTTATTAACCAAATCTCAGCTCGAAGTCTCCGGTATAATAAAATTATGTTTATTCGAAAACAAACCGTAAATTCTGAGTAACATTAAAAGTAAATAACACGACGAAATCGATCGATTAAATAACGTCTAATCTTGTCGATGATCTTATCGTAACTATGGAGCATATGTATGTAGCGCGTATCTTGATTGATGAGAAATTATACGCAATATCGTTGGGTAAACTTGTGGAAAATAAAAGTTCATTTTACTGGATAAGAATCGTTGCAGAAAGTTTTACATTTATTTTCGTGTTTGTTTAACTCGGATCAGTTTGGGTCTCGTCACTTATTATCTCGATGTTTCGACGAATTATCATGCCGACGATCGAGATCAAAAGTAAATTTGAATTTTTACACTCAGACCTCTGAATCTGAATGTTTACTTCGATTTTCCATTATGTCCATTTCATACATTTGAACGTTTTAATTTAGAGTTTGAAATTCCACTTGAATCTCTATATTTCAAGCTTCGTTCTCCATTCTGTCGATCTAAATTTCTAGGCTACAATTTCTCTGAATTGAAGTTCGCATTTTTAATCGAAGATATTCGGACGTCGTCTTATTCAAAACCTACAATCTCGTTCCATCGGAGATAGTAACTTCTCAAGAATATACAAGCGTTAACAAAGACTGCGGAAGATCAAATATAATTCATCAAAAACTCGTAACTTTTTCCCTCGAGTGCTTAGGTTCCTTTCAAATTGAATAACAACGCAGAACTTCTCTGATCTTCTCAATTCTCTTAATCTAGTAAAATTCATTTCTATTGTAAAACCTAACTGAATTAAAATTGACAAGCTTGATCAACGATATAAAATTAATATCGAACATAATGATGGACTAAAAATGAGATAAAATCATTTAATTTACATCAATATGATCGTTGGCCAACAGCATGAGAAATTTCGTGTTTATTACAATAATAAATTAAATATTAATGAACACGGCGATATAAAAATATCAAAAACTCCAAAATTCAGTCCAAAATTCGCTTTTGCTCTAAAACCTAACTGAATTTTAAAATGGACAAACTTGATCAACGATATAAAATTAATATTAAACATAATGATAGACTAAAAATGAGATAAAATCATTAAATTTACATCAATATGATGGTTGGCCAACAGCATGAGAAATTTCATGTTTATTACAATAATAAATTAAATATCAAAGATCACGGCGATTTAAAAATATCAAAAATTCCAAAATTCAGCTACATGGAACCTAGAACGTAACCCTTAATGAATACGTTTCGTTAGTCTGCGCCTCCATTATCGAATTCCATTAAGGTTTCCACGCAACAATGGAAACGTCAGTTTCTAGGAAGCTGGTCAAAGTCGAATTTCACTGGCCGACCGATGGAAAACACGACAACATCTGGTGAACAGATTCCGATGCGGGTTCTACGCGTCCTATTAAACGCTTTCTCCAAACGGTATTTTACTGGAAGCCGTCGTTTCCTTGGAATTTCCGGCAATTGCACACGTGCGATCGTTAATAAGCAAAGCAATAAGGAGGCGTTGCTTGCTAAAGGACTAACTACCGACTACCTGAGAACCTCCAGTTATTTTATGATCTTTCCTACATGGTAGAAATCTCGAAACGTGCGTACTTGCTTCGGTAGGCTATTTAAAGGAAATATTTACGGTCTTTTACTCTTAGATTTACGTAGATTCTTTTTGTATCGTTGCTGTTCATGCAATGGTTATCCTCGTATCATGTAAACGACAGCGTTAGAATTTTTCCAACATGGTTCCAAAATCTTTTAGAAACTCGAAGAAATCTTCCAAAATAGTCGTAAGATCCTTTAAAAATTCTGAAAAATCAGAGCCCTCGCAAGTTTCTCATGCCTTCCATGTTTGCTTTGCCTAAATCAATCTTTCAAAATTCCTTAAAATCACTTCAAAAGTCCTTTGGAGAGTGTTTTGAACACGTGCAACATTTTTGTAAATATTTACAATTTTCTATTCTTCTCATATTTACATGGATTCTTTCTGTATCGTTGTCCGTCATTTACTGGTTATCTATATATCATGAAAGAGCAACATCCGTGCAAGCGTCGGAATCTTTTCAAAATAGTTCGAAAATCCCTTGGAAACTGTAAAAAATCAGAACCTTTGCAAGTTCCGTGTTTGCTTCGCCTAAATCAATCATCCAAAATTCTTTAAAAACACTTTGAAACTCGCTTAAAAACTATTTTGCACACGTGCCACATCTCTTTGAAAACTCTTCCAAATCTCTTCCAGACGTGTCTCCAAATTTCCACCACTCCGTTCCCCACTTTTCTACGTTCGAAGCAATTTGAGATTATTGCAGAAGCCTCGCCTAAAAATCTGGCTAAAAGATTCTTACGAAAACCTCTTCAAACTTCAAATTTTCCCCCAGAATCTCGTTTCAAACCCTTTCAAATCTCTTCTGCGATCTTCTCCAAATTTCCATCGTTCCATTCTCCGCGATTCTACGTATAAACCAATTTAATATAATTCCAGAACCGTCTAAAAAACCCGGGAAAAATTGTTCACAAAAACCTCTTCAAACTTCAAATTTTCCCCCAGAATCTCGTTTCAAACCCTTTCAAATCTCTTCTGCGATCTTCTCCAAATTTCCACCGTTCCATTCTCCGCGATTCTACGTATGAACCAATTTAATATAATTCCAGAACCGTCTAAAAAAACCCGGGAAAAATTGTTCACGAAAACCTCTTCAAACTTGTAGCTTTTACCGCCAGTCTCTGGCCACCTGGCGTCGATCCCAATGAAATCACCGAAAACGATGTTTCAGCCAGCCAATTCTTCGTCTTTCGACTGGCACAGCCGGATAGAATGGAACTAAATTCGACGTAAACGCGACAACGAGTAGAAAGAGAGAGGAGTAGACGTAACGACGAAGAACGAATGGAAACGGGCGAAATCAGGACGCGACCGGTGAATTTACTTTCCGGCAAGTGAATTTATTGATAACCGGCCGAAACGCTCGCGTTGCAACGATCCATATATATGTGTATTATTATGATTGAGCTCAATTGTCCAATTGGCCGGTCATTGAATGCCATATGCGCGGGCCAGGCTCGGCCCGTTATTAGCGGCCCGTCGTCCACATGGAATAATAATTCTCAACCCGACGTCGGCCGCGTTTCCACGGGCCCGACCAGGGCCGTGTGCCACGTATTCTTCTCGCGCTGCGAAATTGAGAGCCTCTGCCAATCCTTTGTCTATTAAATGTATTCAACAGGGTAATAGCGGCTGACATTACCAATTGGACAATGAAAGAGATGGCAGCGTAGCGCGATTTCTAAAGGGGGATCCGCTCAACGCCAGCGAGGATTTTTCGACAGGAGCCAATCTTCTTGATGACAGAATCCATGTTTGTCTTTCGTTTTAACAGCCACCATCGGCGAAGGATCGATCTCAGAGAAGTTTTGCAAAATGCAACGATATGGTTAACAAGGAGGATGATACTTGGTCGCTTGGAAATTTCGTTTCTCGGAGGTTTGGTTTGAGAGAAATTTCACCCAGGAGGATATTGCTAATGGAATATGAAATTCCGTTGTTTGAAAATGTTCAGTTCTTATCTTATCATATCTACGACGCATCTCCATCTTGCACATCTTATTATATAGATTCGATCTAGGAGAACCCTGGCGTGAAATTACTTTAACTGAGAATATCGTTAATGTATCTGTAATATCCATGTTTCTATGTATTCCAAGAAGGAAGAATACCGATCTTCGCGATGGTTTACTTTAGCAGAAATATATCTGAAAAGATTGAACGCTCCTTTACGATGCAAAAAGAGAAAAGGTGATAGTAGCCAGTCTCCAGCAACGATTCCACTTACTTCGACGACAATACACGCACGAAATATACGCTACACAACGAGACAAACGTTGCTGTTCGCATTTAGTTATTTTAGCAAGCACTCGACCAAGGCTTTAATCACTGCCTTCATACTGCATCCAAATATAATCCACAGCAGCCAATGAGCAGACATGCTTAACGCACAACTCGTGGCTGAAGAAGGAGCCAGGCAAAAGCGTACGCAGTGAAAGAAGCATACTTGACCTCGGCCAAAGCCGTTGCAGCTTAATTACGATTGTCTGGCATCGAAGCGGGGCTGCGTACACTCATTAAGATAGCAGCCGGTCTTGAGCAGTGTCCCTTAATCTCTCGAAAGGGATCATCCTTTTTAAGGTATAATTATGCAGCCGGGATAGGCTGTTTCTCTGTCTGTTCGTTTTGTACCTGAAACAGCCCAGTGCGCCAGTTGAATCTCCCGCCGTCAAACCATCCAACGTTTCTATCTGTCAGGCCATGCCTATCCTTTTTTTCATTCGAGTATCGTTCTATCCGCGCTGTTGTTTTATATCAAAGAGACAGGAGGAGGCCCCTCGAGACCAGCGTGGAATCTTAATTAGAACGTCCGAGTCGTCTGGAAACAGGACACGAATTCGACTATCTCTTCCAACTAAATAGATGCACCCAGTCTTTCGGGCACCTCTCGATCTAACCTTGCCCCCTCCCCCTTTTTCCAAACCCTTTGATAGGGTAGCAAGATGCGACAGGATCGCTACGAAAGGGTTCGGTAGAAACATACACCTGTTGTTCTTTCGTGCGTTGATGTTCTTGCTTTTTCTTTTTCTTCTTTTTTTTTTTTATTTTCTAGACTTTGCTTGCCACGCATTATGGTAAAGGGTCGTCGTTCAAGGTGAAGGATTATTGGGTGGGGAGGAAGAGAGAAGAAGAGAAGGTTCAAGGGGGTGGATTAGGAGAATTTGGAGAGTCGGTCTCTGGTGATGGGAAGAAAGTAAATTATCGAGAAGCAGAGTCGATTTTAGGAAGATGATATTTGATGGAAATTATGAACCTTAAATTGTCCAGTCTTCCTGAGAATTAATTAGCACGCTATCTTATACCTTTTGTCTCATAACGTGTCAAATTATATTGTATTTCTATATTTTTATGCAGACTGCGAATCTTAAATTGGAGATGCATTGCTTGGAAAAGTTATTGATACAGTATCAGATTAAACAATTTTCCCGTATCTACCAACGATTAGTTAACTTTCCTCGACTTGGAAATATCTATGTCTCATAGACAAAGTTTTCTTTATCGTCTAATCCTTCGTGCTGGAAAATCTTCCAAAACGTTTTTATTACTTTGCCCTAATCTACTTAAATCTGAGAGAATTCCGAAACGCTTATCGACGCTTCCACTTTACTACAGAGTCGTTCGTTAAGACAACAATTAAGAAGATAGGGAAATCAGAGGTGAACCGTGCGAACTAACTCGTTAAGTAGACTTAGAGCTAATGGTAATTGGTTGTCAAGCAAGGGAACCTTGCACAGGGAATACATATGTAAATTATAGGGGTTAGTTGAGGTATTCAGATTGGTGGCACTGATGAAATTGAAATGGAAATGGAAAGCATTCGATGCTTCATTGACCTGACCACAGTGGTTCGAACGTAGAATATGTAAATTAAATAAAATGGTAAAACATACTCAATAGAGACGTTATATACACAATACATACAATCTGAGTGAAATTGGAGCGACGTTGATGGTAGGTGATATTTCATTGTCGAATAAGAATGGTAAATGGACATTTGAATTTCGAGAAGATCGAAAGTTTTTTATATTCAGATTTACGAGGGCACGAAATTATTTCGGATGAAATATCAAAAATTTCGAACAACAACGAATTCAATTCCTGTTTTAATTCTATACGAGTAATATTTATTTGAAAGAAATTATCGCAGAGGAGATATGATGGAAAAAAATAAAGAGATAAAGATAAAATAGGAACGACTCAACCTTTTCCAGACATTATCGACGATTAATTGTTTATTGCCCGTGTTTCGCGTGATTCACAAAGGCGATAATAACGCAACTGTCTAGATTATTTAAACGAGAACAATGGTACATGGTAATTAGCCTTGATCGGCGTGAATTTTACGATCTCGTCGAAACGCAGAAAATAATATTTCGTCAGAGCGATAAACCGTGTTAATATCGTTCGGCGAAGAAAAGCGAGCTCATAAAAGGATTGTACGATCGGTTTCCCCTTGTCAAGAATTAACACGATCTTTATAATCCGCTTGACGCATCAATTAATCCTTCTCGATCTTAAATTTCATCCGAACGTGTAGTTCTTACAGCGTCGAGACGCAAGAAATTATTTCGTCAGCAGATGTAACTGATCCTATTGTTTCTTTGCATTTCTAAAGTTAACTCGATTTTTACCACACGGTCCATGTTAACTTTTTGACTCGGAACTAACGCGATACTTTGTTCAAAAATATGTTATTGTATGTATCTTCGTTAATCCTCTGTTCTCGATTATCAGTCGATACGTCTGAACGAAAGTCGAGAAGCAAAGTATTTTGCTTCAAACATTTCCTTCCTATATTTCCTACCTTTCCTCACATAATTATTTATCGAGAATTTACAAGCTCATCAAGTCACCGTTTACAACAAAGAAGCAACGTGTTAACGTGTCACGCTTGGCTGATTCTTGGAAAATATACATTTCCACGCTGAAATCACATTCACGTGAAAAAACAAATTTTCCCTCTTTTAAGCTGATAAACAATGATGAAACAATACGAAGAATAAATTCAAGATATAATATAAGGATAAAGCAGAAAGAAGTTAGAATCATACACATTATCGCGTAATTCCTGTAGTTTTCACTTTTAAAGCCACATATGAATTAATGTAAAAGGTAAATTCAAAATATCACATAGAAATGAAACAAGAAGACAAAAATAGTTGAAACAAAGTACACGAAACAGACTTCAAAAACATCCCTGTCCCTATGTCAAAATTTAATAATGATAATTAACCAATTAACTAATTCCAGAAACTTCTACCTCTACTACCTTCCATTCCACGATACCCAGAAGCTAATTTCTCGTCGCACACCCCAATATCAATTTCCACCCCCCTTCGATTTCAACTTCCAAAGGGATAAATTCTTCGAGTTTATCGGCTCGTGTAACGTTCTAGTGGCCAGATTAATTCGTCTCCGGTCGTCCTAATTTTTCACCTCGACTCGAGGAACAAAGAGCTCGTACAAAAGGGGGTAACAGAGAATTCGATGGCTCGCCGTGGTTTCGGATTACGGCGATCCCACGCGGTTAGATCGTATCTCAATCGTCTTAATCCGACGATCTGACCCAGAGAAGGCTCTTTTTCGCGTTCCACTAGCCGATGTACCAACCGGATTGAGTGTACGGTATTAATTCTACAAAGCGGGAACACGATACCCTTTCTTGAACCCTTTTCGTGTCTCCCCGCCGCCTTTTTTCTCGCGGAACCACTGGATCGATCGTCGAGCTTGTGCGTCGCTTCCGACTCAAATCACTTTCGTCGTTTCGCCAGCGACGCGTTAAGGTGACCGCGTTAATTGGTCTAGCAATTAACGGAATTGTGAATTAGTCGCAGAGAGAAAGAGTTTAGAAGATTTACTTGACGACAAGTTTCACCGTTTGTCATTTGCATCATTTGGTCTTGAAACTGTTTACGCGCGAGATTGCATCTTCCATCTCATCGCGTAGAAGGTAGAGATCGGTGCACAGGTCGCGACGAAACGCACGTGAGGCCCACTTTGGAAGCTGATTTCGGAGCTAAAAACTATTTCTATTTATTATTATACTACTATTATTTTTTATGTATATTACTATATTTATTTTTCCGTCTTCGTTTACGAGGAGACGCAATGAATTTTCTGTTTCGATTTCCTGTTGCCCAATTACGTTCGCAGAAGACGCTGAAATGTCCGTTTCAAGGCAAGCCTGTACACGGCCTTTCACGAGTTCCTGGTGTATCCCGAGTTTGTTGAGAATTTGTTGACAAGCTGTACTCTGAAGTTTGGTATTTCAACATTTCGACTAGCTGCTCTGTTAACAAAATTCGTTGTATCCCGTAAACAAAGACAGACGGAGCACAGGTTCGGATGAAGTTTTTCCATTGTCCTTAGACGTAGAATCAGCTGGCGAAGCGAGTCTCGCGTGTTCCGCTACGTCTGGTGTATCTTTATTTTCGACTTCAGCAGCCGAGAAACGGACTTGGCTTTCACAGAGCTCCAAAGTGTCTGATTCATATTTCGCCACGCGTATTTATCGAACGCGTTTGGTATCAAGAGATTGCTATAAATATCAATTAGAAATCGATGAAATTATGGTTGCAATTAATATAAAATAGCTTGATATGTAATTATTAGAAAATTGGGATTAATTACAGGAAAAAGCACTTGATTCTTTACGGTGAAAATTAGCGATTTGTTAGCAAGGAAATCAATTTTTGGATTCTCATGGATATCGTTCGACACGTGGACATTTTGTCGAATTGTTTGGGGAAAAAGGCGAGTGGAATTTATCTAAAACGATGCGATGTCGTCAACGATCGGTTTAAAGATTGACGAAATAAAAATGTAACGGGTGAAAAATAGGACTCGATGACCTTCGTCCTTTTATCACAAAATTAAAAAACGAAATATCATCGCGATATGTATTAGGCAAAGAAAGAATCTTTCGTAGCTGATAGCAGGCAAGTCAGCGTTTGAAATAATTCTCAGCTCTCTGCTAATGATTCTCGTTATGTTACGCGATCTACCTTTAGCTTATTTCTATCGAAATCCAATAAATCCTCAGCCCTGACAACCCTGCTACCATTTTAAGCGATGTAATTACCTTTCAGATATAAATCTTTGCGATTCAATCCGCCGCTTTTCTCGATACCAATAAACCAGCTACCGAGGAGCGCTTCGGTTGAATGCAGCAGCTTCTAAAGAACG
The DNA here is from genome assembly GCF_014825855.1 of Bombus pyrosoma. Taxonomy (NCBI): domain Eukaryota; kingdom Metazoa; phylum Arthropoda; class Insecta; order Hymenoptera; family Apidae; genus Bombus; species Bombus pyrosoma. The sequence continues at coordinate 5,687,502 of NC_057784.1, forward strand.
AGGAGTCCGAGATAAGCGAGAACAGCTTCTGCCTGGAAGGTGGCAAAGGGGCGTGCAATTAAAGCAACATAAATCACCAAGCTGTCCTCTAGCTAGCCCTACGATAGTTATATCTCGTTATAGCTCGACTCCTGGCTATTTTCGAATCAAATCGCTTTCAAACACGTTCCTTTTGCCACACGCTTAAGAGATGATCTTCAAACTTGATTTTACGTTCGGCCAGAGTATTTGTGTTTAGTGATCATCGATTTATTTGGAAATTATCCAGATAAGAAGAACGTCAAACGTGCCACATAGTGGCATTTATATGTAGCAAGTTCTTATGTAATTCGATTCTTTGTCCACGCTAGAACGCTTGGCAAGTGGTGGAATTTTGCGCTGGGAATCCCCTTCGTTTTCAGTTACTTCTCCTTATACCGTTGTTGAGATTAGCCGTGTCGAGCGGATTTTGTTTTATTCGAAAAGATTTTTTTTTTTTATTTAAATAGAACCTAACAGAAATAAATAACGAGGCGTATTCTGGATAAAAGTAAAATAAGCAGGTAGTATCAAATAATTTCTAGATAATATCCACGAGTCTAGAATAATTCCGTAATTAGCAAAATTAGAAAATTATTTTTCGATCGAATAGCTTCTCTTAAAAGATCGAATAACCTTCCAATGAAAATTTATTATTACATAATTGTTATGTTTCCAAAAAATCCAATTGTCTTCTTCCAAGAAATTCACTCCACATTCTACAAAATCGACTTTACGTCTTCACTGCACATCTTTAAACAAACTTAAATAATCTCTAAATTCCCAAGAAATCCATCCATTGTTCCTTCGAGAATTTTTCTAATTACAGCTATTTCCAAAAAATCGAATTTCGAGAAATCGTCGCAAGTAATTGCCAGGACAAAAATCCTACCATTTCGTAGGCGAATAATTTCGTAACTTGGCGTATTTCGAGACAAGGTGTGTTGTTCACGCTGGTGCGAACGAACTCAACGAAAATCGTAAAACCGAAGAATCATCTATGTATATACTTCGTCAGGATCCCCCTGAAACTGACGAAGTAACGAAACGAAATCGATTCGTTGCCCATCGCTTGTTGATGTTTGTGAGCCAGATGAAAGAACGTGGTTGCACGAGAACTTCTGAATATTTTTGGAGTGCTGTTTACGCGGTTGGATACGCGTTTCGTGGTAACTGCCGTGTCCCTGAACGTTATTTCCAAGTGGTTGCTTTCTAGAATACGCTTTTCATCTCTGACTCGTTTCAAAATTTTATCGATATTACACTTGGAAAGATTTTATCGATATTTTACGCTTCTAAAGATTTTATCAACGGACCGTAAGAAATGTCACCAGCTATCGTCGATTCCCAGTTCGGAATTTCCATTCGAAAGGTAAACTCGTCATTTTAAGAAAATCCTTCGACCTCAGTAGCAGTAGACAATTTTATGCAATTTCATCGACGATCTTCGACTGACGTTTCAATCGATTGCTTTGTCAACGAAACAACAACCGCGGGGAAAGAAAAATATTACAGTGACCGAGGTTGCTACAGTTCCAAACGCGGAAGAATCGCAAAGGGAAACTGCGCGAAGTTCCCTCGGGAGCCGCGCTCCGTGCAGCCTCAAATGGAGAAGATTCTCTTCGAACAGTTCCGCCGTACTTGGCATTGCTTCGTTTTTCCATCTTTCTGTCTCGTGTATTTTTTTCTATCGTCCCGACAAGACACGGGTAACCGTTCTACAAAATACGACGGTTCATTCGTTCCGCGTTATGTCGAAAGCGTGTTAAGCGAAATCGAAATTACGCGACGAGGACAATCGTTGCTTGGCATCGACAGCGGCGCAACTCGCAACACGTGAGTTTTACACGGATTTTCTAAAATTTAGAATTTTGGAAATATATCGAATACAGGTTTTATTAACCCGTACGTTAGATCGAAGACGAAATTTTATTTCGATACGGTTGACGCTGTATACTGGTCGCGTAAGATAAAAAGTCAGATGCATTTATGGGAAGTTTAAATATAGGAAAACGCAGAGAATTCGCATAGTGCGCAAAAATATGGGCCGTTTATTTTGAAAGTGGTGTAAGTCTATTTTCCTTCGTTTTGAAATATTGAAGTGTTTGCGCTTCCATCGATTGAAAAATCCTGATAAACATTTACTCGGTTTGTCCGCGTCCCTATGTGTTCAAGCATAGATGTAAATTCGTTATACAAATAGCTTCCTCGAGAATTAAGTAGATGAATATCATTTTTCAGGGACACGAATGGATTTATGAGACTTTTAATCTTTTTTATAAACTTGAAAATTTTTGTATGCCGATTTATAGCGCTTCTAACACAAATTGTACAATTCGTTAAATTTGTATCGTTTAACGTTTCTGTTTTATATTATTTTAGTCGTACACTTTTGTTCACGAATATCTATACGAATAATAAATTAATATCCATTTGAAAATGAATAGAATAAAATTAAGTAAATTATAATTATCGTGCTGTTGTTACGTTAGACTGTAGTAAACATACCCGTGTCAGATTCTAATGTTAATACGAGGTTATTCATTGAGAAAAGAAAAACCAAAATAACGCCAGTATACTTCCTTTGATCTTGGATTTGCACTTTCATACGACCCGGTATAAGTGTGAAATTATTGTTAATTTAATAATGCTTTGAACGTAACAATAATTACATTTAATCACAACGATTTACTTGAATCACGCCAGCAGCAATGTAACAAATGTAATAATAATTTCCCAGTATATTAGCGCGTTTAAAACAACTTGTTCCCATTCGTACGTGCAATATTATGTCAGATACAGAGTGTTAGATTATATTCGCTATCATTTGTGTTTGATTATTGGTGCCTCGGCTGTTTGGACAGGCTACAGATTACAGGAAATGGACTTGCACCACTTTCAAAACAAATGATCCTGCAATTTCATTTATTAACGAAATTTCAATCGATTACAACGAACGAACGATCTTAAGATGCAAATTATAAATTGTTCATAAACAAAAGACGTTCATCTCGCAGTGTAAATTCCTCGGTGTTTCCAAAAAGATTAATTTTCGAAATAAAAAAAATCAGCTCGTCGGAGTCTCGTTCCACTCCGTTGGTGAAAATGTAAATTTCTGTTTTCTTTTTCTTTCTCGCGGACACCTACAGTCTACTAATTGTATCGTATTTTCTTCTGGAACGCGTTAATTATCGACGAATTCGAACTGGCTAGCGCCGATAGAAAATCGGCGGGAAGCACGAAGAAGGGCGGCCCGTTTCAAAAATAGACGCGTGTCTGGTAAACGCGCACAGATTTTGTTTCCACGTTGCTGTTGCATGTTGGCTCACGTGCACGCGCGTTTCCGCCAGCGTGGTGCCGCCGTTTCACGATATATTCGAGGAGATTTAACGCGCCAACTCTAGGCTCCAGCTTATCCACGGAATCCAAGTCGACCGTTCGTCACATCCCGTCGATTTACAATTATCTCGATATAGGGAAAACACTTCGGTAAATTACTTTCGTCACGAAAGTTCCATTGGCTCGCGGAAAGAGCGACTTTAAGAGCGAAATATATATTTGTGAATTTAATAACGCCAGGGTCAGAGCGATATTTACAAATCGCCGGATTTTATGTGGACTGGAAATGAATAGGAAACATGCCTGTTCATTGATCTTTAATTAATGTTTAAGAAAATGTGTAACTACGCAGCCGTGTTTCCAGCTATCGTTTATTGACTTTTAATTAACGTTTAGGAAAGTGCGTAACCACGCAGCTATATTTGTAACTATCGTTCATTGATTTTTAATTGACATTCAGAAAATAGCGTAACCATGTAGCTATATTTCTGGCTGTCGTTTATCGGCTTTTAATTAACATTTAAGAATATGCGCAGCCACGCAGCTATATCTGTAGCTATCGTTCGTTGACCTCTAATTAATGTTTAGGAAAATGTGCAACCGTGCAGCCACATTCGTACCTATCGTTCATTGATTTTTAATTAACATTTAGGAAACAGTGTAACCATGCAACTATATTTCCAGCTGTCGTTTATTGGCCTTCGATTAACATCCAAGAAAACATGCAGCCACGCAGCTACACCTGTAGCTATCGTTCGTTGATTTTTGATTAATATTTAGGAAAATGTGCAGCCACATTTGTAGCTATCGTTGCGGAGTAACAATCATATTGACGATGAGACTATAATATATTTTTGCGAGCATTGACTTACCAGAAGATGATGGAATCGTGGAACGCGGCTGAAGTAGATCGAAATACACGTAGATTTTCTGCGCTCAGGCTATGGTGAAACTGTTTGCGGAGCACGTGTATCTGGAACATTGAAACAGTTCGTTAAATTAGTTGAGAAGCAGTCGAGGTGAACTTGTTTTTTAAAGGTGAGCCGCGCAGTCAGAAATAGCTTGGTCGTGTAAATAAGAAGAAGAGTTGTTTTCAGTTCATTAAAATAGTTTTAAGAGTATATTGACCGAAGGCCGGCTGTAACGAAATGCTATGCCGATTCTAAACAGACGCTAGTGTGTCTGGAAATTGTAAGCTATGGTGTAAACCATCGATTTTGATTGTTGCTTTTACGGTGTTCGGTCAAGCGCTCTCTAGGATCTTCGTGGATTAATTTCATACAGAATTCATTCCGAGATTAAGAACCAAATTTCCAACGTGGCGGTATATTTATTAATAAATAAATTTTTATCTTTGAACATTGTTTGAACATCAAAGAACATTGCATTTCTTCTTTGACAATTTCAGTGACTTTTGGTAACATAAATATGTATATATATATATATATATATGTTTGTACATAGAGATTTGTCGTTGTTTTACACTCTTTCAATGTACTTCTCATTTATAATTTATTCAATACAAGTTTCGTACTCAGAGTCGCCAACAATTGCAAGGCGAAAGACAAGAGTCTTAATGGACCATAGATCATCGACAAGAGGATCCAATTTTAGAACCAAATTTCCAACGTATCAGTACATTTATTAATAAGTATGCGTCTTTCAAACTTTTATCTTTGAACATCGTTTGAATATCAAAAAAAACATTGCAATTCTTCTTTGAGAATTTGAGTGATTTTTGATAACATAAATATGTATATATATATATGTGTGTGTTTGTACATAGAAACTTGTCATTACTTTACACTCTTTCAATGTACTTCTCATTTATAATTTATTCAATACAAGTTTCGTACTCAGTTTCGTCGCCAACAATTGCAAGGCGAAAGACACGAGTCTTAATGGGCCATAGATCATCGACAACAATAAGTACGTCTACTAAATCGGTATAATTTCATGTTTGAAAATATTTTAACAGCCGTTCGCTGCCGCCGTTGACCACGCGAAAACTTTGGGATTAATTTACGAGCGGCGCGTGCTATTCACGGTGAAGCACGAGCCAACAACCATAAGAGTTCCATAGCATCGAACGCAGCGAAAGGTGTGCAAAGAAGGCTTTTTCAGACGATCCGCAGATTTATTAGACGGAATTAATGCTCCGTGCGATCGTTACATGGTTCAACGTTGTCGAAACGGTCTCGCGGCCGATAATAATTATTTCCAATGATTCCGCGTGAAATGTCGCTGGCTAATTTAGTGGAACGAACTGAGTACGTTCTATATAGAGATTGAAACCGACGGTCGTAAATTACACGAGTAGCCCAGGTAACAGCGCTACGTTGCTTCCGGCGGGAATCGAGTTCTCGTTGCCTCGATCGAAAAATCTTGTTCCCTTTTTTAATTTCGTTGCCTGCGCAGATCACGTGGTTTATTAAGCGTGAAATTCGTGCAAGTCCGCGACGGTAGCGTTAAAGGTAATTACGTATTTCTTTCGGCGTTGCTTTCTCGCTTTCGTTACGCTCTTGCAACATTCCTATCGCAATCTTGGTCTAGAAATTTGGTAAGCAAACGAATCGTTAAACGCGTCTAAATTGTTAAACACGTAACTTCTTTGATTACGAGGAAGCTTTTGTAATCGAAGGATACTCGTAGAAAATACTGTAAGTGGCAAAACTGGAGAATTTTTATTCCCTTTATTATTGAGGAAAATATTAGGTTGGTATGATCACTAGTTCCTACATGCAAAGTTGGTACGACTTCTAACGACGCTCTTTTGTTTCTGTCGTCCGCCACGTGTTAATTATCTGAGTGTATCCGGTGTGTTCATGTGGCTGTACATGATGGAAAAATACAGAATATAAAAACTGAAGCTGTGTGAATCAATTAAATATTGAACTCCAAAACCTGTTTAATAACATTTATCGCAAGATGATCGTAGTAGCGGCAAGAATACCGTGGTACAGAGTTTAATTGCCATAGACAGATATTAAGTGCGATGGATAGAATCGAAAGTCGATAGAAACAAATTAATTCGAACTTCTTACGAATATAGTCATAAAATAATATACGAGACAATTGATTTTTAATAGAAATACTATGAAACGGTATTACAAGACAGGAGATCTGTAAATTTGTACTTTACAATTTATTCAGCTGGACATTTGGTAAATTTTTCTAACTTAATTGCTAAATAACATGTGGATGGCTATCCCCAGTGGGATACCATCTTCCAGTTTCACTATTTTATTTCTTTAGTGAGATCAGTGGGCTGTTTTCTTTTTAGTCTACTTTCTATGAGAGTTTTGCTCGTTTCAGCAGCCAGATGGTTTCGATGTTCTTTCCTTGATCTATAAATGAAGAAATTTTCTAGTCGAAATGTTGGAAATCTGAGTGACGAGTTAACTTGTTATAAGCCAAAATAATAGGTGATATTTTAAGAAATGCTTTGGTAGGAAATTATAATTTGGGATTCAATTGTATATTGCTTCTTCGCTGTAGAAATCCTTTGACGACGAGGGTAAAGGGGAAAATGGAAGAAAAGTCTGGCCACCGCATAATGGCACCGTAAAAGGGTGCACGTCTCACCCCAGACACGAATAAATAAACGTGGAAGCTCGCTCCCGTGGACAAACGAGGGATATTTAGGTCCCTGCCATTTAACTAACTGGTTAGTGCTCCCCAAACGAAATCACTATGATTTCTCACGTCCTATTCTAGCTATGTAGATCATGCACGCGATCAATCATCGAATTTGCTGCCTACTATGCAATTGTTAATTCCGACGTCGGCCAAGAATTATTGTGAACTATGTTGAAAATTGAAGAGACTGACGTCGGGATGAAATATCATTACGCGGAACGATATTTATCCGGTGAAATATAAAATGCCAAATAGAATTCGAACAGACTAATCGATTCTGAAAGAATATTCCACTCGAATTCCTATTCTATGGTTTTAGTTTCCTCATCGAGACGATTCATCGTGTAAAACGTAGAATAAAATTGTATCGGGATACAATTGATTTTTGTACATTTAAATTTGCAAAGTATAAGTAGTTTTATAAGATTGGCAACCAGAATATATTTAATTTGAACTTGGTGATTGAAATATTATTAATGGAACGTACCAGATAAAATAAAAAATTGTAGAATTAAGATTTGACGAAGCTGGTGGATCTTATTTTATTTTATTAGGAAATTTCATTACTACTTGCACGTTTTATTTTCTGTTTAATATCAAGAATGATCTTCCCAGCATAAAATACAGAACACAAATCAGAGTCGAACGATTTAATTTCAAGAGCAACTTCAAACTATTGTGACCGCATATGACACAACGATGTCAGTCAAAGGATTAAAGGAAATGGAGGATCGAGTCGCTCGCCAGAAATTGTTTACAACGATTCTCGTATTCGCGGATGGCCTTTCGTCCGAGTAAACCCGCCAGAAGCAGCGAGCATTGACGAAAATGTAAAGAAGGAAGGAGAGGATCGAGAGAAAAGACAAAGAAGCCTCTCGGAATGTTTGTAGCTATTCGTGGCGCCTGGAACGAAACAGATGGCTGCGTGCGTGATGTCATACGCAGAAATCGAACTTCGTTCTACCAGTCAATAATCGATATTTTCTATTTCTCACACTTTCGAAAGTCTTCCGATCGATTTTTCTAACAATTTTGACATCTCATTTATTACTATGCGCTGTGTTATAAAAATTATCTGAGATAAAACTAACGTTTAGTAATAAGAATTCTCATTATATCGTTAAGCAAAGAAGATAAGACATCGAGGATATTTTAATTCTCCGCTGAACTCTGTGACAATTAAACAACTTCTCTTAAACACACGTGACTAATATAATTTTATTGCCAAGACGAAACAATGAAATTTTCAGCGCGTATACAAACCAGCGTGAATCTTCAAAATGTATCGTTTAAATTCTCTTTGAGGATCCAGATAAAAAAAGATATAAAAAATGATCTTTGCTATGCCGTTCGCGATTCCGACCAATCGCAATGTTCTCAAAATTTCTTTTACGCTTCGCCTGCTAAAATAATCCTTCGAACTTGTCAAGAAAGAAACTCGAGTTGGTCCGTTCGATTTGAAGAAAAAAGAAGAAGAAGGTTCTTCTCTTTTGAATATTAAACTTAAACTGCGTTATTTCCAGATTTAATAGGAGAACCGAAAGAAAGAGAAGAAAATACGAGGATCGACGATCCGTGCAACGAAGCAATTTTCAAACGCAGAAACAGAGAAAAGTAAAGGGAAGATCCTATTTCCATTCGAAATGCGGGAAGATTTCAATGCGCAAACCGGAACTATCCGCATATCCGAAGATAAAATAAAACGCTCGCTTGGACATTGAGAAGCAGCGAACAAGCTACGTAAGTAACGAGTCGTCTGTTTGCTCGTGTCGTGTCTCCTCGGTCAAACAATCGGAGAACGTCCACGAGGCATCAAGTACAGCACGTGAGGACGCGTGTCCGAAAAAAGAAGCGGGAACGGAACTCGCAAAGACAATAAACTCGATGAACTTCCGTCGAGGGAAAAGAGAGCTCTCACGGACAATTAGTCGTTTGTACACGAACGCCGAGGATGTTTGGAGATAAGACAAAAGAAACGGAGAAAGCAAGGAGACGAAGATGCAACTGGAGTAGCTGCGGCTACGAAGCGCAGCAACATCGACTCCAGGAAATGGTGGGCGAGATGGAATTCGTTCTATGCTTCTAAAGACCAGATGATAAATAGTCTTTCAACGTGGCTAATTGCAGACACGTTTCGAGCATTTTGCAAGGTATTCGCGACTGTCGCTGTTGTAACGACGTAAATTAGGCAAATTGGCTAATTTCGTAGCTGTGACGGAGCTAACATCAGCAAGCGGGATTTATTAAAACGATGATTTCCACGTTTATCGCTAGAGATCGACGTTAATTGAAACAGTTAGGGTTGCCATTGAAAGGTATGTCAGGAAACTGAATAGCATCGAGCAGGATATACGGTTTGCCATTTTGGTAAATAAAACGTGAATTTTGGAAAAATTGCGCGATATCGTTCGATTGAAATTTCAGATACGCGTAAACGATATGAAATCGGTAAAATGACAGATACGAATAGAGAAAAATATATTCAGAAATATAAATGTTAAATGCACGTAGCTGGAGGCTCGGTCAGAATACTTGATACGTTCTCATCATAATCGTTCGACGTTCAAACAAGTAGATTCGGCGTGTCGAAGTTTACTCAGTCGAATACCAATAATAGTTTCGTGCCACGTGAAAGTTAAATTAAAATGAAGCATTCAAATTCTTCCTACAATTGTTTGATTTTATTTTACTTTATGACCGATAAGTAACCGACTGAATGATAGCTAAATACTCAAGTAGAAGCTGCAATTTTATTACAAATACAACCATCCTTACCTCAGCTTGGTTACGCTATTTTGTCTTTCAAGGTGTCTGGTAGAAAGAGCGGAAAAGCTACTATTTGCTTCGAAGAGTTTCGTAACGAGTAGTTAAATAAAACCTAATTACCAAGAGTTAGCAACTAATAAAATAGGAACAAAAACAACGAAACGAACAAGATGCAAAGTGTTTTAAAAAATACAAAACCATATAACAGCATATAAAACGTATATACATCTAATATGAAATTAGCGATTAATAATCGATAATTGACACAATTCCATCGGCATCGTCGCACTTGAAAGGCGCGAACAGACGTTCTATTCGAAACGATGGCGCGACACGTGGCGGAGACGAGAGGATCGGCACAGACACCCTCGACAGATCTCTAAATTTAGTTAGACGCGTTTTACTGACGGGGAAGAGAGAACGGATCGACGTCGACGCAAACGAACGGAAAGGAAGAGGACACGATGGGACGTGGTTCCAGATGAAACGTCGGAAGGGACAGTGTCGCGATTCTCGCCTGGCCAACGTCCAAATGGCGATACCTCGATCGCCCAAATATCATGAATGGGTCGACCTGGTAAACGTTTCCCCGTGACCAGATTCTCGAAAGAGAAAGAGCTCGAACCGAGCCAAGTCCATGGCTCTCCGGTCGCGCCGAAGTTCAATCGATGTTCAAGGTTGAGAAATCGTGGAACGACGCTGAACGATTTTGCATCACGCGATCGTTGTGTCAGCGGTTCGCGCTTGCGGTTAAGACGGAAAATTGTATTCGACGGATTTGACGTCGCGTATTTTGTTATCGATTTTTGGCCAAATACGTTGAGCTAAAGGCAAATCGGTGTAAGATATCGCAGAAATAAAAATCTGCGTCGCAGGAATATCAACGAAAGAAGTTCTATGGTCGAAGAAAATCTATCCTTTTTTCTCTTGAGAAAAACGAGATTAAACGCGTTATTCTTTGAAATTTCCTGTCAAGTTTCAAGTCGTTTATGCTGTTTTCTTACGGTTGAATAAATTTATAGAAGCAGATCGTACGATTCTAATTGATTCGTTAGTAAGCGTTGGTACGTGTTCCAGTAACGTAACCGACGTGGTGATATCTGTTTAATGGCGAGAACGTATTCCTTTAATTAAATAAAACAACGCATTACATAGATTGGCATCATTCAATAACTAAAAAGTATTGGGTGAAATAAAACACGCCATCAGGATATGGTAAACGATGAAGGAAATAGAAGAGAACAGAGTCGTATGACAAATGATATCTATGAAACTGAGTAATGAAACGCCAGCGAAGATCATTTTTCAGTTACAAATATTCTCGACAAGCTGTATTATTAAACGAGCAATAAAATATCCTAGAAATTAAAACTGATATGTTTTACTGGCAGGAATAAAGAAACAACCACCACCTTGTTGCAATATATTACAAGACCAAAGAAATTCCATCGGACCGTAAAATAAAAACAGTTGTTAAATCTTAGCAATAACGATGCGCTCGATGTCGCGAGAATCGAAACGTTATCGTTCGATCGGCGTATTGTCGAAAATTTAATTTCAATTAAATCTATCACGCCGCCCGAAGGATTTAATTACCAATGATCAAAGATAAAATGGATTAAAAGGCTATGATGATCACGCGGCACGACGATATCGGGCAATTACTTCTCATCTACGTGAGCTGTAATTCTAGAAAAATCGTTGCAGAACTAATAATTACAAGGCTCGAGCCATCAATTTATAAGGGAAATCGATCGACAATTTGTTACAGTGTACAGAGAACGAAGACCCGTGTAATTGAATATTAGCAGAGGATGGAGAAAATAAATTTCTGAAATTGCGGTTAATATCCATTAACCGCGGTTAACGAGTTGACGATAACTAGGACGAGGTTGTTGTGACAACTGGAAGCGGCTACGATCGATGATCGAGGTTTCCTCGGAGGCGGAGAAAGGATATGATTGATGAATCAGTGGTAGAGACGAAGCGCATATCGTAAATAGCTATCGATCTGACTAGGAAGTTTCAAACAGCTAAAACTGCAGTTAATGGAAATTCATATTTTTCTGAATACGTAATACTGAAAGATTCCAGCCTCGTCGAATATTCGTTTTGCACGCTATATTATTATTATTATTATTATTATTATTATTATTATTATTATTATTATTGTTTGTTTATCGCAACGAGATTCAAAATCTAGTACGATCTCTGTTACAAACGTGCACATTTGACATAATTGTAACGAAATATAGGGAAATATGACGTGATATTAATATACTGTATAACACGATAAATAACATGATATAACGTATCGCAGTATAGCATAGTGAATTTCAGGTTTGACTTAGGTCTTTGTTGCTTGAGCTTTCTTTGTTTCTAACTTGGCCAAGAGGATGGTCCAACGTGAAACACGTCCTGTTAGGTTGTTCGATTTTTTTTTACAAAGAGGACTGTAACAGTGTTTGCAATGAAACTTGCAGAGCATATTTTTGCATATGTTAATAGCATGTGTCATTTTTCTTGTCGAGAAGAAATTAAAATTGATGGCACTGTATGCCCTCGTACGCGATTGGCAAAAAGACCTCGTCTCATGGAGTCCACGATTGCGGTCGTTCTACTTGTTTAAAATAAGAAACTCAAGGAGATTGTTAATTAGGATGAGTTTGGCTGTAGCACGAAACTAGGACGAAAGCAAAAAGTCGATAATTAAAAGAACGACGACCCTCCACGAAGTTCGATCGTTGTGATCTTCTCCATGTTTCTTTAACATTCAAAGGCTTAAATAAATAGAAAAAAAGGAAGATATCGAATTCGTTCTTGTTCAAACTATAGCTTATAGTTCAAACTATACATGCGTGGAAGATTCGCACCAAATCTTGAGCCAATTGGTCGGGTAGATTTTATGGTATCGTGAACGCCGTGTTGAAAAATAACAGATCTGAGAGAAACGTGTTTAAAATGTTGTGTATCGATGATAATTATTCGCCTAAAAATCTTTCGAACGTCCGTAACTTCGTTGATTGATCTCACATTTCTCACAAATCCATAAAAATCCACGTAGACGCTCTAAATAAGAAATAAAATGATTCTTGGAAGAATTGAAGTTTTCCAAAAATGGTATTGCGTCCTCGAATTAGAGGTAGAGGTTTTTAATTAACATACAACACGATGTACGTATACGTATCTTGCTTCTTAAAAAGACGCTAATTACGACTCAGCGAAGATTAAACCGAAATGCTAAGGAGATGCAAAAATTCAGACGACGCGTATCCTTCGTTTCGCATTTGTTTGGCTGATCATTTTCAGAATGTCCCTTCTGTGAAGATACCATGCGTCTGCTATTAAGTACGCATCGCAGTGGAGAATCGCTTTCTCAAATAAAGGATCCTACGGATAAGTTGTGCGTAGCTAAGAGAATCGACGTGAAATATCGAATTGCGATACTTTGACGCAATTTTAGCGGCGTTTATTACGGCCACGATTCGCGGAAGAATCGAATTAGAATCCGCGTTAGGTTGCCAAGTAGCGAAAGCCGTCGGTTTATGTTTCGTGAACTTGGTGCCGAGGAAGCGTACTACGAGCCATGTTTCGCGTCTGTGGCGCTAAATAATCTGGGTAGAATCCCATTAATACAGCTTTCACGTGCTTTGCTTCGTCGTATGACAAGCTTGTAATTTCATTGCGAAACTTCGAATTACATTGCTCGATACAATTAACACTAGAACTCCACGTCAGTCAAATTGACTGGTTTTACAATTCTATTTTAAAATTCCTACTTCGTGTTATATTTTTTCCGTGATGATATATAATCAAATATAAAAATGATAATATAATGAATTTTATTTCGTTTTTTATGCATTCAAACCTGAAATAATTTTGCATCAAGGCTACTTATACCAATGCCAGTCAAAATGACTGGTACTTGTCAAAGAGTAAAAAGGTCCTGCAATCTGTTTATCGAACCCCAATTAACCAGTTTTCTCGTCTTGTACAACTTGCCACACGTTTTTTAAATTTTTACCGCGTATCATTCGATACGATGATATGTGTTATCAGGAAAATTCCGGATCGATCGCTAGATCGCTAGATGCTAACACTAGAAATACCACAGCAGCGAAAATGACTGGTTGTACAATTTTATAAATGTGTGAACTCTCGTTTAAAGATCATGGCCCCAGGTGGATTAATAATATCAAAAATGTACTACATAACATGGAATTACTTCCGTAAGAAATTAATAAATTAATAAATATACAAATATTCTATTATTACGTATTTTTTAAAGACCAGTCATTTTCACTGGTTTTCGTAGAAATAGCTTCGTCTTAACTATCGGTAGTTCTATAGTTAAGGAAACGCTGTTACAAAGAATCATTACGATGATGTTTTACCGCGTTTTATCTGCCAAGCAAACGAGAGTGAAAGAATCCCACAAGTTCGATAATTCGTACGATATTGCGACAGAAAGTGGAAAACTATGAAGATCAAAGTCGCCGAGAAAACGATCTTCTGATAGATTTAAGCGGCGCATCGTGGCCAGATTGCGAATATTTATGCAAATTCGTTATTTTAACTGTTCTACACTTTATCTCGCCTGTGATGCCGGCGAGAAAAGTCGTCAAACGTGTTCAGTCCTTCGACAGTCTATAAAAAAAAAGAATGAGAAGTTACGATCAGAAAAATGTATATTTTTTTTTATGCTCCAGAATTCTTCCGTTTACGATAAAAGGCGTGAAAAAGCACACATCAGCTTTTATATGATAATAAACTTTCTTAGAACTCGCAGTTCTAAACTGCGGAGAGATTTCGTTCCAGTGTAATCGTTGACACGAATGCGGAGTTCGATACGCTCGAACATGCGCAAAGTTTTATACAGCTTTGGATCTGCATAATTTTTCCCTATTTCTCAGTCGTTCGTCTATGAAATGAACGCGGTTTCTCAATAATCGAAAATCAGAGAACAGGCAAGATATCGTTATCCGATCTGCATCGTAGAGTTTTGCATCCAGTGTTTCAAAATTTATCGTACACCACGTAATTATTAAAAAAATAATTGTAAGACGTTTCTTAACATTTTCTATTCCGTACGGAAGAATTTTGGAAAGAAAACTGTATATTTTTCGATCGGAATTCGTAATTTTATCAGATTGTCGAGGAGTTAATTTTTTAATTAATAATTTAGAAAAAATGAAAACTAAGCAGAGAATGGTCATATTTTAGAAAATGCAAAAGGTATTATAATTTCCATATTATCTCCATATTTTTCCACGTTATGTGTATTTCTGCGCCATCAAATTTATCATAAATACTGGACTATCCAAGTACTGGAAAATAATCTTCCAAACGATCTTTCATATTGCCCTAGTCTCGTCCTAATAATAAATAAATGATAATATGAATATTTTTTAACAAAAAAATATGAAATATAAATTGTTTTCGTTTCACAGATCTGAATCATCCCGACACGGTGATTGTGTCGATCGGTGAGAAGCTGATCCTACGATGCTCGTCGAGTTCGAACGCGGAGACGATTTGGTACAAAGGCGACGATATTTTCCGACCATCGTCGCCAAGAATTCGATTAATGAAACAGACGCTGAGATTCAAGTACATCGAGCCCGAGGACGCAGATTCGTACAGTTGCCTGGTTGGATCGAACATGACGAACGAATGGAGGAACGTGACGATACGAATCGAATTGTTGCAGAACGACGAACACCAGCACGAAACCGAGAGACTGGGAAGACACGAGGAGGAAACGAACGAATTGGAAATCGAAGCGAGAAGTTAGTACTCGGATTTTCTTCGCTTTCCAATCTTGGACAGTCGTTCGTACTTTGCATCGACGATGTCAAACAAAATTTGATTAAAAATTCACGATCGCTTATTAGTTACATTTTGTACGTAATTGATTTGTAATTTGTCATTTGTAATTTGAAAGTGATAGCATAAGAATCGATAATAATATTCCTTTCCTAAATCATCTTCATATCGTTGGAAATCTTTAAAAATTCCAAGCAGCTTCAAAATATCTTTGGAAACCCTTCGTTTTAGATAATTTAGGAATTCGTAGAAATAATTTCGTTTCGCTCTTCCTGCATTGTATCATCCGTAAACTTGAAGAAATCAGATTACTTAAAAAATCCACTCCCTTCAATGCGAAATTCCAATCAATGTTTCTTCCCATTCCAAAGGTCCCTTTCCAAGTATTGCAAGTTTAACCTAACGCTCCTATCTTCCGTTTAAACGAGCCAATTCTAGATCCTCCAGTTAATTTGTCCAATTAATTCCGAATGAAAGAGAACACGAATCTGGGTGTCACAGATTTGCCAGAAACGCGGTCGTTGCACCTGGAAAGCGAAAACGCGGAGGTCGACCTGGACAACGAGAAACTGGAGAATGAAACAGCCGGTGAACACAACAACACCGCTCCCGTACGAGCACCATCGTTCAATAAAAGCGTAGAGATGCCAAACGTGGTCGTGAAACCAGCTGGCAACATGTTACGTTTACGATGTCCAAGCTTTGGCAACCCAAGGCCGAACATCACATGGTACAAGAACAACGAAGAACCAAAAAGAACGCTTGGCACGGTGGTTATGTCTAAGTGGACCTTTAGATTGGAGGATCTAGTGCCTGAAGACAGCGGCAATTACACTTGCGTGGTGTGCAACGAGCTGGGATGCATCAATCGCACGTCCAAAGTTGAAATTGTCGGTGAGTGTCGCATTTTTATCTTCTTATTTACTAAAACGTACAGCGTAATGGAGAAGTAAGAGTAACGTTGAAATGGAAAAGTAAAGTGTAATGTTGAAATTGTCAGTGAGCCGCGTTGAGTGCATCGTGCCTTTTATTTATTTGTCTTCTTTATTTATTGAAAGGATGGTATGTATAATGGGAAAGCTAATGTAGCGTTGAAATTGTCAGTGAGTAGACGAGTGTCCCATTTTTTTCTTCTATTTACTGGAAAGATCTGTCGTCTGTTTTCTTTTCGTTAAAACAATTCGGGGAACGATAGTACAATGGGAAAGCAAAAACTTGTGTTTTCAGTTAGTTAGTTTTTGCTGAGTTATCTGCGACGAAGTTAGAATAAACGAAGTAAGCTGTAGTCAAACGATGTTTTAGGTTTTAGAATGAAAAAAGAATCGCGCTATTCAGCGACCAGAAAGTTTCTAAATTTCGCAATATTATTTTATATTATCATTTGCTATACGTTCTTCAATGGAAAACATTACGACATATCCAGCGATTATGTAAAGAAAGAAAGTTTCTTAAATCCATACAATTTGCACTTATTTTTCATTGGGAACAGTAACAATCAACGATAACAATCGAGAAGGATATTTCGAAGAAGAAGGACATTAACGACCATTAATCACTGTGCAATTTCTATGTTCGGTTAAATGATTTTAAATTACCATTTGCACATTCTCCAATGGAAATACCAACCATTGAGAGATTCCTATGACCGGGTAGCACGAAGAAAGAATCACGACGTTGGATCATTGCATACTTTTCAAATCTCATAACATTTCTCACGTTACTATCTACCATCCATCTTTCACTGGAAATGCCATCGATGAGAAATTTCCAGTGATCGCGTTGCATAAAGGAAGAACATTTCTAAAGAAAAGTTTCTAAAACTTCCATATCTTTTTACATTGTCGCTTGCTACATGTTCATCGCTGGACGAAAGGAATCAGCACATTAGATTGTCATAAATAAACTGCGGATCTTTATACATTTATGAGCAATTTGATGAATTGAAAGTGTAATTTTTACTGGATAAAACAATTCTCTGCTCAGGTTCTATTTTTTAAATTAAGTATAAATATCCACAGTCTAGCCATGATTAACATAAACGTGCTCCGCTGGAAATACTATCGATGAGAAATTTCCAACGACCGTCTAGCGTAGAAAAGAAGGGATCACGACATTAAACAGTCGTGAATTTTCATTGCATCCATAGAGCGTTTTCCTCATAAACCATACATCAACGTGGATTTCCCAAAGAACGTAACCGCGGCGGTGAACAGCACGGTGACGTTCAAGTGTCCGATCGTGTCCGATCTCGAACCGTATATACAATGGCTGAAAGTAGTCGAGTACCCTGGTGACCAGGAGAATTCACCGACCGGCATTCTTCTTCAGGTACAGACAGACCGGATTGCTTAGATGGTGGAGGTTCCTGTGTCTTCTCCGTGGATTTATAATCATCGCTTTAATTCTCCACTTTCGAATAAGAACTGTACATATTGTTTAGGTGGTGGAGGTTCTTGTGTCTTCTCCATGGATCTTTAATTATCGCTCTAATTCTTGATTTTTAATTAAACACTATTTGTATAAAATGATTATGTATAATAATGTATACAAGATTTTATATAAAATAGGACAGATTCCACGGGACTCTGGTGATACGTAAACTGTCTGCGGCGATTTTTAAATAATATCCTAGTGACTAACGATACGGTGAAGGAAACATGTGCCGTTTGGTATTTCAGGTGCTGCCACGTGGATTCTTTCATTTTGTTCTTTTTTTTTTTACGTTTTAATAATGTCATGTTGCTGTATTCTATCTTCTTTTTTCTTCCGATCTGTTTCTTCGATATTCGACGATCGAGGTCTCTTGAGATCAAGCTTACTTGTAGAAACATCGTGATACAAGAAACTAACGTGATGTAATAGACACTTTTTACATGTTATTTAATTCCTTGGTTCTTAGTGAATTAAAAAGTACTCGAACTAACACACGCACACAAAATTTGTTTAAATTTCCTTCGTTCTTAATTACTTTTAAATTATTTGAATGTCTAACCATTTTTAAAAATAATGAAAACAATTGTACAATTTTAATTCTCGAAATCTTAGAAATATAATCATAGAATTCCTTAAATCATGAAAATAATTATAAATAGTTATTATTAATATTCGATCTCTGAAATACAGTGCAATAAGTTTGATCTCGAGAGATTTCTTTTCGTCTCTTTCTATTCTCTGATACACTGGAGCTTGGTAAAAAAGGTGGTTGGGTCTATTTTTCCTGTAGAGAGCGTGAAACATCGGCCGATACTGACCAGGCCTCCAAGAAACACGACAGTTCTAATAGGAGGCAACGTTACTATGACCTGCGAGGTTCTGTCGGACGCGCATCGTCATCTCGAATGGTATCACGGTTATCACACGTCTTTCGACACTGTCAACAAAACCAATCAAAGTTTCCGGGTGGAGGTCAAGGTGGGCACGTAGAACTACTTGAAATTGCATGGAACACACTGTATTTTCGTTTATACGCTTCCGCTTCTTGTGTCGTCAATAGATCAAAATTAATTTAAAGTTTAAATGTCGCTAAAGCTACTTTTTCAAGTCTCCTTGTTTATGATCCTAATAATACTTTCATTAACTCTAACTTTTTCTTGTCCCATATTCTTCGATTTTGCATTGGTTCTGTTAAAGTCTGAGTTACTATTACATAAGCGTCAATTTTCGAGAATTTCGTATAATTTCTCGACAATGCGAGTAAATTAGCGAGACGTACAGTTTTTCATTTTAAACATAGTATTATTCTTCTCATCGCTATGAAACGTAGAATTATTAAACAGAATATTACTTTCATCAGAAGATCTAAATTGCACGGTATGATAAGTTTGCAAGTATATTTCATTTTATTTGCAAGCCATCTTTGTACGTTTTCAAATATCAGAATCGCTTATTTTTCATTCAATTGCAGTTAGCTTCATATTTATAAAGAAGATCATTTTTCCATAGTTCTTTAAACTGAAACTATGCTATAACTAAAATCGAAGACAACCTTACGTACAACCATTTGCTAAATCATCCCCTTACTTAAATCACCTCCTACTCAAAGCAACGAATTTCTCTAAATCCTACGGAATTCTTTCCAACAGGCGGAAGGTGCGGACAATCCAGAAGTACTGAAGCTATACAACGTGACACAGAAGGACGAAGGGTGGTACACCTGCATAGCGCAAAACGCGTTGGGAGAAACCTTCAGCAGTGCCTATCTCCGAGTAGTCGAATGTACCTAAAACTTTTTGTAACAATGAAAATCCCTTTTCCAGAATTGCATTTCCTTAGTTATGTTTAGAAAGAGATATAATTGACATCTTTGCAATGAATTCTGCTCTTTCTCAAAATTGTCCAATAAACTTTCTAACATTAATAAGTTCATTATCTTGCTATATTCGCAAGAAGATTATCGCGTTCCGCCTAAAAATAGAAACAGTAGAAATTTCTCTATAAAATTAAAGAAGTGTCTCTAGTATTCTAAACGTATACCAAGAAATTTGCATATCCAAACACCTTATAAGAATCTTGCCTTTTCATCTGTCCATCGTCCCCAATTCTAATAAACATTTCTTCATCCTCCAGCTTTGGAGGACCATGGAATACCATTGACAGCGAAACCACAAATTCTCGTGAACGTCCTCGCCGCTGTTCTCTTCATCTTCTTCGCCGTGGGCGTGGTGGTGGTAATATACATTTTCCATCGTCTGAAACGCGAGAAAATGAAGAAGCTGCTGGCCATAGAGACGGCACGTGCTGCAGTCGTGACTCAGTGGACGAAGAAAGTGATCGTGGAGAAGCAGAACTTAGTGAACGCGCAGAACGTTCAAGAACCGTTGTTGATGCCCGTGGTGAAGATCGAGAAACAAAAATCGACTGTCGCCGCGGAGGACAGCAATGGAGGAAGTATCTCGGAGTACGAACTTCCAGTCGATAGTGCTTGGGAGTTGCCACGAGAACATTTGACTTTGGGAAACACCCTAGGCGAAGGCGCATTTGGGAAAGTCGTCAGGGCGCAAACAAACACTGGAAAACCCGGGATTCCTTGCGTCGTGGCTGTGAAGATGCTGAAAGGTAGACGCTTTATCCGACGCTTCATTCTGATTGTTCGAAGTTGCTTGAATTCCTCGTTTCTTCCTCTCGTTATGATTTTGCTACCTTCGCTCCTTCTTCACATTTTTCATTTTTTTTCGTTCAAATTCCTATTTCATTCGATTTTCATCAAAACTATCTAAAAATAATTCTAATCTATGCAAAAAGATCTAATCGCCAATTACACACCAATCGTTTGACCTAATTACCCAGTGACCAATTTCTCCACAGAGGGTCATACCGACGCGGAAATGATGGACTTGGTATCTGAGATGGAGATGATGAAGATGATCGGCAAGCACGTGAACATAATCAATCTGTTAGGAGCCTGTACACAAGGCGGGCCATTGTACGTGGTCGTAGAATTCGCTCCGCATGGAAACCTTCGTGATTTTCTACGGGATCACAGACCTTCCTCTGGATACGAACCGACCATCGGCCAAGAACCAAAAGAGAAAAAGACTCTCACCCAAAAGGACCTAGTATCGTTCGCCTATCAGGTAGCTAGAGGGATGGAATATTTAGCGAGCAGAAGGTGTATCCACAGGGATCTGGCTGCCAGGAATGTTTTAGTCAGTGACGAATATGTTTTGAAGATCGCTGACTTTGGTCTCGCTAGAGATATACACTGTCACGATTACTACAGGAAAACCACAGACGGAAGACTTCCGGTTAAGTGGATGGCACCCGAAGCTCTCTTCCATCGAGTTTATACCACTCAGTCCGACGTGTGAGTATAAGAAATGTTCTTATTAATTGGATAAATATTCATTTGTTGTAAAGAATATTGGAATTATTTATCTTTTCGAAAATATAAAATCGAATGAGTCTGATAGCGTGTAACAAAGTGTCACCAACACTGGTATCATTTATATTCGTTCATTAATTTGAGTCGATCGTCGTAATGTTTCAGATGGTCGTACGGGATTCTGTTGTGGGAGATCATGACACTGGGTGGTACCCCCTATCCGTCCGTACCATCCGTAGAAAAATTGTTCCAGTTGCTAAGAACTGGCCACCGAATGGAGAAACCACCGTGTTGCTCCATCGAAATGTAAATGCAAATTTTACAATTTTTCATCGTGATGGAATACTAATACGCGATACTAATAAAACGAAACAACGTTGCAGATACATGTTGATGAGGGATTGCTGGAGTTACCAGCCTAACGAACGACCAATGTTTGGGGAACTGGTCGAAGATCTCGATAGGATATTAACGATAACTGCGAACGAGGTAAGAAACTTGAAATATCCTCTGAAAACCGAGACTGAGATTTCGAAGTTCCTTTCAAGCAGAAGAGAATTTCCAAGCTTCAATGATTTACATAATCATTCGTTTGCCTTGCGCGAGGATTACTCGGTCGTTCGATTATTTCTTCCAATCTTCGAATCTCAGTTATATTTAAAATAATCCTAATGTGTTTGGAATTTGAGAAACGATGTAACGTATCATTTTAGGAATACTTGGACCTTGGCCTCCCGCAGCTAGACACGCCGCCGTCCAGTCAAGAGTCCAGCGAAGCCGACGACGACGAGGGCGAAGAAAAATTCCCTTACCTACTGTGAAAATCCCACGAACGATCGGTTTTCGCCGAAGATTGTGTAAAAACTCTGAGAAAGATCCAGAATGGACAACGAACGAAAGAAGCGCAGAAGATAAAAGCACGAGAAGAAAGAGGGATCAGATGCGAAGAAGAGAACGAACGAAGATCACGAAGAAGAGAAGGCTATCTTATAGTCGAAGAACGCTGGTGAACGGAAGTCGATCTACCGACTGACCTAGCGAACACGCCAAATAATATAAATCAGTATTGAATTGTTTAGCGCGTATTCCGTAGAATTTAAGGAAGAAGAAAACGAAGAAGAAAGAAAGTAACGATCGAGGAAGAAAACTCCGGCCTTCGAGGAGACTGATTTTCTTACGAACAACATTGTATTTATTTTCCTGTTATCTCTATATCCTGGGAAATCGATTACTATTATGGAACGTGCGTTTGTTCCACGTGATTCACGTACACGCGTTTCTCAGGTTTCTGTCGTAACAGAATCGTATCGAAGACTTTTGCTGCACACCTGAACTACTATGGCAGCCGAAGCGTGAGATATATAATAAAGAATAAAATTTGTTACAAAATATTCACGTCCAATTTTGTACATGTTATACTACCGTGCCATTGATAAGTGCCTTGGGAAGATGAATGAAAAGAGAAAGAGAGAGAGAGAGAGAGAGGAGATGAAAGGAAAGTTCCGCCAGGGCTTCTTGTATTCGTTAATATGAAGAGAAGAAGAAACACGTACATATATATGTATATGGTGCATCAGGTTTGCACAGAAGAGATACCTGATCTACAGGATCATCTCGAAAAGTGTTTGTAACTAGTCAATTAATAAAACCTGTACGTTTCTCTGTAACATAGCTCGAACTCGGTTATTAAAGTATAATGATAATGTATTATGTTAGCGTTTCTACGTGAATGGACTCTAGTGGACAACGAGCGCGAATCTTCGAATTTTTGTAGAAAGATGGAAGAATATTGTAGATCTTAAGTGAATGATACGATTCGTCGAGTTTTTAATCGTCTTTTTTTTTTCTTTAACACGCGAGTTTCTACGTTGTGATCCGAACGGGAGTGTCTTCGTCGAGGAGAGACGAGTACGATTCAAAGGATATTGTATAGTTTCTTGACAATACGACGGAAGACAATTTTGCACATAACAAATGTTAAAAAAAAAAGAAGAAGGAGGAATTGAAAAAAAGAAGATAAAGAGAAGAAGATGATGGGGAGAAAATTCATTGCATCGTCCACGTGGATGTAAAATGCATAAAGATGTATAAATGGTGCATGCGAGAGGTGCTTAGTAGTAGATAATTTATTTCTCTGTATATTGTTACTTAGGATGTATTTTAGGATGTCGTTAACACTATTTTTTTTTTTTTTTTGTATTATTATGGAACGAATGAGGCGAGATACGTGTAAAATATAGAACGGGGATTAATCAATTGATCAACGAAAATAATATACAAAAATGAGAGAAGATTCTTTGTACATAGCACCGATCTGTTTATTTAAAAGTTTTTCTCAACTTTTTCTTTTTCGTTTCGTTACCCAGCACCTAAAGGTAGCCAGTAAATCAGCATTTACCAAGGTAGATTGTATGTATAGTCTGCATAAATATTGGATTATTATTGTAACGTGAGTTTCGTCTCGAATAAATCACTGGAAACTGTACCCACATTACTCAATGTCTACATTTATTATTTCCAGACGTTTTCGCATGGTTTTTGCGATTTTCACGGTTCTTATTAGTTTTAGATGTTACAAACTTGGGATTCTGAGAAGGACTGAGAAACGTCGAACGAGTTTTCACTATCTAAATATCGTCATTCTAAATCGAATCTTTGCAACTACTAAATTATTACTTTTGAGAAAATTCCCAAGGTTATTGTAATTAGTGGGTTGAAAATCATAATGCTATTTTTATAATTCAATGCTATTTTTCTTTTAATGTTATATACATAATAATCAGTTATAAAAACATTTCGTAGCAAAAAACAAAATTATAACTAATGAACTATATTAATTATTGAATTAAGGTTGAACGATGAACTAAGCTAAAAACCGTATGACTAACTCATATTTATTAAATGTTTACGATTAAGAAAAGAAACGGATACAAAAACCTTTCAACTATTTCTAATTAACATATTGAAATCAAACGTTGAAATCGTTGAAATCAAACGAGTCACGCGCGCGTAAAAAATAGATACGCATGCATCGACACGGTTAAACGAATAAACAAATTAGTTTATGATTGATCGAGGACATATCGAGGGCATTGGAAAACTCCCCACCACCAAACGAAACCGCGTGTTCAGAGATGAACTACCCATAAGACAAGTGATGGCGCTGAGATCAGTTCGTTTTGTTGTCATGAGTCACATTTACACTAAGTTGTTTTTACCAGGTTTTTAGTCGAACATTTAATTTTGTATCCCTCCATTTCGCTTCGATTCAACGACAAAAAAAATGCCAAGAATGATACAGACCATTCGAATGAAACTCCCTAACGAATAACACGAGTGATAGTTGCCATTGTGTGCTAACACTCGACATTCAGGTTAGAATCCGATAACCCACTTTTTACCGAGCTCAGTATTTATTTTCTCCTTCAGATCGTTGTATAATGACCTTTATTTTATTTCCTGACAAATTTTAAACGATTTAAACCATGTGTCAGTAGAACGAATTCTATGAGTTTTACGTGTTGCCAAATTTTGACCATTTCTATAATAATGTCATTCGTGTATCATTATGTCAACCGTTACTTTGTAGCTTTTCTTTTTTTGCGGGGGGAGGGGAATAATAGTATCATGAATTACTGTGTAAGATTTTAGTCTTGTAAAGTAACAGGTTTGGAACGATTTGACAGCATTGAAATCTGATCGTATTTGTATGATGTTTCAGGTAATATTTATTAAATGGTGATTACCAGTGCCATGGAGAGGAGAATCAAGTTGAAAACACTAAACAGCCACATAACGTGCAAGATATGCAAGGGTTATTTGATAGATGCCACTACTGTTACCGAGTGTTTACACACATTTTGCAAAAGCTGTCTAGTAAAACATTTAGAAGAGAAGCATACCTGTCCAACATGCCAAATCGTCATACATCAGTCGCATCCCCTCCAATATATTAGCTTTGACAGAACTATGCAGGATATCGTCTACAAATTAGTTCCTGATCTTCAAGAGAGTTAGCACTTTCTTGCCATTAATAAAACTAATAACTTGAAAATTCTCTATAACTGGCAACATGATTAATCTGGTATATTTATTTCTAGATGAAATTAAAAGGGAAAGAGAATTTTATAGAGCAAGAGGTTTACCTTGCCCTAAAGATATCCTACCAAATGCTGGAGATGTTGAGGAAGAGAAGGCAACAGCTGATGCACATGCGGAATCAGACTATCATCGTACTGATGAACAGGTAAAAAGAGATAAAAATTGTTTACTCTATATTTGAATAAGTTTTGATAATTGTAAACAGCAAATGTTTTCACAGGTTAACGTATGTTTGGAATGCATAAATACAAGCTTGAAAACTTTGAAACGAAGATTTATTAGGTGCTCTGCCCAAGCAACCATTACACATTTGAAAAAGTTTATTGCTAAGAAAGTGTTAAATGGAATGGAGAAATATCGGGATGTGAGTAAAAATTATGAAAAATACATATCATAATTTATATTGCATTACTAATTAATGATGCTCTTTGCAGATTGATATATTGTGCAATGATGAATTATTAGGCAAGGACCACACATTGAAATTTGTTTATGTAACAAGATGGAGGTTCCGGGACCCACCTTTAAGGTTACAATATAGACCACGAATAGACATATAAGATTAATATCTCTATGTTCGATATGCGATGAAAATCACAAAAAATCTTGTACCTATTTTATACGTTTGCTAGTTCTATCCGTGTATTGCCCGTCATAGTACTTATTTCTGTGTTTTCGGCACAGTAAAGAAATTTAGTTTCGAGAATAATTTCCTGCGACGAATCAGAGTTGCTTTACACCCGCAATTTTCTATCCCAGCAATAGAAATAATTGCATTAACCAGATTACCAATAATCATTAACACGGCATATTGTTACGATAGCAATTCTATACATTCAATTATCATTCTATTCCTTTCTAGTTAAAGTTTGGGATCGTTTGCGTATTATCTTCGATTGAGTTACATTAACTCGCCTTTCTGATGTTCGTTACGAATTATTGATCTATATTTGTGTAACGCATAAATATAAGTAAATGAAGAAATCATAGCGACACTGTGACAACGAGAAGGTAACTTTTTCGTTCGCTGACAGTATCGCTAAATGCAATTCTAAATATTTAGTTTTATGTTACCGTGACGCACCTTACGTGTTCTCGTATCGATCCTTTATAAGTAATGTTTTTAGTTCGGAGATATAGAAATAGCAATCGGTATGTGTCACGGATAAAAATTTGTTGATTTCCCGCGCATGGCAACGGAATAAAAGATCATCTTTCTTCTTGTAATCTTAAGATGTAAATTTCTTTTTATACATACCCTAATTGTATATAGAATATTTTTGACAGAATCCCGAATATTTGACAGAATATTGCGCGTAGACACAGCTTTGTATTAGAGAGAGGGGAAAAAATGAAAAAAATAAGCTGGGTCTAAATACTGGAAGATTTGGACCCTTTTAACTTTGTATGTTTATGCGCTGTACACATTCTAATTCAGGCCCCGAGTTTCACTCAATGCCGGAATACAAAAGAATTTTATCAAACATATTTTCTCGAGGGATTTGATAAGGACAACGATACATTGAGCGAAACAGACAGGGCCACATATCGCTTAGTAGTTAAATGAACTTGTTTTGACAAACAGTGTAAAGCGAAGGAAAAAAGTTGTGTGATTGTATATAAATATTCTAGAGGGTAAAAATAAATAAAGTGCAGTTTACTTTATGAAGTAACGGCATTTTATGAATGCTAAGGCTTGTATGTTGTACACTATGTGTGTATCTCCATAAATTATTAAATAAATATTATGTTTTGTACAGTATCAACTGAATCGATTAACAAAAATTCAATTATCATCAAAAAAGTAAGAAACTTATAGACTGCGAATGTTTATGCAAATTTATATCTTTGTATGCAGTGGTTACAAAAAATATTTGCATATATCCTTACTTTCCAATGAAACATCTTTTTATCAGGTTCTATATTTAATTGTTATTATACTAACTTTTGTAGTCATATGAAAGTATTACTAAATGATATGAACCTTACTGTGCTTGCATTTAATTAATTAATATATAAATGCTATAACAAATATAATGTGCAAGTGCAGGGTGATTTATAGATGTATGTTAGTATTTCAAGAAATGAATCTACATAATAAAATAATGAAAATTATATGAACATTTGCTCTACGTATCTTGGTTTTTGAGTTCATATGACTGATTTTACTTATTTTAATGTGTAGATTCGTCCCTTAAAGTATTGACATTTATCAATCACCTCGTACTTTTTATAGTTACTGTTTGAATATTTTATATATTTTTGGACATTACGTGCACTCTGTACATTTTACATCTATAAATTTGTATAATATGTGCATAAACATCCGTAGTCTAGTTGCAAAATTCTTTCAAATATCTTAGTCTGTAGAAATGATGTAACGAATTTTTTGAATCGTATTACAGACAAAATGGCGGTAAATTATTATCTAACATTACGTGGTCACCAAACAGATGCTAAGAAGGTTTATCCACAGAATACTAATTCCACCCGAATAATACAAAGCTACCTTGCCCCACTATTTAGAAAGTCTCTATACACCTTTCAAATGTTTTCAAAAGAATGAGAAAACTTGAATCATACAGTTATGCAATAATGATGTTCACGTAGAAAACCATGCAATTCTTAGTTTCTCGATCGATGACACATTTCATATTTTTTAGTCAAAAAATTCGTTACAAGTGCTTGCAATTCCATTTTACGAAACAATATTACGAAATCAATAGATTAGAGTGCATAAACTTACATTAATTTTTCAGACGAAATGCATAGAAAGAAACACCACATTTACGCAAGTAAAATTTTGCACCAAACAAAGCTAATTTTATCGTCAAAACACATTTCATGTTACCAAATCTAAGTATTCCTTACAAACGCTTAAAATTCCATTTTACAAAACGATATTACGAAATTAATGAATTAGAATGTAAAACTTATATTAATTTCCCAGATGAGACATGTGAAAAGGAACACGATACTAACGCGCGTAAAATTTCGCATCAAAATGGCTTCGCGATTTAAAAAGGTACGCCTGCGCAGTAGCCATACTGGCAGAAGAATGAACGCATGCGCGATGTATTCTAAGGTAGTTTATGGTCAATGCGCGTCGAGTAGAGACCGTGGCTGCAGTGCAGCAACACGGTAAACGTGGTTTCGTTGAACGCTTTGTGAATTTAATTGTGAGTGTCAGTAATTTTCTCGTATGTCTGATCTGCGCGGAGTTTCGCAGATAAATGAGCTTGCAAGATAGCCTCTTTTCCGAAGACGTGGAGCACGACGTGACTCTATTTTCAAGGGACAAGAAACGGAAAAGGTAGGAGAGCCAAACGATCACATTTCCTGATGCAACGACGCGCCTTTAAAGGTTAGATCACTACGGTCTTTTTAAAACGTGTCTTCAAACATTTTTCACTTTCAATTTCTATGAACGTCTATGATACTACATCGTAAAGCTTTCTCCGAGAAATAATCGGCAGTAAATCTCTTAAGGATATATCTCAACAATGTAAAAGTAGTTGACGTTTGTCAATCACGCAAGAAAATGAGATAATATACGCTATCATAAATAGAATCGATTTGATAATCCGTAATTTTTATTGGCGATTTAGTTTAGAATGTTAGTAGAGATGCGTTATGTTAAATTTATTTGTATCCTTGACATACAATTTGAAATTCGAAGGCAATTAGAATTAACTTTACAACCTAAATGATTTAGGATACCATAGAACTGTTGAAAAGTGTTCAATGTGTTTGTTATTGATGTGTCTTATGGCCTCCGTGCAGTATATTTATAAATATCTTGCACTAAAGGTAAATGGTTGATATCGTCATGTTCCAGACAACGTATATCGGTCTGTATTACTGCAAGTGATTAAAATATTCGGAAATTAAGGTATACATATACATAGGTTATTTTGACGCTTTATATTTTTTATCATTGAGGATCTTAAATGAGAAACCATGTTAATATTGAAAAATTAAACATGACTTTTAAGTGGGAAAAAATATAAATTTCATGCTAAATACAAATTTGAACGCTGATTAATTCATTTGCGCTTTTAAGACAATCGTAAATATGCATTTCAATTATAAACCAATATTTGCACTGAAGATCTTCACATCTAGCATTTACATCATTTACACTCCTGAACAAGAAGATAACACAATGTGTAAATTCGTAAAACTTAATTCGATAATGAAGAAAAATGGAAAAGTAATAAACTTCTTTTGAATGTAAACTTACAATATAAAATGCTCTCGCAGTATAAATACGTTTTTCTTACCCGTAAAATTAAAAAACTACGAGAATTCAATGAGTCAAACTGATAGCACATACTACGAAAAAATGAAAATTTACTTATATTTACTGAAAATAATACAATGTTAGTATTTTGTGGAGCCCCCTTTCTGTAAACCGTTCTTGCAAGCTCTCCCCAATAATTTTCAATTCAGAAGATCTTGCTGTCCTTTACAGAACGCCGATTTTTTTGATCAACAAAATATTGTATAACTATCTGTTGAACGACAGTACTATCTTACTGGAATATACAATTTTTATCAGTAACTGTTGCTGCATGTGTTTGTATCTTCAGTTCAATATACCTTTAACTATTCATGCAACTTTATACAAAGACAATTTTCGTTTCTCTATGATAACCAATACCCGCCCATACCATGATGCTTCCTTAGCATCTTAGTTGTCGGCTGCTTGAAACTTTTTCTTCTGTCCATACATCGTGGTAATAATATTTCCATCTACCAGAGCCATGTGAAATTCTATTGTGCTATCTTTTTGCTCGTCCAAAGAAGTACAATGTTTACATCTAAGGATTACTAACATCGACTCAAAAAGCTTGTTTTACAAGATGTACATAAGAAAGACTGTATGTCCATACATATCTCACGCATATTATCAAAGTTACAAAATGTGTTATCTTTTTGTTTGCGAGTGTAACATTTCGATTCTTCAATTATTGATAATATAAAATCGAAATTCTTTCGAAAACTATAAATTGATGAAATTGATGAAACTATAAAAAATGAAACGAGATCGCAATCAATTGTCGCGTAATAAAAATATTCATAGATTTTCTTGTTTATAACTAATAGATTGTTCCATTCCATCCTCGGATTGTTCCATTACATTAGACCGTTTTTTCTTTTCTCACATTCCCTGTGCATTTCAAACGTTTACGTGTTTTATTTTTCGCTGTACATTTATATTTTTAGCAAACTACATAGTGTTTTGAGAAACATAAAAGAACTGTGACGCATTGGCAGGTTGCCTGAAGAAAATAAGAATGCGTTTCATAGATGTCAATAGTTCTAATTAACATTTCTGTTTTTAATTAACATCGTATGGTTCCTTGCATTTGATTTAAAATATTGCAGTAAGATGGGAATACATAATAAGTTTTTAAGTTGCGGTTATTGGTTAACTAGCCCTCCATAGATGGCGGAAGTTGCGTACGTCGTTAGATAACAAAAGAAAATTTATACGAAACGTAAATTTTGATGGAACGTATTATCTCTATCAACGAAAACGAAAATAATGTACCACGCGGTTACACAAGATTAACTGTCGCTACAAACACATATTATATAAGAATACCGTAATATGTACAGTTCTTTGATTATTCAATATGCAGTTCCAATATTTCATAAATATTTCATGGACCGTTCCTATTTAAACATATTCTATCCTTAAAACTTTCAAAACAAAATTTGTAGATATTTTATCGATAAAAAATGAAAAGTAAGATAATAAAAAGGAAAGGAAAGGAAAGAAAAGAAAAGAAGGCCCCGAACGTCCGCCATATTGAATAATTGTTTAAGTTTAGACGACAAATAGGAAAATTTATTTCTTTTGGCGGAAATTTTGCTATAATTAAAAAAAAAAGAACGCAAAATACTCGGAAGATTAACTAACTCTATACAATTTTCAATATCTCTAAAGATAGTAAATATTAGAAGCCCAATAACGACGATGTAAGCGTCAAAAATATCGTACGTGTGTTAACCCAAAAAATCCTCACCTCTTTCACTTACGTCATTTGCCACTTAAACTCGTTAATTATTGAAATCACGCGTCAGGGGGACAGATGGTCGATTTTGAATGGCACGAATAATTGTTAATCTATGGAGTGCAACCGGTCTCTCGTCGTATGTCGCTCACGTATACGCATGATTACGTGAACCACGCAACACTTACGAGTCGCACGGGACTCTGTTTCTTCTTTGTAGTTCAAGGCTCGTCGATTTAGTCGTCTCTGAAACGTAATTAACATAGATCTTACTCTTGGAACGACGATTCATCAACCGGATCGGACGATAGCGTGGAACGGTTGTTTTGTTCGGTCTGTTGCAGTCGATTTCTTTTTCTTCTCGGCTTTCATATCTGGCTATAAGAGAAAGAGAAGCACAGAGAACCCCGATTTATCACGCTACATGGTTCGTTCCACCTGAACGGTTGGCATGTAATTTAACTATCGTGAAACGACATTAAGGTGGGAATTTTATCTTGTTTTCCAGCATCCATATTGGTCTAGATAGTTTTATTTATCTATCGAGACTGAAATTACCCTCCACTAGATCTTGAGAGTTCGTTTCCTGTTTCCTACTTTTTGTGTATTGCCTGCTCCTGTTCTAATGCTCTCAATGCTTTCTAAAAACATCCGGTTACGACGTTACACATAATAAATTCCGCCTTTATCCGACCGTTTTATTCCGGTTGAACGTAATAGCCGGTTTCCATGAAATCTGATTATGTATGTGAAATGTAACGCGGTTGTAACGGCGATGATGTCGGTGCATAGTGGAGAATTTGTATCGGAAAGTTGGTCAAAAGTCGATTTCAGAAATTTTGTTTCGCTTGCAAAATTTTCATTCCCAAAAAGAATCCGATACATTACGAATAACTTATTAACGACCCTTTTCTTTGTACGTACGGCATTGAAGTAGTTCGAGAGTTTACAGTTGAGTCATTCGATTGCTCTACAAAATAGCATAAAGATAAATTTGGAGAGCCTTAAGCAAATAGTATTAAATCAGGAGAATTATTCAGAGGAAGCATTTAGGCATAAAATATCTTATATAAAATCAGAGTTTAAATATAGATAGTTATGCAAGTGGCAAGGAGAAAATTTTCGAAATAAATAATGAAAGAATAATCAAGAAATTGTTTTCTACATGTTGCATAATTTTAATATCACAACACGTAATCGGTGTTTAATTAAAAATCAAACAATATTGATGAAGTTAATCAATGTGGCTTGTATATGATCCGAGCGAAAATATTTTTAAAATAATATTTTCTTACTAAAAAGTTGTCCTACATCTTTGCTCAACTTTTTCATGCAAATACCCGCATTATGTGTCTGTGGAATCGCCGAAATGATACGTGATTATTCGGACCAAGGATGGCTCTAATTTTAAGAAAATCAAAGAAGGAGAAAGTGAAATGTTATGTAAAAGTTAGCCTGCCTGTGTTCATCTGACAGGATACGGGCAAAGTGGCCCGGGGCAAGGCGGTTACGTTCACTCGTCCTCAGTCCAGTCTCACTTTCAGCCGTGATCGTAACGCGTTCTTTTCACTTTTGCAGGGTACTCGTCTTTCCACCTGTAAACAACTATCGAAGATATATCATACACCAACTGGTGCAGGACCGTTTTGCCGATCTGCATACATTCTCGATCGGCCAGGGTTCTGCCAGACGGACAGTCGTGTGTTACAAAAGTGACGTGATAAGGTATCGAAGTGTCTAATTGTTACGATGCATGTATTATATGTATAGATAGTAACATTGTTTCGTTAAGTGGCCGTTGCTATCCCCACCAATTCGATCTTGCTTCGTGAAGTGAGCCTTTGATGTTGCGTACAGTCTATCACAAAGGTCTTCGTTCATCATCACCATCAAGTTCGAAATATTCTAATCAAGATGTTAGATCCTACAATATTTTTGGTATCCAATTTTGTATTAATTGCAGTTAAATGTATATTTAAATAAATATCACAGTTTCTTACGTCTTTATTTAAAAAAGAAAAAAAGCTGAAAAAATACAAATTATATAAATGTATATACGTATGTCTATACGTTATAGCTTTCTATAGGTATCAATTGCAGTTTACTATCTTTTTAACAGTAATGGAATTAAAGGTTTTGTAATTACTAAAAAATTACGTTTTAAGATCTTCTTAATCTAAATATTTATGATTTCTTAAATTCTTCAAAAAATACATTAGTATACTGAGCACAATGAGAACTATTTTGTATTGATATGTAAGTACAGATGATTTTGTAACAAAGTTTATTTTTTATTTCCTTTGTGACTACAATCGTGTCTATAGACTTTTGCAACTGACTGTATATGATATAAACAAGCACATACATGCCACTCTCGATAACTGACTAGATACAATCCCGTGGTCATTTAGCAAAGTGCTATTACATTCAATCGTTTCAGTGATATATCACCTGAACAAATCATAAAGTGTAGAATTTCATTATTTCCTGTTGTGAATCATTTAATGATGCCCCTCCATCGATAACCTATCAATAAAAAGGACATTCCGATAACAGTTATAATTCAGCGATTTCTGTAATAATTGTGGATAAATATATAGTGTTTGTGTTAAATTGGGGAAAAAAATTGATACTATATTTTAATAGTATATTTTATGAAGTGGATTTTATGTAAAATATGCATTAATTTTTAATAGATCTATTGTAAAGTTAGTAAAAGTATTAAATTATAAACTGTCAATGTTTTTGTATCACGGAATATACCTATTTCTTCGCATAAGATATAATATCATTTTAACGTGATTAATTTAAAAACGATCATATTAATGCTCGATTCCTTCAAAAGTAGAACTCGTTCTAGATTGAATCAGATTTATGCGAAATTCACAGACGATTCTAATACTGTTACGAAATGAGTTTACAAGAATGAAATTCTTACGACGTAGCAGCAGTAAACGAAAGTGAAACTGACCGGCTCAAGGTCGCGTGACGTAGTACTCAGACGCGTCAGAGAACTATTTAACCGACTTAGAAAAGAAGTATTAAATTAATTACAAAATAACAACGTTATAATATTTTATTTTTCAATATTCAAGGGACCCAAAATTGAATGGTGAACAGTGTACAACAAGTTGTGTAACGAAAGGTACTGGTACGTTGTTCGAGATGGGCGTTGAAGGTCGACGATCGCCCTCCGCATCTCCAGAACGCGTACGAATTCAGAGGCAAGGTAATTAAAAACTTATATTGGAAATTTCATATCTGAAAAAGATAGCGTAAAGTTAATTAAATTTGTTATTCGAACTTTTAGTAAAATCAACGCCAACGGTTGAAATCTATAGGCCGCCAGCTGCTAGGAGGGCCAGAAATGAACTTCAAACAAATATGGACCAAGTTCAAATACAAGCAACTGCAGATTCATCTACCGCAAAGTAAGAAATTGTAAAAATACTTTCGTCTATTTTCTTTCTTATAATTCAAAGAATAAATTTTAAATATCTTTAATTGAATTTTATTAAGATCTTCTCGTCAGAGAAGGCCAGATCGTGCAGTTTATGTACCAAGACATCGTAGAAGTTTGGAAACAGAAGGGAGTCCTCAGCCAGTAGAATCTATTCGTGTGAGTCGTTCAATTAAGGACAATCCGTCCTCTGCTTCTCATGGCCAATCAAAATCAAGTTTAGATATCAAAGAAACAGATTCTAGTGTACAACAAAGTATAGAATGTGAACAAAAGGAATTAAATACGTGTTTTGATGATAATCAAAGTAACGATGAATCTGAAATTAATATCTGTCTGCAAGAAGATCCAAAGGACCCGACTTCTTCTGTTATTCCAGAAGGACTTACGATGGAAACTAGTGATAAAATAACAACTAAGCAGTTAGATAATCCAAATGAAGATGTGCCAAATGATACAGACAGTACTACTGCTCCTGAAACTAAATGTGAGACAACTGATACATTTCAGTCAGGAACTATTGAAGAACAACAAATCTCTAGTAATTCTAGTGAAGATAACAATAACTTAGACTCAGTTGAGACATGTATATATAGTGAAGTTAATGTTAATGAAGAAATAGACAGATCTGATAAATGTAATAATGATATTGTTGTAACTAATTCAAATGCAAATAACAAACAACATACGGAAATTTCAAATAAGGACGAAATAACAAACCAAAAGAACGCGCAAATGATGCGTCGCAATATGGTGTCAAACGTGCTGATTATCTCAGATAGTGTACAGAAAGAACCACAACAACCTATTAAGGAAGTTATTCCTGTTCCTACAGTACTACCAGAGAAGAAAGTAAAAAAGGTTGTGCGGCAGAAAAGTAAACCTGCACCTCCCCCTTCTCCACCAATTAAAAAGATTAATAGGGATGAATGTGACTGGGACAGTTTATTCGACGATAATGGTGATTGTCTAGATCCAACTCTTATCGAAGAGGCAAGTATTTATGAATTTACCTTTCACCAACATAAAACGACAAAACTATGTACTTTTTTAATGTTAATTACTTTTAATTTCAGTTAACAGCAGCTGTTGGTAATGTTATGATAGAACAACCGAAAAGCGATTACAAACCGTACACTAAACACATCGAGGTATCTAGCGACGAATTTGCTCATGTTGTTGAAATTTACAATTTCCCATCAGAATTTAAAACCAGCGATTTAGCAGCTGTTTTTAGTCCTTTCAAGAATGGTGGGTTTGAACTAAAGTGGGTAGATGACACACACTGTCTTGGAGTCTTCAGTAGTCCTCTTGTTGGTAATTAGAAACGAATCAAAATTACATCGACATTATCAGTAACAAGTGCTCACCCGTTAAATCGGTTTTAGCTGCTGAAGTATTGGCTTCGGACCATCCATTTGTTAAAACACGACCCTTAAGCGAGGCCACAGCCTTGAGTAAAACAAAAGCAAAAAGGAGCGCAGAATTTTTACAGCCGTACAGGAGTCGTCCAGAAACTTGCGCGGCATTAGCCAGACGACTGGTTACGGGTGCTTTAGGTGTAAAATTAGCTACTGCTAGGCAAGAACGCGAACATGAGAAAAATGTATTACGTGAGGCTAAAGGTAAGTATTATTTACACTAAACACTTCTCACAGTTTGAAGCTTAAAGAAGCTTTAAAAAAGCAGAAATAAGTTGTTCTTTCTTTGTTTCTAGAAAAACGTAGATTAGCCAACAAACAGCGGGAAGATGCCTGGGAAGGCATTATACCTGAAAAGTAGCATTATTTGTTGGAAATATAATGTTCATACATTGAAAATTATTTACATCATTATGTAAGTGTTTTATGACATTTACATGAATTTGTGCCTTACTCATCTATTCTCATTTTTGACAAACTCATTTTTGTCGAACTGATTTGGCGATTGGTTTTGGGAACACGGGAAATTGCTTGCCAATAGATGAGTGTGGCATGACAAAAGTATCAAGTAACGGATATACTTGCTTAGGACTGGTAAAATGAATTTTCCAGTGCTTGTTTATTTTCTACGTATTATGCATATCACAATATTCAGACCAGATGAATGAGCGTGCCTGTTGTACTATTTTCTAATGGAAGGGTATTAAGCATTTGAACTAAACCTCTAGATGAGGGCGATTTACAGCCTTGACATATTAGAAAATTATATAAAAAAGAACACAGATGTAGAAGCGTTTTATGATATACATATACGGTTATTCTTACCTCGACAGTTGCCTCTGTTATAAATTTATATATACACGATAAACAATGCTGTGTTGTGCAATTGTAATACAAGACAATAAGTTAGAATGATAGAAACTGAGGATATCCTTTTACACAAGCACGCGTGCGTGCACGTACATCGATATGCTACAATGACATGTAATCACAGCGTGTCTTCACAGAGTTATGATTTTAGGGTAATGAATTTTACTGAAATATGAAGTGGCATTTTATTATTATACGCAATGTAAGATTATTGTAGTTAAGTATTATGCCACTTATTATATTACATATACATATATAAATCTGTTACATGGATGTTAAAAATTTGACGCACAATCACAATATATCGACATGAATTACAGATTTACTAAGAGAAAAAAATGAATTTAACACAGATTGTATTTTTATATACAATTGTTACCAACAGAGAAATAAAGATATGTATTGCCAAATCCTAGTCAATGTATGCAAGGAATATGTTACCTATATTGTATATTATATTGCATAATTTTGTCAAAAATTGACAAGAGGATTAAAAGAAAAAGGGAATAAAAATATTTTATATATCATTCTTTTGTATATATTTCCAATCCTGGTAGAACCTAGTTACATTTTAATCTAATGACAAATTTAGAAGTTAAAAATTTACAGTGATCAAACGATACTGGTATAAAGTAGTACGTTCGTTTAAAAATGGCAGTATTTTTTACTGTACATATGTACAGCGATAAAAAATATATGTGTAATTGAAAAAGTTATACGACTCGTCAATGAGATGTATCGTTCAATCATCCATCTTTCTAGCAATATTGAAATATTATACATGTTTTGGACAAATACGAATTACTTGTTTTACCATTTTCCTCCTTTCTTTTTCTTTTTTTGTTGAACCTTACGTTGCTGTTGTCGTGGACCGGAACTTTCTACCGCTGGACTATGTCGAGGGTTGGGAGAAGGTTTCGCATTTGTAGGCATCTTAGTAATATCACTGTAACGATAAGTGATAATAAAAGTTATCAATTGTATGTATTTTTTTAAATTAAATAACGAATGTTTGTGAATTAACACGTACTACATATCACTAGCTACAGCTGCAGCACCTTGTGTGCCCTTCATCGCAGCATCTCGATTTCTCCTATCTCGTTTCTTCCTAAATCCACTACGTTCGTGTCTGGGTAACCATCGTTCAGGATCAGGTGGAACATTTGGATCATAGTTCTTAGGTAACTTTCCTTTGCGTTTACGTTTTTTCTTTTTCTTTTGTGTTATATCGACAACGGGTTTGCTACACAATAGAGTTATAATTATTAATTTTATTGAGAATTTTATTATCGAGATTACATTAAGAGAATAATACTTACCCAGGAGATGGTTCTATCTTCTTCTTGATCATTTTGGTACCAATTACCCAGTTACTGTTCTCCAAAGCATCAACGTCGATCGTTTCAGAAAGGTCATGTAACGGTGGCAAACGTTTTGATAGCAATTGTGCCTTTTCTGGACGAAATTGCACATAAGCCACCACTAATTGCGCTAATGTCTTAGTATCGCAAGGCGCAGCATCTACCATTTCTTGTAAAATATCAGCTGCCATTTTAATTTCTCCTCCGCGTAGATAAAAATCAGCGGCTTGTCGCCATAATTCTCCTAAATTAGCAGTAGTTTCCTAAAATTGAATATTAAAGGTTATACTAAGTTGAGTTGAGAAAAAGAGAAATTAAATTAAATGCGCCTACCTTATTTTTCTTGTAATAGTTAACTGCATTTTTTAGAGCATCTGACGCTTTTTCACGATTATTATTAGCCATATGAAGAGTTACGAGTGCGCTGACTATGCCAGGTAATGATCTGTCTCTTTCACTCAGATTTTCAAGAATATCAATTGCCTCTTGTCTTTCATCCTGACTCAATAAGAGTTGCACACAAACCAGTTTCATTTGCAATTCTTTATCTCCAACTGCATACTGTATTAATAACTTTGCTGCTTCCTTTGCTTTACCCTCTTTACCAAGTTGTACTGCCTTAACAAACATTGCATCCACAGCCAGTGCAGGATGATCCTTAGCTAGTTTATTGCAAAGCTGCTGACACTGGTCTGCCTGCAAGGACATAAGTTATAGAATAATGATATGTGAACAATGATCAATAAAACAGTGTATTACTAATTGAGTTTATACCTGATCAGTGTATAAAGCTAACAAGCACTGATTGTATGCAATGTTCCGTCTCTGTCTAGAAGTTAATTTATGTTCTAAGCTATCATGAGTAGCGCTTTTCATTCTTTTTTTACTATCAAATACGTTTTGATCTTTATTAAGGCACACAAGGTTATTGCTTGCAACTGCTACTAGAGCTATGTCATCTGGTTTTGCTTTCAAAGCAGAAATGTACAATGCTTGAGCTTCTTTCTCGCGACCTTGAAGCTGAAGACAATATCCAAGTTGAACTCTAATAATTCCTAATTCATCTTCTATTTCTTCTTCAGCAACTCCATCTTCCTCTAAATTTTCTTTACACTTTTTCTCAGCTGCTCTAAGCTTTTTCTCTGCCTCAATCAAGATGGCTTTATCACCTTTGCTACCTTGTGCAATTAAACCACAAGCTGTATTATATATTAGTTCATATGTATCTTCGCGTAATGCAGGAACTTCTAAGTTCTGTTAAAAAAATATAAATTACAATAAACATAAATTAACATATACTTAAATAATATTAATTGTTAAGGACTTACAGAATCCTCAATTGCTAAATTTACAACCACTGCTGCAAGATTAGCTTCCCTTTCATCTTCATATTCATCGTGAGAATTTTTTATAATGTCTCTGTACACAGAGAAACATTCTTCATATTTTTCTAGCCTATACAGTATCTGAGCCTTCAGTTCCTTGAGTTTCAATGAAGGATTTGAAACATTTTCTACTACCTTCAAAGCGTCCTGCACTTGATTCAATCTATATAAACAATATGCTTTCTCGAAATCTAAATTGCTAAAAAATATTTATTTGTTATTAGAATTGTACGAAGTGAATATTAATTAAAATAGAAAAGTTTTAACACTAATATATAATAAATAGATGACATACGCTGATAGTTTTGAATTCTTAGTAATAAACTGGAGTGCATCATTGAATTTAGATAATTGAATATAGCAAATAACTTTACAATGGAAAGCTGCTTCTTCATCCTGGGAAATACCTAAAACTAAAAAATTTTCTATTTTTGAGAATATGTTGTTCTTCGTAAATGGGGCACAGGTTATGTTGATAGTAAACTCGTAGAATTGAAAGCAATTTGTAAGATCACGAAAACTCACTCTTATTAGCAATTTTTATTGCCCGCTCGTATTCACCATTTTGTCCTAATTTATTTAATTCTCCGTATAATACAGGAAAATTGTTTTCTTTTGTAGCCATGTTGCTTACTTTGCGGTCATGTCCAACGTGGAACTAATTTATGACTACCGAATACAGCATAATGTTCCAAGAACAATTTTAATAAAAGTTATTGCTTATAAAGTATAGTTTATGTACCTATTTGAAAGAATTAGACATTGTTTAAAATATTTGATAGTAATTAAACAATGTATAGCAAACAAATTTAATTAAATTAAATTTATTTATTAATACTACTCAAATCTTTTTTTAAAGCATTCAAAGATTGAGTAATTACAATATTTAATTTCAATTGAAGTAATATAATAATACTTGTGTATAATCTAACTGAAGATAATACCACTTTAATATTAGTCTTAAAATTATATTAGAAACGTAATCAAAAAGTTTTATTTGTTGGAAATGAGAAATGTAAGAACAAGGG
Organism: Bombus pyrosoma; assembly: GCF_014825855.1. Taxonomy (NCBI): domain Eukaryota; kingdom Metazoa; phylum Arthropoda; class Insecta; order Hymenoptera; family Apidae; genus Bombus; species Bombus pyrosoma. Next base: position 5,728,560 of record NC_057784.1, read on the forward strand.
AATAAAAAAGAATAAGTTAAATTTCCATGTTATTCAAATGCTTATTCATTTCATTAAAATTATATATATACACATACGTTAGAATTATGTACAATTTACAATTTTCAGTTCAGCATATACATACATAGCATAGAACTAACACTATAAACGAAATATAAAATAGATTTTATGTCTTATAGAAATTTGTGATGTTATCATATTATATGTTCTGCAATACCAGAGCTGGTAATACCTACTTTAAATGGTAATCAGAGTGTTTTTTACGCCCTCTGCGAATTATTGCGGTGAACAAAGGAATTATACACTTATTTATACTTCAATAAAATATCGATATTTAAGTTATCGATACAAATTTAAATTTCAATGGCTCATCAAATTTAAAACATTGCATGAGAATTATTCTGCTTTTTATTACAATTGCAATTTAAATTCAAACTACCATTCATTGTAACTATTTTCATAATTAACAAAATGATTTATATTCTAACATAAATTTTAAAATGGAAATAGATAATTACAGTAGATAAATAACACTTGGAGACATGAGAACAAGATGGAGAAACAACTTGTATTTTGATTATTATACTTGTTATTATGATTTATTAATTTAAATCTATAAATATTTTGTGCAAAATAAATTACGAAATGCATCGAGTTGCAAATTAAACCATTTCGTTTCAGCAGTTTGATTTTTAGTTAGAATATGTATGAACTCCTGATCTCCAGGAAACACTGTATCAAGTTACTAGCTTGCTTACATTCGTTGCCACCAGCTAAAATGACAATAAGTAAAGATCATTAAATTACTCTTTTTAAATGAGAAATAATTTACAAAAAATTTTGTTTAATATTTAAAATAGAGTCAGAGTTCTTAATAACGTTTTTTTACTCACCGATGTTTTTGCATTTATTGACCATTTCATCAGCCATTATCGCGTCAGCTCCGTAGGTTATCAACTGTCTCTTGGCAATTTTTACCCAAAGGTGTCCATTCTCTTCTACCTGCGTTACAGAAATAAAAATAATGTTTTTTTTTTACTTCCTTCCATATGCAGGGTGTTATAAGAAAAGAATTTAACACATCAGTTATAACTCACAGAAAAGAGTAAGAGATGCCTTATCAACATACAAATCATAAAATCAATACTTTCGATGTTAGGTTAATTTTGTACTCATAACCTATTCTAATTAATGTGTAACGATAAAAGTTTGATAGAACGAGAATGTCTAATAGGATTTCTTCTTATGACAAAGTTTAAAAACTTTTTTCCCATTTGCACCGATAAACGATATAGTCAACTAATGACGGTGAATAATATAGTTATATAAAATGCGTATCTCGTGTAATACAAAATATGGGAAAATATTTGAAAAAGTATTCTTGCATTGATATGAACGGAAAAAATATCGGACATCTGCCATAGATATATTCTTCATCTTTTTCTGCTCTTCATCGAAACGATTGATTTTAGAATCTATGTTGATATGCATTATAAGTTTAATTCAAGGAGTACTTTGTATGATATGACTTAAATAATTTCGTTACTTACGATTCCCTTTTTCCTCAGCATACAGTACGTGTAACAACCAAGTCTCTCGTCTGCCTTAGATATAATGCCTTCCTCAGCACCCTGTATTAAATCTGAAGTTTGATTAATATTGACTAAGGTTTTCCATTGTTTGCAATTTATTTCGTTGTTTGCTACTTACTTGGATCGATACTAGTCTCTGTGATACAAGATGCTCTGAAACGTTCCACCTTGGCTTTTATGCTATTCGAAAATGCCTGGAAATATTACGATACGTTATAAAGACTTTAAAATATAAATAAATGTTGGATGAAATGTTGTTAATAGTTTAACTATAAATGATTAAAGCTTGCAGGTTGTAAATATACAATCAGAATATAAATAAACCTTTTCGATATTATAGTTAATTTTTTAATCGTAGTATGCGACAATCTGAAAGTATCTCTTAATTCGAGATATTTTCACATACTAAGAACATCAAGGGGAAGAAATTTTATGATCGAATTATTATATTTCTCTTATTTTTGATATTAAAAGAATCCTGGTTTTTGCAATCAATGAATTCTTTCTTGTATATCGTTTTAATCATATAATAACAAGCCACGAAATTATCATTCTATTCGATTAAAAATAATGAGATTATATTATCCATCTATGACGATATTTACAATGAATTCCCAACACCGAAATAATTACGAATTATAATACTCGAAACAAAAATATAAGAATTTAAAACATTGATACATATCATATATGAAAGAAAGAAACAGTCTATTAAATAAATTAGATGATTGTAGCCAAGTAATGTTGAAATTTACCAAAGTCCCGACGAAGCAGAAGGCAAAGACGATAGCGAGGATCTTCATCTTCCTTTCCGAGTTGTCGAGGAGCTCGGGTAAGAAAGATCTATATTGAATGTTCACTAAGAAATAAGTACGCGTTAAATGTTGCTCGAGTTTTTATAGTTATAGGTACAATCATTAATAATAACACGTCCCGTAATTTCTCCCTCCATTGTGTACCGGCAAACGGTACTGTATTTTCTGGATGGAAGCTCGCCGAAACTGAAGCTCAGATTGGACTCGGATTTGGCACAGCTTGGGCTCGTTGGGACCGCTTTATGAAGAGCTTTAAACGTTAACCAGATCCTAAAGACTCGACAAAATCGCACAGTGAAATTCCTTTCGCCTTGATATCTGTGAGACAACTCTAATGTAATGACGAAACATTCTTATTTCTTTAATATTTTGTTAATGAAAATTTCATTAACATATTGCTGACATTTTCTCGATTAAAACGAGATCAAATAACATATGGTTATAAAATTCAGTTACGTTGATTTTGCTTATGAATTTCCCTTTTTCGATTACTGGTCGGTTGGTTCTAACTGTTAGGACATAGTCCTATGGCTTTTAGGGCATTTCAAGAATAATATAAATAGACATAACATACATACATAATACATCATAGGATATTAATCCTTTCTTCTTCTCTTTCTTTGTCTTGTGTCATCATCTTTAATTTTCTTTTTATTTATTGTTTATCGTCATATCCACTGGTAAGATATTTGTGACTGCAGTTACATGTATTATATAAATATATAAATATTAAAAAATATTTACATGCTTAATTTGCATCTATATTGTATGCATCTATATTTCTTTCAAAAAGCTTAGAGGTTTTTTACGTTTTGTTCCACTAGTTAGAAATGATTATATATTGTCGAATATCTTTAAGTTGCACCTTGTGTCCTTGAATTTGGTGCAGTGTAGAGCAAATATAGCAACGTAAATGTCCGATAGTGTTGTTGGTGTTGCAGTATTCACAGGGCACCGGATTCTGTTTTCTGATAATATGAGAATGTGTGATGTTGAAGCAAGTTATCCTGAGCTTGGTTATGTTTGTGAAAGACATAGCCGGACTTATTTCATATGCATTTTTCCAAGCCTGCCCCGTGGTCATAATTTCGTATATCCGTACACACCTAGTAAGTACAAAATCCTTCTAAATTTGTTAACGAGCTATCTCAACTACTCCACGAAACTAATCGCTCGAAACAATTCCCGGTGTTACCTATGATTTGTACCAACGAGACGATAACACAATTATTAATAAACTGCCGAAACAAAAAACGTACTTTTGCTTTTATACTTTTTATTTCATTGTTATAACATAATTTCGGTTGGATTGTTCAGACTTTTACGAACAAAATGATGCTGATCATGACTGTATAAAATATATCTATCGATATATCCTAACGTATGTACCTTCATTGTAATATTGAAATTAAAATTTAACTTTGCATTTTTTACATTATTGTATTTTGTTTCATATAAGTCGTATGCTTTACGTTTCTAATACAAGTGTTAAAATATGCTACAATCATAATTATGTTATATATGTACATACGTGACATACGCCATCAAAGCGTATGCGCAGAAAGAGTTGTTATATACCTGTTCGTAGTACATAAAATCGTAGACACCTTATTCATTAGAACTTAGCAGTTTAGTAATATGTAGAAGTCTCTTATAGGAGCTCTTGTTCTTCATGAAACACCCTACCAAGTTACTAGCTTTCTTACATTCGTTGGCACCAGCTGAAATGACCATAAATAGGAATCATTAAATTGTACATTTCAAGTGGTAACTAATTTACTAAAAGTTTTATTTAATAATTAAAATGAAGAATTAAACTTTTTACTCATTATTTATAAGTTAAATTTTTTCATGAGTGTTTAAATGGTGAGCAATTTGTTAAAAGTTTTATTTAATATTCAAAATACAGACGGATTTTGTAATAACAATTTTTTACTCACTGATGTTTTGACATTTTTTGACAAGTTTACTAGCTGTATTCCAGGGGCTTCCCCAGATTATCAGCTGGTGTCTGGCAACATTATTTTTTATCCAAAGGTTTCCATTCTCCTCTACCTGTATTGCAGAAATAAAAATAATATTTCTTCCACTTTCTTCTCTATAAGAGAACTTAAAACTTTATTTATAATTTATAAAGGAGAGTAAAAGATGGCTTATCAACATAGAAATCCTGGAATCAATCTTTTCGATATTAGTTTAATTTTTGTATTCATAACCTTTTCTAATTTATGTAAAAAAATGTAAATCAAACTTTTTATAAAAGATGGATAGGACGAGAACATCTAATGGGGTTTCTTTCTGTGACAATATTTAAATACTTTTCTCTATTTATATTGGTAAACAAAATAGTCAACTAACGATAAAGAATGTACTTATATAAAATGTGTATCTTATGTAAGACGAAATATGAAACAAAATTTGAAGAAATATTTTTGTATTGATATAAACGGAAAAAACATCGAAAATCTGTCATAGATATTCTCTTCATCACTTCCACTGACCTCGATCTTCATACATGTTACCAAGTCCTGTGTGATCTTCAAAAGGCTTTAGCTGTCGCGTTGTCTTTTAAAAAACTATTTGCGCTTCGTGTGGAAAGGGAATACAAATGCTAAGTCTATAATTGTCTTCTTTCATATGAACTAGGGTTAAATAAAAATGTTCAAACCTAACCCCAATCTAGTTATGATAATGTACTTACAATAAAATATTTATAGATATTCCCGTAGTTTACGCGCGCTTTCTTGAATTTTTCCCACGTTGAAATTCAAAGCACTGAGCAGAAGTCACATTGCGTTTTCTGGTGAAGTTTGGAATACTTTTCGGGATTACTCCTGTGTTTTTTTCGTTTGCAATTCCTGGGATTTTGTGCGTTTCTTTCTCTGACATGAAGGAGGTTTGGGTAGTAATTTAAATTGCGCAGCAGACAATGAACAAATTAACACAAACCTAACCCAAAAACAAAACGATAAGTGTGGGAGTATCTGTATACAACACATATGTATATATTACGTGTTGACTTGTTAAATGTGTACTCAGCGTCGAAAAGGTACGTTTTACTTATAAAAGTTATTTTATTAATGTGTTTTTAAAAAACAACAAGCGGCGGCTAAAACTTTATAAACGTTAACCAGGAGGGTAACTTTCATAACTTATGTGAAGGTTAAGGTCAGTGGAGGTTAGTCCCCTAAACAGAAGTTTTACCTCTTTTTTTTTTACATAATTTAATTTAAAGAATACTTTGTATAATTTGATTTAAATAATTCCGTTACTTACGATACCCATCTTCCTCAGAATACAGTAGGTGAAACAGCCAAGTCTCGCGTCGTTCATAGGTATAGTTTGTCTCTTCACGTCTTCTATTAACTCTGAAACCCGAATAATATTGACTAAGGCTTTCCATTCATTTTAGTTTAAATTTATTTTGTTGTTTGCTACTTACGTAAATTAATGCTAGTTTCTATGGCGCAAGATGTCCTAAATCGTGCCAATTGGGCTTTTTTGTGATCTGAGAGAGCCTGAAAATATTAGGATATATCATAAAGGCTCTAAAATATAAATAAATATTTGGTGAAATGTTATTAATAGTCTGTTTAAATGATTAGAGTTTGCAGTTTGTAAACATATAATCCGAACATGAATAACTTTTTTCGATAAGATGGTTAACTTTTCAGTCGAGAGAATCCGAAAATTTCGGGCCAAGAATTTTTCTCGGGATCAAATCGAATTCCTGATACTTTCGAGTTTTCACACATCTCTACTTTTTAGAGTTATTAGATCCTTTCAGAAAATCAAAGGGAAGAAATTTTATGATCGAATTGTTATATTTTTTTTATTTTAGATATTAAAAGAGTCCTGGTTTTACAATCAATGAATTGTTTCTTATATATCGTTTTAATCATAAAATAACAAGCCACGAAATTATCGTTCAATTCGATTAAAAATAGTGAGATTATATTATCTATTTTATGACGATATTTACAATGAATTTCCAACACCGAAATAATTACGAATTATAATACTCGAAATTTAATTTTTTCAGAAAGTGATTCAGTTGATACAGATTATATATGAAAGAAAGAAACAGTCTATTAAAAGGATTAGATGACTGCAGCTAGGATGATGACAGAAAGAACGAGAGGAGTAAAAAATGTCAAAATTTACCAATGCTCCGACTAAGCAGAAAGCAAACACGACAACGAGAGTCTTCATCTTCCTTTTGAAGTTGTCGTAGAGCTCGAGTAAGAAAGATCTATATTGAATGTTCACTAAGAACTAAGTAAGCATTATATGTTGCTTGAGTTTTTATAGTTATAGGTACAATCATTAATAATGACACGTCCTATAATTTCTCCCTCCATTGGGTCCCCGCAAGCGGTACTGCATCTTTCGGATGGAAGTATACCGATATTTCGCCTCTTGCCAGCTATCAGAATACATGTGCTTGAAAAGAGGACAATTGTTAACATCCAAAGAAGAACAAAAATATATCTAGATAATTTATTCCGTTCTTGAAGCATTTGAGAATAAAAGAGTAGCTTCTCTTAGATAAAAGTATAATGTGAACGAAGCTGAATTTTATTTAAATAATTGTTTGTTTTTTCATACCGATGACGAATTGCTCCTGAGAAATAAAGATAGATCGATAGATTTTTGTTTCTTAAAGGTTCGTACCATCAAACTCATAAATATTGATTTTCGATACAGAAATCATTATTTAAAATATCATTAAAATGTATAAGTCCGATAGAGCACGAGATTAATGAGTATACTATTAGACTTTTACGCAGATAGTCTCATTAATTTGTATTTGGACATGTAATTTTAGATTTTACAAGCTTGCTGTATAAGTTGATCTTGATGAGCACGATCGGCAGAGTCTGCATAATAATCTCTTACACAATACACTTTCCTGAATTTCATCGCACCCACTGTCATTGTCGCTTTCATTGTCTGGCACGAGGTTTTTATTCTCATCCGAAGTGAAGATCCTAAGATTACGGTGATCGCTGGTGGCTTTATTCACTAAATTATACGTCTTAATTAATTAAGTGTAATGATTATTTTCTTTGCTTAATCGTGTAAGACGACATTTAAATTATAATATTTAATGAAAATTTAAGTAAGCGAATAATCAAAGTATAGATAGTATACTTTCATAATTCTCATGGCTATAGCAAATACGAGTCTATGATCTTATAAATTAACACGAAAGGAAGGCCAAAGTTAGAGTGCCAAAAGAGAATATCTCAAATTGATTCAATTCTTAATACACTGACGTATAATGAAACTGCAAATTGAATAGCTCTTTTTGTTATGCGGCATTAACTCGTAACCGATAAGGATGAATGAAACTATGCACTGAATAATACTGAAAAAATTTTTTCTGTTTTCTTCTAGGATGATAATAGTATATTATTTTTATGCGAGTGGATTCATGGAAAAGACCGATAAGGAGAGTTTGAGGTAATTTTTCGAGATTCAGCCATTGCACAGGAGAAATGACAAATGTAATTGTACAATACAAACGATTTCATCTTGTGGAATTGGAAAGGGCAGAAATTACATTTACCATCCTTGTCAAGATACTGAGACGAATTATAAACTTACAATTACGTATGATAACAGTGGCATAAATGTATCATAATGGTGCATGGTTTACACCAAGCTAATGCTCGTTAACGAACCCTCGTTGTTTTCCCCACTTTAATAAAATATAAAATAAAAACCATTCGGTTATGCCTTCATGACGAAAGAAACTGTCATTTAAAGTAAACAGAACGGAAAGTGAAGCTGTCGTTTGAACTTAACCAAACATGTGCAAGAATGCGCCATGAAATCATACGCTTATTCATTCGGCGAACACATGTTCGCTTACGCTTTTATTCTTTAATTTTAGTAGAGTGGGGAGAGAACAAGCATTCGTTCGTTTAGTGAGGCTTGATCTAAACTGTGACACGATCGTGGTTTAAAGTAGTCTAAACCACCTAAACCACAGTCTAAATGTATCATAACTCTTTGTGGCTGAATAAGCACTAGGAAAACAGTGACATGAACGTACATAAAATATTCATTTTAAACAGTTCCTTGAATCAATTGAAGTGAACTACAAGCAACAAAAGTTTAAATAGAAATACATTTATCTTTAATAATACGTTATCGTACGTACATTTCCTACATATTCTGCGTTATGAAGTGAATATAGATCAATGTTGGAAGCTTTTATTTTAATTGTCATTGTTATTACTCTCCAATTTTCTATCATTTTATGAATAACTTTTGTTTTCGACTAATGAAATCCTTCTCGTTTGAACAATATACGTCAATACCATAATTAACTTATAGATTATTATTTATTTATTATTAACTTAAGTTAGGATTTCCATTTCGTTAAAGATCTTCTCCAGTATATTCTGTTATGTTATTTACAAAACAAAGTGGTAAAATAATGAGAACAGGATTCTTTTAAATGACAGAAAACAGTGCTGCCATCAGTATCGAGGCTTCCAACTATTTGATGCGTTAAGACGTCTAAGCTCATACATGCACCAACACATTAAAGAATAGCTTAGTCGTTGCATTACAGAATATTAAATTAGTTGTGTGTAGTATGAAAGTACAACTGCCACATTGCCTTATAAAACATGGGAGATAAAGGTAAAAAATTTTTATTTTGATACGTAACCATTTCTCCTTTGTACAGTCATTTTTATCACTATTAAGATTCATCCTTTTATATTCTTTACAGTACGAATATATATAATTGAATCTTGGCGAGAGTTAATTAATTAGTCTTTTAAGTAACCGAAATATCATTATACTCATTACAGATTGAAATTTTCATAGAATATCCTACGTTTCGATAGTTTGTTTAAAGCCGGTCAGTGGTTGGCGTATTAGGTTATGATACGTTCCTAATTGGGTCATTTGAAAGCGCGCCACTTCGAAAGTATGGTGTAACTGCTATCGAAAGGACTTTATACTGTTAATGCATTCGAAACATTTCAATTTCTCTTTCTTTTTTTAGGCTTTCCCGCTTTTATTTTCTATACTTGTCAAGGTTAATTCCTTTTATCATGTAACCTCATATAATTTACTACAGAATGGCCAACAGCTGATATCTAATCAACATTCGAGTTTTATCACTCCATAAATTGAAAAATTGATCTAACTGTTATAACGCGATAAATATTATACATTATCGAATAAAAAGTAAATGTTCGTAACATCCACACTTCACGATAGTACAGAGAGAGATGATGTCACTTATCTGAGTATAATAATATATGTAGATATGAATTAAATAATACTTATATTCATGTACTTCTAATACGATTTTCGTGGCTAATAAATAGCATATTATATTTTATCTTGATACTGTTTACTATTGATAATATTAATTCGTTGAAATCAATGTATGTACATATTAAGGTTGCTCATAACCTTATATTTTTTATACCTCGGAATTGTACGTTGCTAATTTCATTTGTTACCTGTATTTCATATTTTTTATACACAATTTCATATAATATTTAATTTATTGTATGTCTGTTTCTTTGAAATGTTTTAAATTCTATATCGAAAATTAATAATAATACATACATACATATATGCATCAGTATTAAATGATAAAGCTCAAACGAAAATTTACATCATGTAAACCATTATAAGCTGTCCAGCTGTCCACTCCAGTACATTTTTTAATTTTTTTATTTTAGAAATTAATGAAGTTAGGCAAATGCAATTAAATGTTTTGTTATTGAAAGTAGAAAAGTTATTGATTTCAGTTACTAATAATATTATGATAACATTACAGGACAATAATGTTAAAACAAAATTCACATGGGATCAAATTTTGTTCATTTAAGTTTTAGTATATAAAATGCAGATTTATCTTGGTATTTTATAATTTATAATTTGTTGAAAAATTTGTATTAAAGATTTATAATTTGCTATACAAAACTGTATATACAAATAACTATAAGAAAATTCGACTAACATATTTTCCCTATTTATGTTTACATAATTACCTACCTAATTGTCTAATTACATTATGATATTGTCTCATTAACAACAGACATGTTTTCATTCCAATTAATTTCTCAATCCCCGGCAGATCAATGATAAATAAGAGACCGGCTGTTATATACAAATATACGTAAAGAATTTCATTTCAATATAATAGATCCTAATAATAGGCTGTATATTATAAATAAATATAATTTCCTTAAATTGATACCGTATTATGTGTATTAATATTAGTATATAACGTCTAATATATTAACATTAAGTTAATATTTATTTACTACAAAATAAATATGTTCACATTTCATTGTATTAAAATAAAAAGAGATCTCACACACAGAATCGTTTCACAATCGTTTTTCGGAAAAATAAACGATAACGAATTGAATTTACATAATTTACACAAGATATGTAACAAATGCGTACATGTTATTCTTTTGTTTATTAAAACTTATGTTTAGAGCATCATGTGCACTTCAGTGGAGGAAGTAGCCTCGGGAAAGATAACAATATTATGGTACAACCACAACGACATGGACAGATAGATGCTCATCTCGGATTTCTACAACTTTATCACAGGTTACATTTTCTTTTTATATGCATGTATCCAAATTATATAACAAAAACTTAGATAACTAAATTCTATTTTGAAATCTTTTCAAAATTATAATTTATACTGTAATTACTTGTTCTAGATATCACGTAGAATTCTTGATACCTTGGAACTTGTGTACACATAAGGAACGGAAGAGTTCCGTACCGGCAATAGTTACCGGAACTCACAATCCTAATTGCCATATTGTAGACTTGATAAGTGAAAAGGAAAGCCTAAAGTAAATCATTATATAAGCATATTTAAAATTTTATGCTTTTGTAAACAAACTACCATTATTTCTTTTTATAACAAAGTCTCTAATTTTAATTATAATATGCTTTTTTTCTGCGACAGATTAAAAATAGAATTACTAGCATATAAAGAAAAGATCTTAAAGGAAGAGGTGCAAATATTGTGCTGTAAGAGTGGAAGTCCACTGAAGATTCAACTAAACAGTCGTGTATTGGGACAAGACAAGGGCAGACCATTGTTAAGGAACGGGATACGCAGTATCGGCGTGGAGCAATCGAACGAAGATGAGGTCTCCGAGTAGATCTCGTTGATAATGATATTATTGCTCGAATATCTAAGAGTCGAGTGTCTTTTTTCGCAGGTGCTGGGTACGAAATTGAGGGCATCTTTAAGCATGCAAAGCAAACAGAGCCTCTGAAGAAATTCCGAGATCGATGCATACCAAGAAGCGCACGTATCCAGTCGAGGATGTATAATGTAACAGAGGATAAAACTTGATGCACGAGAACGTTCCTTATTTCGAAATTTAATCATGCAAAACGCAGAATTGCGTTACAGTGAAATTCGTCGTTGCGGTCAATTATCAATGATCACTGTTTTAATCGTAAAAGAATCACATGTGCACGTCACGTTCAATCTCAAGCATAGCGCAAGCAATGTTTTATCTATCGTGATTAATTTAACTACACAGCCTGTTCTAAGCTGCACGATATAACTTTCGAAATATGCGATGTTCAGTAAAAGAAGAAAGAGCTTTTCTTTGAATTTATTGCAACTGGTCTGATTGTACAGGCCTATATCACAACCGCAAGAGTTCTTTCCTCTTCTGCATCGAGCATTATTATTGCAATAATCTCGATGCAAGAAATGAAGTGTTCCTTTAATTGGCCTTTTTTTTGAGGATCACATCGATATATATGTATGTGTAATTACGAATTACCGCTAAGTACCGCATTTGCCTACTGTTCCTTCTTAAACGAAAACGTATCACGCAATGCCTATATATATAAATCTATTACATCTTTTAATATCTATCGTCGATCTATCCGCAATAACAAAATTGTATTTTATTATCGTTTTACATTGAGCGTAGATTTTAAACGATAAGGATATATCACTAATCAAAAGCAAGTTTCGCAATGAATGATGATGCTGTTTTCTAATATCTTGCTAAGCTGACACGAATTATTAAAATGAACAATTTCAACGAACATTTTTTTTTATTGACGATCATTCCATATTAAACCTTATTTGTACCCTACACTCGACAATCAAAGTTATAGTTTATTCAAAATTAATTCGCTGTTCAAGATCAAGAAGCAATTTCTATCATTTAGGAACAACTCTTATAGTATATTAAATTTCAGTAATCAACTGATTTTGAGGAAACTATAATTTTTAAAATCCAATCCTTTTTACGTTCAGAAACGAGATTACTTAAAACATTCCCTACTATATGTGGCATGCAATATTTCATTACTTTTAATATTTATCGTCGCACTTTCTCTCAATATTATTTTTTACAACAGCAGCGAATATGTTAAAGAATTCTAATTATCGCTAGCATCGGAAGTTTGACTGTTTCATGGGAATACCAGTTGGTCCGTCAACAAATTCGCAAATGTTGAAACCAAGTCTAGCCAAAGGATGGCAATTACTTCTAGGATTGCCCCACTTGCCTCTAAAAGTGATCCAACTGGGTAAGATGTTGTTGTTCTCTTTCAGAAGCAATTCCATCTTCTTCCATGTGGGCCAAGCGGTACCAAAACCACTCTCATCGTAGAGGCGAGGTAATCTGACAAATTTATGCTTCCCTGGCGCCGTCCAAAGTCCATGAGATCCTCTCGCGCTAAATAATATCGGATGAGAGCCACCAGCAGTGAAAACTCTTTCGGGAAATATAGGTTTTTGAAAGATGCCTTTTCGCGTTTCTTGGCTTTCATAAATGAAGGTTCCACTTCGTAAATCGTATCGGTAAAACGCGCCTGCATCGTGGGCAGACACGTACATGGCTGATGGATAATTCGTATCCTGAATTTAAAAAAAAAAATGGTTTTATATGGGAAAATATAAAACATTGTACTCTACAAATATAATTAAACATAATCTCTAAAATATTCCGATCTATACTGAGATTTCATATGATCTTCTTGTATACGCACGAAAAATTTGATTAAAATAGAAACAATAATTCAAAATGCGAAAATATACATATTTATCAATTTTTAGACTCATGTCATTTAAGAAAACATTTGAAAATGCTTTCCAGAACAAAATAAGAATATTTGTTTTCATCGAACGAGCATGAGTTCACCTACCTTAAAATAAAGACTCATGTGTTCCCAATCGCCCACGTGGTTGCCATATTCCTTGAGTATTCCAAGGCATATCCCACCCACCGTGGGTATCGGCCAGCTACCAAAAAATCCAAGATCCAGAACGCAGACTGCCTTTCCCTCGCTGAACGGATAGAACATCCAATAGGTCACGTGAAAGTGCAGCTTCCGGGACTTGTTTCCTTTTTTCTTCTTTTTTTCAAAATCACCATGTTTCTACAAACAATTCCATAAATATTTATTGGATCAACTAATCAAGAGAATAATTTCCAAGAACCTCCTACACACTATCCTCAGAATATTTTCAAACACCTCAATCTTTATTTTAAGAGCCACCATCTAAATTAAAGAAACTTTCTTTTTTTATGTCGTTCTCTTAACATCTCTACTTCTCTCTCCGTTATAGCTATTGCTGTGTAAGAATTCCTGTTCAATATATGTACCTCTAAACTCTGTTTCCCATCGCCCTTCCAAATCTTTCCTGGAAGATCGTTAGTGAGGATCATGGACGAGCCGAAATCATCGATTTGCACGTTCCTCGATGCTATCAACGTCTCGTCCCCCTTCCTTCGTGACATTCTTTCGTCTCTGACGGTCTTTAAGCTTATCACGTCCGTAGAAACGTCTGGTACAATGCAGTTCTTGATCACAGCGTAAACCGGTACTGTGCCCCCTGGTTTTCGGCCGTATAGAAACGACGATCGATTCCTCAACAGTACTTCTACCGACATAAGATCATTTCATAAAATAAATTTTCCATGCATTTTACAAAAATTTATTAAAATCGATTGGATCAGTTTTGGATCTCTTCGAATGTAATTTTAAGATTTTTTTGTCATTTGTCATTTACCTACGTCGACTCTAGTGCGAAGATAATTATCGTCGGATTGCATGTTATCCAAGAATTCAGGTACCCCAAGGGGTAAAAATAGTTCGCCAGGTGCAAGCCATACTAGAGGCGCCCAGTCTCGTACTAGTTCTTTTACTGCAATTTAATTTAATGAAAATAACATGAAATTATAATGAAAATAAGTTGTAACATAAATTTATCCTTTTTCTATACGCGTATGTGTAATATATGCATTACATATATTGCATAAAAACAAGATGAATTTATATTACAACCCAATATTTTATAAAACTAAATAAATAAAAAGTTAGGAATTATTTTAATGATTATACTTAGATAATTCTTTTCTCACTATCTTTTTTATGTTGCAAACAATAGTAATATTAATTTCCACAAATATGACATAAATTTACTATACTATACTAAAATATCGGTGGCAGAACTGTGATTAAAATTACAAAGATTGGAATTATATTATTACATATAGCTTGCGATATTCTAAACCTATAATAACAATAATCCTACCATGGAGGCAAAATTATGAATTAAACACTATAAATGATGCCAAATAATACCTACAGAAAGTTGAACACGTATGTATGTGCGTGGTTATATAAAGTTGAAAGTAAAAGATAATGTATCGTCCCTATAAAACAATTTAAACGTACAATATAGTGGAAGATAAACGCGAAGGTACGGACATATTATTGTACCCGTACGTCAATGACGATCATTGATGTTACCCGTGATACGTTACCGGTGATAACATAATATGTTTATTAGAAAGCCAGTTTGTTCGAGCTGCTAGCTTCATTATGTGTCACATATATTTAGGTAGAAAAAAGGAAAAGCCTAGGGGGATTCTGCTTTCATTTCATTTTGAGTGAGAAGAATTGTGAATGTATGCATCTTCGTTCCACACACACTCACACTTCAACCTTGATCAAACAGTTATGTACCATCGTTTAAAGCGGCGTATCGTATAAGTTGTTCAAGATCTCAAAACCTCCTTACAAGCTCGATCGAAGTTGTAATAATTCGCAGATCTTTATGAAAAATATTGTAAATTTTTCTTTCTCAAAATCTCGTTACAAATTAGCAAACCTTTATGAAAAATTTCATAAATTATTTTCTCAAAACCTTGTTACAAGTACGATAGAAGTCGTAATAATTCATTTCTATAATATAAATCGTTAAGAAAAATTTCATCAGTTTTTCCTTTCCATTTCATTTTCTTCTCTGATTAAACATAAAATTTCATTCTGATGGAATCTTCAAATATTCGATATTTTCAAATATTTTCTACTGAAAAAAAAGAAATATTTTTTAAGATTGAGGAACAATGAGTAGCGCAAAGGGATTTTCATTTCATCATTACAGACAGGAAAAGCTTTCACCCTTGGCATCCACGTGTCGATTCATGTCCTGGCATCGAAATCATAATTATTATGTAGGACCGATACATGGCGTTACCATATTTGGTGTTACGGCATGTTTCCCATTATACTTCCGCAATTAAAGAACAGGCGCCGTGAACGGGAACAAGTTTCTGTTTGTTTTTACTTTAATGCGGCGCTTACGTTGTCACCGGGATAATTATCCCGTTGTTTAGATTTGCCCAAGATAATTTAATTGCTATTTGTTTCAATCGTTCACAATCGTTTCTTAGATTTTTTCACCATGATAAATATGTAGGAGCTTTCTTATAACTGAACTGGAACCACAGCTTTAAAACTGTAAAGGATTGACAAAAATTTCATCAGCAAAATTAGGTTTTCTTTTTTATCATTACATCGACCAGCGGACTTAATAGATGGTTGAATGGTAATCGTCAGTTGATGAGTTCTCATCACAACATATACATATGATACTGTAGACAGTATCTAGCCAACAAATTAGCTCATAGAATTGTATTTTGATTGCTAGTATAACAAAATAAAAAGAATTATTATGATACTCCCAGAGATACTCCTTAAGGTTTATAGGAAAAATTAAATAGTTTCGAATAGTACATCATTTAATATATGTATGTATGTACTCATATGATTATTCCAAAATTAAAGTTTCAAAAATTTCAGAATCACCTCGGTTTACTAATACCACATAATAAACTACTCGAAGCCATTTAATTTTGTCTAATGAAATTTTCGTTTATCTTTTACTGTTTTAGAACTATGGCTTCGCCCTGTTGCGGAAGATCCTGTAGAATCTTGTTACGGTACTCCGGAGTAATTAACCATGATATACGCTAACAATTCATGTTTCTTGTTAATATCCATTCCATACTAATATAGTACAAAGAAAGTAGAATCATTTTAGACAAGATCTTCCCGTTACATTCTACAACACTCACGATCCTTAGGTAACGCAAGATCGCCATAGATTACAAATATCTTTGAATCCTTAACATAGATTTACATGTCACAAGGAAGAGAGCCAGTTTCACCATGGAAACGGACTTTCCTAGAAAAAAAGGAGTAATATGGGGGCGCTAGGTAGCCGAGATGGAATTCGTTTAATTATTTTCTACGCATGCGTGTAATACAGGCGAAATGGAAGATTAATGGAAACTCGTTTTGGTCTGCTTGACAATCGTCAAACCGGTCCAGAGAAATGGGACAATCGATTTTCAACCGTGGTCAGCGATTCAAAGCCATAAGTTTTATCCCCAGAAAATAGATCGATCGATCTTACTGGAGTACGATCATTGTGACATATATTAACAACACGTTCATGCTAACTACACAAGTGATAATACGCGTGATCGTTTCGACGAGACAATTTCACCGTTAATCCAACAGTCGCAGCTTTGACTGGTTACCATGTAGACTGTGTCCCGATTCACCACGCTTTGGTGCTACTTTTACGAGCTTGCCGTCGCCTTTATAGTAAACATTTCTTCGATGGTAATTCGTGTAGTGACCGAGTATGAACTTCTTTGCATATGCCCGTTATAATTACATATTGTAATCATATCTAAATGAATAACTTTACAATATGAATAAGTTTCCAAACGGTGACTATCGTGATTTGAATAAGCAAATTAGTGTTTAAATTAATCCATTTTATGCACTTAAGTTATTGTACTACGGCCTTGTTACAATTTATCCTCATTACATTTCTTTGAGTCAAAATTGTAAAAAATAGAGAAGGTGGAGGACGAATAAAATGTATTCATGTTGTGCGTTTGCTAACTTCAATTTCTTTACTTATTGTTAGTCTTCTTTTGCTTGATTCTTCAGAATTACAAGTACAATATACAAATATGAATTTAAACAATTTAATTAGTTCATATCAGAAAACTATACCGATTATCTATTCTGCGATCTCTTTAATTTTGCCAAATCCAATCACCATAAACTTACGGCGTTTCATATGAATAATAAATACGTTATTTTAACTCCACCAACTCCACGTAAACATATTTCTATTACATTTTACGAATCTTTCAGATATTTAATAAATTTTAGACAAATTTAGAAGGGCTGATCTGTCTATCGTGAATCAAATGCAGAAAATAATTGAAAATGACAATCGCTTAAACTTGAAGTTCTTACCTCGTTCTTCGTCGGTGGTTTCCAAAGTCACGACCATGTGAATGATACACAGAATCAACAGCAGACACTGCATCGTATTCGACTTGTTCACACATTTTGATAATCGAGTGCCGGAAAAGCCGCGAAACTCGAAACTTTTTAAGTGTTGCTCATCCTCGATGCGCTGTTTCCCGCCACCTTTATATCCCCACGTGCTACCGTTGCTGTAGACCTACCAGATATACCGTGTCACAGAAGAATTCTGAGGTTAACGATCGTCCTGCTACCAGCTACAGTGTTTCTCAGGTAACTGACCGGTTCTCTACGTTCCCCGTGCCGCTCACTGGACAAACATTATCGTCGCTCACGGCCATTGTGCACGCAGTTACGAGGATGCGGGGGGAGACCGTAAACGTAACGAGTTAACCCTTCTATCGAATTGAAAGTTTAAAATTACAGTCTCGCGCTTTTCATTTTAACTACACTGACCTACGCGCATGTGTGTATTACGTATATGAATACGGAGAAATTATATATATACATAGAGAGTGCTTTTTATATAATAGATAACTTGATTTTTCTTGATCGCCATTTTTACTTATAGCGTCGCTATTACTTTTAGTTTAACGATAATGCAGTTCGAATGTTAATGATTCATTATCAATAGAATACGAATTTTTATGCATTTATAGGAAATTTAAAAGTGCAAAGTTACCAGTAACAGTAACATTCTGTTATGCGTAACAGAATGCATATAATATGAAATAATATAAGTAATATAGTGCTTTTTATAATATTTGGTAAGTAAGACAACCTTCGACTTAGGTTCTATTTTTTAAATTATATTCTCAAAAATATAAATTTACACAGAGATCCGTAGTCCAACTATAAAACATTCAACGTCATAATAATAAAGTTATATGAAAAACATGCTATATTATTATAATATTTTATATTAAATAACACTATTAGTTTGATTAATTTTTTTATGAATCTTAATTGTATAAATGTGTATATATTTCTTATTGTATAACTTTTCATAAATAATACTAATATCTTATTAATTAGTTAATCGTTATATGATCATGCGATATTTTATTACGTAAGCAAATAATACATGTATATATGTGCGTATCTGTTTGTCAAAGATTGCTCATATTTTCTATGTATGAGAATTTACAGATAAAAGAAAGATTCGTTAGTAATTCATATAGTATAGTAGTTCATATTATAGACTTTATCAAAACCATTGACATGAAATAAAAATAAAAAGAATAGAAAGTGGTCATAAATTACGACTGCGGTTGCGAAAGGGATACAAATCGGGCAAACAGGAAACCGCGGAAGCCATTTACGATTAGTGAAAAGAAAAGCGCTCTGCATGTAGCATAATCATAAGAATTACATTTGTAAATGCTATATTTCCGACGTTGTCGTTCATGTGTACAATACTTTTAATGTTTTTGTATATAATTTCGTATTTTCGCTAGCTTTTTACATTTTACCGTTTTTTTGCCGAAGTAATGAAAGGTTTTATAAATATTTCAAATGATGCAAAATTATTGTAATATTCTGTCAAAGTTCGTGATACTACTTTCATTTCTATAAAATGTACATTGTTAAGGACGATTATTATACACACAAAAATGACGAGACTGTCAATGTCTACATATTAATGCAAATGATAAGGTAGATGAGAATTAATATTTTATAATACTTGCTTATTTATTTAAGAACTATATTTACTTTATTCATTCTTCACACAGAAACATATTCTACATTTTATATTTACATTATTCGTAACAAGCTTTATAAACACTTATTCGTAAATTATACATAAGTTAATAACAATTTATGTTTGAATATCACACTTTTCAAAGCTTTTTTGTTATTTAATTCTATAACTCTATAAAAACAGCCGATTAGATATAAACAAAATTTCAACAATGTGAATGAAAAATTACGCGTGAAATATATGTAGTGATAATTTAGGAGCCTTTTATCACAAAGTGCTTATTGCTATCGCTTTAATCAAAAGTAATACATTTTAATGTCAAATACATGCAGAGTTATAAGAATAAAACAATAATTATATATTTATCGTTTACATAACCTTTTAAGAAAATTCACAATATGGCAGGAGAATCCACTTTTTATACGTATGTCATTAGTTTTCATATTTATAATTTATAACAAAGAAAAATAGGAGGAACTGAAATTTGATTTGCTAATTACTTTTATCAAATGGAATATTAAAAATAACAATTTTAATCAATTAAATAATGTATAATATTGCTTATGACAGTGTATAATAAACTGTATAATGGAGTGAATAATAAACTGTAAAATGGAGCTTGGAGAACATTTGTAGCTGCACTATACATAATATTAAGAATAGGGATGTCAAGTACTGGTCAAATTAATTCGTATGGGATCGGGGTTCTTGGAGCTTATAATATTTATACTTAGACATACTTATGTGGTTACAAACTTTCAGAATCCCAATCCTACATCAAGAATCCAATCCAAATGTACTTTCGAATATTTGAACACCCCTAATTACGAGTATCACACACAGCAACTATTAACACTTTTACTGCCAGCCGGTCGATATGTCGCCCCTTGTTGCTTATGCGAAAACCGTCACTGACCGATATATCGGCTATGTTTGTTTGCGTTTAAGACTATCTCTCCTCCGAGTGCGGTATTTTTCGCAAATATCACGTATTTGAAGCTGGCAGTATGAGGGTTAATAAGTCTGAAGTAATGTTATAATTAATTAATATATCATCATTTAAAGTACCATTTGCTATATGCAAACAAAGTTTCAGAATTTGATATAATTCTTCTTCATTGTAGTTTCTTATATAATGAAAACAATGATAACAAAAACATATATTTTCATAGGATCATGAATTTTGCATTTTAAGAATAATAAGTTATACAGTTTGTGTAAAAATTTCCTTACATTTCTATATAATATTATACATGATTTTATAAAACAGTGCTCCTATGTAAATTGCTTAGAAAGAGGAAGATGCATTTTATAAAATGCTCGTATTTGAAGTAAATTTCAAACTCAAAGGTAGATCATAAATATTTCATTTTTTCATTAATCACTTCACTTTCAAAATGCACTGTTTTAAACAATTGTAAATGATACTTCCATATATTTGTATATTTATTCTATATTGTGAAAATATACATATATAATTAAATTTGTCCAGCTGAATAAATCACAGCATAAGGCACAGCTGTATATGTACTATATCAAAAAGATAAGACATGCAACTGTACTATCGTATCTTTGTCGTAAATACAAGGAAGCAGCAAAACTTTGATCTCATATGTAACATCTTCTGTTTCATCTTTTTAAATTTGAATAATTACTTCATTCTCCAAGTAGAACAGTTTATCTTAGTAGATAACTGTGTAGTTATTTGTAAAAAATTTGATGTTTTGTGAATGTGAATTTGATGTTTAACAAACATATTTTTTAGTTTCAATAGAGTACAAAAAATATTGTACTAATCGAAACATATTTCTTATTAAATCTGGCAGTCTTATGTAAATGGAGATCTGCAGAGTGGGCACAACGCTCGATGCTGTAAGATCAAGTGTGATATGAATTCATTAATTTAAATTTTGATGAAATTAAAAAGATCTGCGATCATGAAGTTTGTGCGTAATACTGTATTGTTAATGTTACTTACCCCTTGAGCTTGATGTCTCCATTCATCAATGCAGTTCTTATGAAATTGATGTTTACAAGGTAGGATGTATGTAGCTTTATTTATCAATGGTAATAGACATATTGAACATTCTTCAGAATCAAATAATCTATTGGGTCGTCTATTATCATTGAGAAAAAAGTTATTTATTATTTAATTATGTAACACTTATTTACGTAGTTATGCTTCTACTATACACTTATATTTAGATCATGTTTAAATCAACTTACTCTGAATGATATTCGTACGCATGTTCGTAGTATTGCTGCGCAGTTCTTGGCTTATTAGTTCCAAACATAAAATAGAGAACCGTAGCTACGGTGACTCCGATGAGTATAGTTACGAAACCTGCATGCGGCATCTTTCTGGTATTGACAGTTCAACTAACAACAATCAACAAATTCGACGAACTAACTTTGGATATCCCATCCGCTCAAACTTATGAAACTAATGTTGATCTACAGCTTTCAGCAAGAATATGTAAAAAGTATGACGAAACCCGTGAAATCCCCGCGGCATAAACAATGAAAAGATCGGAACGTTGCCTACTTCGACGGTATCGATTCTTCGTTTGGACGTCTGGACAGAACAAAACACTATTATAACTTTGCACCGCGGTCATATAAACAGACCTCGACACTTGCTAGGGAAAACCATCCCAAAATTGAATCGTGAAAAATAAACATGGAAGATAACAAAGTTCTCGTTTTTGCGAGACAGATAGAGATGAGTAAAGAGTCTCTGTCTCTATCTGAAACATTTCTAGCATATCACACATGCGCAGAACGCGAACCTCCTTGTCTTCCATCTTAACTTTCATGACTCAATTTTCGAACGGTTTCTTCTATGCTTTCGATATGAGTGATAAGCCTGCTTATATGATCGTGATTGTGGTTTGTACATAAGAGCAAACAGGCTGGCTAACAGAAGTTTTGCCAACTTACATATCAAATATAATTGTCAAAAATAATATATACTGTAAATCTCAACTTTGATTAAAATTACTACTAGTATATGTCTGATGTGAAGATAAGTGCATTGAAATAATGACAGTGTGTGATATTAAATTATTAATAACGATGCAATTACATTTATCTATCGTTGTTATTTAGTGTCTTTTACTGAAGGCGACTGGGGACATTTGACATATATATGCCAAATTTTCGATGGTATCGTCATATAATATAGTAAAAATTGCATTTTTATATTGCATAAATTATCATTTACTTTCATTTTATTTTTGTAATGGATAGATTTTCATTTTTCAACAGTTATAAAATGATACATTTATTGCTATTTACATTAATATTCCTAAAAATGACTAAAAGAAATGGCGAAACAATATTAGGTCTTTTCACTTTGAAAGATATTCATAAAAAGAGTCGTCAATATAATTTTGTGTTAATGCTTTGCATTCAAATTTAAAAATTTCTCTCAACAATTGTTAAATTAAAGCTATACATTGCCTCATTTAGATAAATTTATGAAGAGTGAAATCTTTTCACCTGCTTTTAAACTACATGCATTGATTAGTCGTAAATAAGACTAATGGCATTAATAAAATTTAAACCTTCATAACACAACAGATCTAAACGAGTAATATCACTCCGTGAGAATGATGCGTTCGCCAAAGTAATCCTCCCAAGTCATTCTTTTGATTATGAGAAATTACATCTTTATCGTCCTCTTATTAATGGCATATTTCAAATCTGGTAATCTAAAGTTGCTGTAGAATGAGGGGGTGATAATGTAACAGGTGTCATAGAAGAAACTGTACGATTGATAGATTGTAGTGGTGGTGCTTGCTGTTTTATTAACATGTGCCGCAGACATTGTGCTTCCTCTCGAAGCGTTATCACTTGTGCCCTCAAAATTGCATTTTCATGCTCCAAAATAGTTGCGCGTAATGCAATCTACAATAATATTTTAACAATTTGATACATTATAAATATTTTCTTATTTTTGTAGCAATATAATTCGACTTTTACTCACGTTATCTTCTCGTATTTTTCGGGCGTCACGAGATTTTTTCGCAGCTTGATTATTACGTTTACGTCTCTCGTAATATTTCTCGTCCTTCTGATCATCTGGAATGGGTTTCTTTTCGCTTCTGGGTCGTCTGTGTACGCTTGTAATGTTATTCGCTCCCAAAAAGTGACGATTTATCATAGTACCTGTTTTACCGACAGATTAAATGTTTCATTAATCATTGCATTTCATACTCACATATTTACGAAACACTATAAATGTAAAATTATCCATCAATGTTTAATCAATAATACTTAGCGAAAAATACAAAAGTTTTGCCCCGGGTGAGGATCGAACTCACGACCTTAAGATTATGAGACTTACGCGCTGCCTACTGCGCTACCGAGGCACTTAGTAACACAATTGTATAATAATAAATAATAATATTAAATTTGTACAAACATTTTTCATACTAAATAAATGAGACAAATATTCACTTACTTGTATTGCTATTTGAAAATGCTGGAGGCACACTTATGGTTTGTATTAAAGGTTGCATAGTAGTTACGAATGGTGGTTGAAGCAAAGATCCTGGAAGTGAAAACGTTGTTGACAACGGTGAAGGTGTTCGGCCGATTGCAGTATCCGGTGTATTCGAACTTTCTAAAATGTCGATATTTCTAAAGTTGTAATCTTTGGAATTGTATGGTTCGTATCTGCACAGATCTACAAAATTAATATAATTTTATTATAATTTCCGATATTATATTTTTAATAATAAGGAGAAGATATTGCAAACTAGCTTCTACTTTTATTTTGAGAAATGTATCTAACAATCAAACTACGCAGTATTTATTTATGAATCTCAATTTATCTAATTTAATTATTTTGAAAGATATTGCTCGTATAGTAATAAAATAATTAATGTGTATAAAATTTGTTACATAGTGACAAGAATATATACGATTTTTAAAAAACAAAGTATCAACCGCCCCTGTGGCCTAATGGATAAGGCATCGGTCTCCTAAACCGGGGATTGTGGGTTCGAGTCCCACCAGGGGTAATTAAAACAATTCATTTTTTGTTTCCAATTCTATAAATTATTTCTTTTTGTCCTTATTTAGTACTGCATTTAAAAAAGCAACACAGCTATGTAATTCAATGAAATTAGTAAAAATTCATCAGCACTCTAAAGGGGATGAATTAAAAATAAAGAAATTGTGTCTTATTTCATTTTAGAAATTTTAACAACATACAGTAAACTTACGTGTATGATTGATTTTAACGTATTGTATGTTTTCACAAAATCCTTGTCGATTTACTAGAATACTATATTATAATTAATCTCTCCAAATATTTCTGCTCAGACTGATTTTACGTTTTTCACTTACCCCTCTATTTACTCCTACGATATTAATAACATCATAACAAGGGTATTCTATCATTTTAAATGTGAAAGAAGTAAAAGAAGTAAAAATTGCAAAAAAAACCTCTACCGTGACAATGTGTCAATAGCACATTGCCGTGACCAGGATTCGAACCTGGGTTACTACGGCCACAACGTAGGGTCCTAACCACTAGACGATCACGGCTACTTGAGGAGTTGTAAAGTATTTGGAAATTGCCTAAATTCAAACATCATGCTGATCAACATATTCATCTATCCATGAACTGGTTCACTTGCTCTTTAACTAAACAAAATGTCAAATTACAAAACTGAAAAAGACGTAATAAACGCAAAATGAAATTATATATGTCAATTTGAACAATAAATAAATGTAATAGTGTA
Source organism: Bombus pyrosoma (assembly GCF_014825855.1). Classification (NCBI taxonomy): domain Eukaryota; kingdom Metazoa; phylum Arthropoda; class Insecta; order Hymenoptera; family Apidae; genus Bombus; species Bombus pyrosoma. The sequence continues at coordinate 5,754,049 of NC_057784.1, forward strand.
CAAATACAAATAAATATATTAGTAACAGAGATATAGTAAATTTCATTGTTACTATGCTCTTATTGTATAAAAAATAAAAAACTTAAGTGCTTATAAACAGAAATTAAGCGCTTTCATCAAGAAAAAATTGTATTTTATGATTATGAAGAAAACTGATATCAAAATTAGAAAATGCAGATTTCTAATTAAACAATAGAGAATCCAAAATCCATAAAAGTACCTGAAGTTGGCGCGAACAGGCTATAGCTTCTCAAGAAATGCAACGCAGAAACCGCACCTGACACTGCGCTTCCGCTGCAAATTGTCCTTGCATGCGCGTGAGAGCTCATTCCTCTAAAACAGATAGAAACTATAAACACCAATGAAACCACGTGCAGCACTTTCAAAGACGGTAAAATTATTTTCATTCACAAATGAATCAAAAAAATCATCGATACTTCTATTCGATAAAAGTTCTTTGAAGCATCCTGTCAACTTCTATGAAACCATTCCTAATCTTGAATTAATTGAAACTCACAATTTATCGCGTTCATCAGATGTTCTTCACTTATCATCCACAAATGTTAAATTTACAACCTCCTCTTGATCTCTTCAATCTGTATAATTTCGATTAATTCTAAAATAAAACTCAGTTTCTCTTCTTTTGATGTTTCCACGTTTCACAAAATTAGTTGTTCCCGTATTCACTAACCATAAATTCAACAATAATTTAGAAATATTGAGAAATATTAGTTAAATGTTTAGGGACGCCATTAAGTGTTTAAGAGGAATTTTGACTTCTTCGCGACGTAACTTCTTTCTCGTCATAACTTTCCGTCAGGTCTGTTGATGTTCCTTATCACGTGCTTCGTTACCGCATACCTTCTCACAGAAAGGATCCGCAATTCGTCGCCATCAGGGATGGTTCCGCCTCTCTGTACATGCGCAACATAGAAGCTAGCTACTGTTCCGCCCCTGAATCGTTAGGGGTGAGTACTTGGCTGGTATTTTAAGTGGTCAAGCAAGGCAAAAACCTAACCCTGGGCGGCCAATCCCCGGGTATGGGGCCCGCAAGCGATAATCGCTCAACCTTACGCACGTATCACGACCCTAATCTCTAGATCTATTGTTATAATAGGTTGCTGGGCTCTTCGTATCTTGCATGATTGAATGATGGAGATTAGCATCGGCATCGCGTTGAAAGTTGTTACTGACGGACGTTACTGTTTATGAAACACGCATTTATGCTCTTTTTCTTTTGGTCATATAGTTGCTTCACTTCTGCGTGCCTCGAATTAATATTGGAACGACAATTTTTTCTGTAAAAAAAAGTCTTTATGATTTATTTCATATCAAAACATATTATAAATATGGTAAGAATTTGTCATTTTTTAAAAGAGGATATTTTTGACATACCTTATACTTACTATAGTCGTTACGCTTATATCTTATATATTTATCATATACGAGTAGAAATGTGGGTATTATAGAAATAAGTATAAAATTTAAGTTTTTGTAAGAAAACGTGAAGTTTCAAATGCATGGAGCAACCGCCTGACTTTCATTGTCCTGGGATTTAAGAAGGGAAAGCGAGGATATTCCGACTGTACTACGTCGTGGGCTAGTGGGGCCCAACAGTTTTATTTTGTCATTTTTTATATGATCAACGTGTACAAACGTCAAAAAGTATCCTACACGTATTTCAGCTTTCTGGATAAGTTTTAACACTTTCTACGAAGTCTGTATTCTATTCCTTTCGTTTTTGCTTAGATTTCTAGTAAGATGTTTTTTGGATGTTCGTCAGCGTGAACGATTCTACAAAAAATGCCTTCTCCACGTCACAAAAACTGATCCTCCTAATCCACGCCGCAGTCGCTTTTTCTTCTTGAATCACATAATAGACAGAAAACTAAAAATATTAATAAAATATATAATAATATTAAAAGGCAAATGTTATCTTAAATAAGATACAAATGTGTATATAGATATATAGGACAGAGAAGAAGATAACACATATTCATACTTTTGAAGATTTTCGCATAAATGTTGCTCTGTTGCATATAATTTTTATACTTTACAAATAATACTATAACATTTCATGGCTGTATAAATTCATGTCACTAATAATTATTGCAAGTAAGGTAAACTTAAATTTTCAATTTTTAAACATTATTGAATACCTTAGATTTTACTAGTATTATCTGTAGGAAATACGCTTTTAAAAATCTATATTTCGTATATGCAGTTAAAACTGCACTTTCTGACGCTACTTTAAAACCGACAATCCTATTCAGTCTGTTTGCTGGAAAGGAATTACCTTGCCACCTACAAGAAATACAAAAGTCTCGTTATTATGTCGATAAAGACTCGGGAACACCTTTATTATTCTTTGTTATTTTATATCTCTACATATAGGATATTAATGTAGTAAATCTCTTTCAAGTGTCTTCGAAAAACCATAAACATGCAGACAGAAATATAAACATAAACATAAACATAGAGACACTAATTATGAAAGATATTTTGTAAGTATACAATATCCTTTAAGTTCTTTACAAGTTATGTTTATACTAGACAATACGTTTATACAATATTTTTAATGATATAATATATTACCTTTATATTATATTAATAGCGTGCCTCGTATTATTTTTAATTCGTATTTTATTCACTGTTTGGCCGATTTATTTGGCAGAGGTTCTCATATTTTCAGAAAACTCAAGTTTCCCTTTTGGCAAATTATTTTATGGCATTTATCTTCATCTGTCTATGCTTACATACATATGTACATATAGACATACAAGGACATTGGCATGCTATGTTAATCTAGCAGACAAGAACCACCTACCTACGCGTTTCTAATGTCTCTGGGACAATCGGCAGCTGACACTTTCATGTTACCTACGAATGTTTAATGCGTTGGTAATTATTATGAAGTAAATTACACGACCGTGTAGGCAATATCGAATGGGGGAACTGCAACATTGATGAGGCTGACTCGTGCCTTAAAATTGTTTCTATTCGACCTCATCAATGTTGCAATCCACACCGTCCATACGACAAGGATGGCAATTAATGGTCAAAAGATCGATTGCTTTTCGCGGGAATTAGCCGTACTGCAATAGAACAACCAGGTCCTTTGACCTTCGCGTGTCTGTAGCTGTGTATTGCGAAGCATAATCGGCACAGAATGATCAGAAAATATGAATAATATTAGTAATTCGATCAGTAAATACTTTCCAATTGTTCAATTAACTGTCGTGCGTTGGATAACACTAAACACGCTTTTCAATTTGCAACGCGAGAATCTTAAGAAATATTAATATAAAAATATCTAAAAGTTTAAAAATATAAATATAGTCAAATTATCGAAAATTTTATACCAATGTTAACGTATAGCTTTTCTCAATGCTTAAAAAAGTAATTATTTTGTTTGAAAAAGATATTTGCATATGCGTAAAGAAAATAATTTCAAGAATTATTCAACTAGTGCTTCAAATAGCGCTTAATTTCTTTCTGCTAAATTAAATAATATTCTTAAGCAGTTAAAAAATTCTACTTTCAACGAATTCGCTATATTTGTGATATCCTTAATTTTGTCTATATTTGCAGCATTAAATCTTCTTCCTTTCTTTAACACAAGTTGTGCACTAATAGCGGTAAACGTAATTGCACGAAAGAAAATTGGAGGTGCGACGGTGATTTACGGAATAGCGTGTCGTTTTCGTACGCGAAAAAAGGGGATGAACAGCGTGGATTATATTGCCTGTTCAAATTTAACTCGGGGACGGAGGCGCACCGCGGGTTAAATAACGCCATTTGTTATCGTAATATCTAATTTAGCGTTGAAGGGTGATGCGCCAACGGCCATGTGGTCGTGATCTCACGAGGCCACGGTACAGGTGTCTTAGGAACAACAGTTTAGCTTCCATAAGTTTGCCAGGTGTACCTGTAAGAAACAAAATGATTCATTCCCAGAGACCCGCTTTTAAACATGAACTATATTCCCTGGCAATTTTTGCAATACTTCTATTCTACATTTACATATTTTTTAAGTTAAGAAAAGATATCCTTATCATTGGGATCTTCTTCATTTTAAAGTATACCTTCTATCATCCAAATAAATATATTTTTTAGATTGTTGAAGAAATTGGATTGAGGTTTACTTAAGTATCGAAAACAGCTGCCAATAAATATTTTAAACATACTACTCCTACTAATTTTTACGATACGTATATTTTACCAATATATACTTTCATGATAATTTTTTCATTCTTGTTAAGAGATCACATAAGGAATCTTAAAAAGAATACTTCTATTTGTATTAAGATAAATGTAATTTCGAATTTTGCTTAAGATACTTAAGATTACTTGGGATTACTTAAGATTGCTTAAGACATTTCAGAGAAGTACTGATTGTTAATTAATAAAAAATTAGTCTCCTTGGAATTTTTCAATTTCCTTTTTAAAATTCAATTTTTTACTTCTACATATGCAAAGAAAATGGACTACTTGGTAATATAATGGTATAATATACATATAATGGTAATCATTCCTTTATAATGATACCAATGAAAGTCAAACCTGCTAATCGATCTAATCAAGTCTGACGTTTTCACAGAGAAGCAAAAATAATCAACGAGACCTGTCCTTACATTACGAACCGCGTTCTCGTCGCTCTGTCGGCCGCTCGTTATCATTATGCGGCTGGATTCGCGATAGCGAACGCCCCCGCGGCTCTTGCTCGCTTGGTCTCTGCTCGTGCGAACCCAAACACCTGCCCGCGACCAACGAGTAACGTGACATCACGTCATGTGACCTCCTGAGCCCCGGATGCGCCCCGAAACCCCTTAGATCCCAATGACACCGCGCGACCTCCGACTAATCTGCGTAATCGCAGTCCTGGAAAACGACGGATTACACACTCTGACCATATCTTCGTGCCGCCATCGCATTTTCCTCATTGTACCCTCTGGTACTACTTTTTAATCCTACTTTTAAAGTAACCAGAGTTTCCCTTTGGTTCCTTTAAATATATTTGTTTTATAAGCGGAAGCAATTATTTTAAAGATAGGCCTATTGTGGTATCAAAATTTCTGCTTAATTCTTTTAGGTATACTTTTGTTATATCTAATGATTAGTCTGGTTTGTCATGGTTTCAAACTTAAGATATTACAAAGATATGGTATAGTAGTTATTAGTATTATAAACAGTTACCGATTCATTGTAGATATTGTTGCAGGTATTTTGACCTATTTACTTGTTTCCTTTAGTGATCATGTTTGGTAACAATCTTAATTTGAGTCACAATTTTTATTGAAATATAGATAGGAGGTATTTAAAGAAGGTTTAAGAATTTTTTAAGTCTGTTTTGAAAAATATAATTGTAGTGTCACTTTATAGAATAAACCTCTCTTAAATGAAATTACCTACTTTAAAAATTAAACATTTAATAAATGAAATAATACAATACAATATTTTACATAATCAACATTTTTACCTTCACATTTTATCTAATCTATCAGTTGGAACTCTATTATGCCAATATAAAACAAAATCTAGCAGATCCTAAGTCTCCAAGTTCTTCAGAGTTCAAGGCATGAACGATTCATTTGAAGAAGCTTCAACAAGTATTTTTCATCGTTCCACAAGTAAAATGTTTGTTCTCCTTGTTCGTAAGTGATGAATACAAAGGAAGATCACGCATGATTCCATGTATCGTACACCTAGAAGCGACATCATGGCGAAAGGATAGCGTGTCTAGCCATTAATTTCATCCACCGTTTACCATCTTCGCATAGGAAGCACGGATTCCTCTTTCACCCTTGCACGAAGTCACGTATTCGTGACGCCCATTGTTTCACAACCGAAGCAAAGTTATCTCATCAAGTCGTCACGAGGACGCCCCTCCTCTTTGGCAAAAGACGTGATTAAACTTTTCTTACTTCGCTCGGTTTGCCTATTTACCACTGACTTCCGACTACGTTCTGCGTTCCTTCTACGTGTTTCGTGTCAGGTGTGTACTGATTAGCAGATTTCCGTTTTCGTTACTTCGTTTACGCTTCCCTTATGCGGGAAGTATCGCCTGCGATGAAAGATTACCGTACCAGCTTTTACTTTTCTTCCTTTGGGTTACCTGACTTTTTTCGAGCAACCTGCATCGTTTCATTTTTAGTTCCATGAAGTAACTTTTAAATTCGCGTGATTTCTAGATTTATATTTGAGCCGTTCACACTCAACATATGAAATTTTTTAATTAAAATTGAATTGAATGAAAATTCTCAATTTTGGTGCCATAGTATTGATGCTTATTATATATATATATATATAATTTCATCAATTTTCTCTATTTTTGTTTTATGGAATGAACTCATTTGGCAAATAAGTGGTTTATCTGATCCATGGAGAATTCAGAATGAATATGTGTTAACAAATTAATGTGTTCACTCCATACGTTTCTAAAAATCGCAATATTTTGAAAAGTAAATTTTAATAAATAATTTAATAAAGCACATCATGTAGAAATAATGGATACAGGATAAAAGTTATACAATTTTACTACCATTGTCCGATTCTTATAGTTTTCCAGATTCTTTCGTTCGTAGATTCTTTGCCCTAGTTCTTTTATTGAATGAGTTAACGTAAATGCTTCTTGTTCCATTAAGAAATACTAGAAAATATAATAAGAGATACCGTAATTCTTCCATAACCAGAACTTAATCATTTAGACTTAGGGTTTGGTCCCGTGAGGTATGGAAGGAGTATACAGCCCTTCGTTTCCCAGGCTGTTGGCAAATTGTGGCTTACCGCGCTGGCACGGTTCTTATCCGCACTCGTCCAGGTAATTCTTAGCCAGTAAGCTCGTCGTTATCAGATACGAAACAACCATCAATAGTTTTGCGAGATTCTAAAAGAAACAACGGAAAAATTCAGATGTAATAGTACTCTGACTACGATTCTTGGTACATTTCTTTTTAAGCGTTCTTTCTTAAGTGTTTATTTATAGATTCTATTTATAGAAATTCTATTTATAGAAATTCTGTTCATAGAGATTCGATTTAATAATTCTGTAATGATTTTCTCTTCGAATAAAATTATTTTTACATAAAGAAAGATATTATTAAGATTGAATACTTAACGAAAATTGTTTTTTTAAATTCTTAATCAATGAAAAGTTTGCTACCGTATAACTAATCTTGTTCTTTTACAATACAAATACAAGATAGATGTGAAAAGGTAGATTTAAATATAAAAGCGGAAAACTACGCTGTAGAAAGTCAACTTGCATAACGAAAATGGAAGAGAGCAATATATAATTTCATTATACATTACATTATTGAAATAAAAGCATGTTGTTTCCGTGTACGAATAGACATTGCTTCTTATTAATATTTTACTCGTACGGTTCTCCCTCCAGCGATCAAATGCTCCTCCTATTTTTTCCTCTTCAGACCAACACACCGCCCACTTATGATATAGCATGTTCATGTACTGTTATTTCAATTGCAAATCGATACTGACGCATGGAAAACACAGTTACAGAGGTAACTCCAGGCACGATGGATTTCATATGTCTTGGAAAATGGAATGATCTGGCCTTTTATTTAATTCTATTGCTGGACTCTATGCTTTATAATATTAATATATGTTGGAAACTATCGTTATTATTATTTAAATATTAATAAATCCTATGGTATACTGTTCTCTCACACGATGATCTACAGTGGTTAAAAATATGATAATAGCGTAGTAAATATAAATGGTGAATGCTAGAAATAAAATTCTTATTAGAAAAATAGTGTTATTTTTTAAATTATTATCATAAATAAATATTCTGAGTTCTATTCTTTATTAAAAGAAATATCTGAACATTCGCAAGTTATTCTAAATGTATTGTTACCGTATACGGCATCCTTCAAGATAATTCACTTCGATGACATCTCGATAAACGATAATCTTCAAATTCACACGCTCGATACAAGTACGTGCTGCTTTTTCTAAATTTTACATGCTTTCTTACTGGATCATTTACTTTGAATATGGAGAATTCAAGATCAGGAACATTATCAGACGCAGAGGCAAACAGAATGTTAAATGAAATCCTTGAAGAAGACAGGGAAGAGAATTTAGACGATGATGACGAAGATGACGATGAAGGCGATGAATCAGAGTGTACAGCAGCTTGCGCAGGAGATCCTGCTGTTAAAAAGGTCTAACATATACTACATAACAAGAAACTGATCTTTAAAAAATTCAATAAAATGTTTCCTTTTTTAAGTCCATCATCTTCTTGAAATCAATTTTGGTAATTACAGTTTTTCAAAGTTCTTCAATCTCCAACTTTGTCATAATATATTCAAACTAAATAATAAACCATTATATCCTCATCTTCCTGAAACCATACTTCGTCAATTTCAACTTCACAAACCTTCTTCATTCTCAACTTTCTATTACAATATTTAACATAAGTAATAGGCCATGAAATATAAAACATCAGATTCAATCAATTAATCAGAACAGCAGTCTTAACGTCATTCATCGTCATACAATTTCTTTCTTTTTGCAGAGACTCTGCGAGTGTATACGCATCGCAGAAAACTCTTCGAGGTTCTCCTTGCGCGTGATGGAGGCGATGAGGTTGTTGCAGCGCAAAGAAGACCGTCTACTACCGACATCCACCGCGGAGGATATCGTCGACTATATTCAAGCAACTTATCATGACGATGGTGACCTTTACGCTCAGGTGCGAACCACGCTGAAACAGGTCTGTTCCCAAGGGTTAGTTCTGCGTCAAACAGAGCGAAACAGCCGGTGTAGGCGAAAATTGTGTCTCGCGTGAGACACGATCGCGTTTCAAGGCAACTGCAAAACCGTTTATCTCGCTCGTAGACCGTGCATCTATCGACCAGTTTCGTTTGCAGTTCAACTGTTAACCGTAACGCTTCCATCGGTTCGTTTCACTCGATGAACAATCAAATCTTTTCCTGTAAATGAAATTTAGGAGATTTCGGAAGGATCTATTAGTGACTGGGACTTCTAAGGCCGTTATGGAAAATAAAGAAAGTGTAATTATTTGTTTTTCTATAAAACTATACAATATAGTGCTATAGTTGTAAAAAGCTATGATTGCGTTCCATAGAAAATTGTATTTTCTATTTAAAAATAAAATATATTACATTTATTATTGAAATTAATAACAAAATAGTTTATTTTCTATTAACAGTTTTTATCTATTTTATATTCTAATATTATATATATTACTAATGTTAAGTAAATAGTTACAGGACTTTAAAAAATATTAAGAGAGCGACAATGAATTTCCAAATAATTATTCTTATGACGTAGTGCAGAATAGCACTCTTTTTTGCCTCAAAAGTTAAGATGACTTATCGATAAATTTCTATCCTAGATTCGCTATGGAATTGCTAGAAAACGAGTATCATTTAATCGGACCAAATGCGATCTCGATGAACCAAGCCACTTGCACGAAAGGTCGAAGGGATTGCGTGTTGTCTTCGCCAGTTAAGACACCAAAACTTCGCAGGAAACGCGATGATAATGGTGACGATTGCGACTGTAAAACGACAACTAACGAAGAACTAGAACCTACGAGCAAAAATCGAAGAGTATGGATCAACAAATCAAAAAGAAATACTCGAAGGCAACACGAAGAACATGAAGAGAATGTTGCAGCTAGAGAAGTACCAGAATGCTCTTGTAATATGACTGACGAAGACGTAGGCGAAGACGAATGTGTATGCGAGGATCAAGTGCAAAGAAACGCTAGACATAATAATAATTCAAGAGTGCAAGAAAGAGAAGATGTACAAGAAAATGATCACAGAAGAATAAATGAAGAAAGACAAACAAGACCAATTCAGGATTTCTTAATAAAGTCATCAAAAAGAAGAAATGTTCAGGGAAGGAATAGAACGATGGAAATTGTTGATAGAACAACGATAGGAAACCATAGATCAAACAAGGCATTATCAGATAACGTGGACAATTTTTACAGTGAATTACAAGGAAAGATTTTGTCTTCTGGAGACAAAAAGCGGAAAAGAGAACTAAAAGCGTGGATTAAACGTTGTCAAAAAGAATGTAAACGACAAGAGAATCGACGAAACAAAAATAATTAAATTTTTCGTTGAGCTCGTGACTCTGCTAAACGTGACTTTGATCTAAATTATTAATAAATAACTACTCCAAGTGGAGTGCTCTTTTGAATGATAAAAAATTATTTTTGAATGGAATATTTTTCACGTAACGTTTTGTGCGTACAACATTTTATACAAATTTTATCAAATGTATAATAAACAGATCTTCGTACCTTTTATTCCGTTTTTACTTGCTTTTTTGTATTATTATATATTACGTTTTTATTGGTTTATACATATTATTTTTATTTTTCGTTGGAAATAGTGTCAAACACGGGGAAAGTTGTAGAAACCTTCCGGTACGATCGATGGGGATTAAATAACCAGAATGCACCGCGAAAGAAAGTGCTTCACTTACATAAGATTTTAATCTGTTATCTAAAATGCCAAATATCACAAATATAGAGATTTTATATCACTTACATTAGTAAATTATATCGAAAAAATATAATTCATATTAAACTTATACCTGTATTTGAGTTTCTGCGCGAATGGATGATTCTCTTTCTTGCGTTTCTTCTTCGAAATCTATTACATGCATTATTACGTTGTTTTCGAACGCTATCGGTGTACGCGATCTTTCTTAAATATTTATACACCAAATCGGAAACCGTTGATTTCTGATCATGGCGTCGTAGAGGATTTTGCTCCCTGTTTCTATTATTTTTATTCCGAGATGCCAATCTATTCATAGTTATGCATTATTCGAGAAAATTAAGGAAGAGTGAATTTAAAAGATTTAAATTTTACAGAATCATCCACTACACTAATTTCTTTTACCTGACTTCCTTAGTTTCTTCCTTTCTTGTTATTTTATATCGATAACCTCTGTTTCCTAATGTCATTTTGGCTATTTTATAACATTAGATTCATTAAATAGGGAAAGAATTTAAAAGGGGATATTTGTACTATTACATACCATTATTTAATTTAATATCATTTTTCTAAAAGGAGAACTACGTATTTTGTTCGTTAGACATGATACATACATATATGTATAAACGAATTCGTCTGCTATGTAAATTCATAGACGTGTGGTCAAATGCAAAATTTATTTATAATTTTTACCAATAGATGATACAAATATTTTCTATTACATATTGACTTTCTTATACATAGTTTGTGCTTTTATACATAGTATTACTAGAGAATATTATCAAGTAGAGATTAAATCTATCAGTATTAACTAAATACAAGATTAAGTTCTGTATTTAGTTAATATTTATAGTAGTTTTTGATAAATGATATGATAAATTTATCTATACCTTTTTACCAGTAGATGGTACAAACACTTCTTATAGTGTGTTATTTTCTAAAACAGCTACATGTAGCGCTGTAACAACAACGATGATAGTTTACATCATGGTGGTTTTGTAATAACTGTCAACATCAATTAATCAAAAGGATAATGTCTCATAAGGTGGTATTTCATTATATTTAAAAAATCAACCTCTCATTTTTACATTTTCACGTCGGCCACATTTAAAAGTTCGTCATTGCTTAAGTATTCAATTCTCATACTTGATCATTATAATTTCATGATCCTGACATTTCAACTTTAGAGTGCATATTAACTGACAACCTCGAATTTATCGACTTTTTTTAGACAGTATGCAATGAACGCATAAATAAAATAACATTAATTTCACATTTTGTGAAATGAAAATGAAAAATAAAATTTTCTGATTTTTAAATAAGATTTAGAAAATTATGAAAGGATTTTAATGTATAGATTATATTTCAGGGAACTATTAGAAAGGATTCATCTGTCAGGAATGGAAATCAGTCAAATGTTAAAACAAAATCAAAAAGTTCATCATCTTATGGAGACTCGGAAAATTCTGAAAAAGTAGATTTAAAATTGATGAGAATGTCTCAAACTCTTGAAAAAAGAAAAGAGGATGATAGTCACTCAAGATTAACACAAAATTTACAAACAAGCAGAAATAGTACGAAACATCCTATTAAATCCTCTAAAAGTGTTCCTGCTAAGGAAAGTTTTTCCTCAACATCCAAATCAAATATTAACAAGTCTGGAATATCATCAAAAAATATTTTAACAACTAAAACACAGACTGAACTTATGAAGAAGTCAGATATCAATGCTGTAAAAAGCAGTAAAAGTAGTAGTGGAAGAATACAGAGTAATTATGCAGAAAAGAGAGGACAGAGTACAATATTTATACCACAATCACTTACAACTAAACTCAATGCTAAATTGTCTAATAAAAGCATTAGCTCTGTACCAAAAAATAGAGAAGAAGTTAAAACATACTCAAGTTCATCAGAAACAACTGAATCAAAACCAAGGTCTAGGCAACGTAGACTATCTAGAACATTAAGTCCAAGTGAAGTAAAAATGTTACATTCTGCTAATAATAGATCAGATCCTTTACAGAAAATCGACCAGAAGAAAAAGGAGAAAATAGAGGTACTTCAGACAGATAATGAATATGATTATGAAGATGATTTTGAGGTAAAATACTGTAGTTTATCCACAATTTATAATTTAGGCCTAATTTAAACTATTTCATAGGATTATGAATCTGATTTTCAAGAATGCACAGATAGTGAAACATCTGAAGTTAGTGAAGAAACAAGTAATAATCATATTAATGTTCCACTGGATCCAATTGAACTGCATACTACAAAACAAGTACTGATATTTATTTTATCATAGAATAGTATCAAAAACAGTAATATTTTTTTATTTTAAGTTATCACTTTACTGTAGCGCAAAATTGTGAACAGTGCCGAACAAAAGGAAGAAGAACATATGCATGATTCTGGTCATTATGAGCTTACAGAAGCAAGAAAGAGAGCTGCAAGAATAGACTCAATTGCAAATGATTCAAAGCTATCTTCTCTTCTTGAGATAAAACAACCAGTTAATAAATCATTTAGGTTTGTTCTAAGCAAAATCAAGTTCCAAAATAATTAAATAATTTTTATTGTGCAAATTGTACTGTTTTCTATAATTACATATAAATGATTGCCAAAATAATATTGATTTACATAAATAAAAATTTAATATATGCACGTGTACGCATTTTTACATAGTGAGGATAGATCGGAAAATAAATCGTTACCATTATCTACTGATGAAGGATTCGAAGATAGTCGTTCGGGTGATTTTGCAAAATCACCACCGCTCTCACAAATTTCGTTCATTGATTTCCGTAAAATCAAAGAGGAACAAAAACCAAAGGTAATAAATTGATAAATTAATAAAATAGTGAAACTTTTTATTAATAATTTCATTTATTATTGCTTTCAGAAACCCAAAAAAAGTTTAAGTAGAGGTGAAGAGCTATTAGAAATGATAAAATTAAATGTTATGGAATGGTCTGTTCTGGAATGTTCACCTATACCATATGAAGAATTTATTAGAAATTATGGAAAATTAAATACTCAACAAGTATAGTGATTGTCTATTAATAATACTACATTGTATAATTAATTGAAAAATTAATGCGTTCGATTTTTAGATATCTACGCAAACTGGTGAAGATAATATTGACATAGAAACACAAACGGAGGAAATAACATTTAGAAATAAATGGACTCAATTTCCAATAGCTTGCAGACAAAATTTACAAACCAAGGAAGATTTAGATTTATTTCGTATGGTACATACACTTATCACTTTTTACTGATTAATCTTTATCTTAAATATCACATTTTTAGGATCAAATTGGGGTCGGTAGTGACAATGATAATGATATAGAAGCTATAAGCTCTATGTTACCGCAACCCTTTGATATATTGCGATTAAATGATTTCATGAGTCGCGCAGGAAAGGTAATGTTATCGTTATTGGAAGAAAGACGATCTGGTGGCAATGTATTTAAAAATGAAGAAGAAATACCATTCAGTGATGGTGTTGTCAAACTTTCTATAAATTCCATAACATTTTTGGCTGGTAGGGCAATAACGATAATCCATTATTCAGAAGTTTTAAATAAAATCCTACTGACTATTCATTCTCCAGCTGAAGAAGTACGAATTATTTATTGAAGTACCAAATATAATCTATAACAGTAAAACGTATAATATTTTATTCAGGAAATCGAGACATCCAGCAAACAAGATTATGTAACCGATTGTTGTATTGGTTGCGTTTGGAATATTTCTGAACCATCGATGCCGATTAAATTATTGTACTCTACCTGCCCTATCACTTCATGTTGTTTTCATTCAACGAATTATAACATCGTATTTGCTGGACTTCAGGATGGGTATAATATTTTATTACTTTCAATTGTTGTACAATTTACTATATAAAAATAAATAAATATATTGAACAATAGATCGATAAGTCTCTGGGATTTAAAGGAAGATGAAATGTGGCATCAGAAAGTGACAGATAAAGCCAACAATTTAGATTGGACAATACGGATGCCTACATATACAACAGCAACAAATGTAGGAACAAATCATACAGCACAAGTTGTTGCAATACGTATACTATCTAAAATTGAAGAAAAGTCAGTAGAACAACATAACAATAAATTTGTACCAATACAGGTTTGTTAAAATTATTGTACGCATTATATGTTGTCATGTATATAATGCTTTAGTTATTAATATTATCTGCATCAGTTATTTGTTTAACCTTAATTGTGAATATTACTTGTACTAATAGATATGTAGCTTAAGTGAAAATGGTTCAGTTGTTATATGGAGTGTTTTGCACAATATGGGCAAAAATGTCGACGATTTAGGACTATCATTTTGGGGTAGTGTAAAACTTATTAAAAGTCAAGAACTATTTTTACAACCTAACTATAAAAAAAAGTAAATATTCCCTAATAACATGTTTATTACCTATTAAACTTCAACTTTACTAAAGTCTTTTAACTCTCTAGAAAGATCACTGCAGCTACGTTCATTGATATGCATGTGGATTGCATTGATAGTAATAATCTTTATATTGCCACTAACAGTAGCAGTATTTTGCATGGTACTTGTATTGGTAACAAAGCTAATCCTCCTGTATACACAAAGTTGGATACCAGTAAGTTATTAATAACATATCAATTTTAATTAGTTCATTGTAATTTCAATACTTCATTTGATGTTTCAGATGACTGTGGGAACGTAACTTGCATAGAAATCTGTCCATTTGGATATTCGTTCTTCTTGGTAATATTTTTACTTACATTCACTCTCTTGAATTCTTTTGTTGTTCCTAAAGCAGTTTTCTGATACAGGTTAGCTGTGATGATGGAACAATTCGATTGCACTCTTTAGATATTAAGAAACCAATTTTACAATTAAAAGATGAAGACAATACATACATTATTAGATCCGTACAATGGTCAAGGTCGAAACCATTTACACTTTTTGTACTAGACAATAAATCATGGTAAGAAAAATTAACAAAATGAATATTGATTTAAACAAAGTAAGCAATTGAAATAACTTTTGTATATGGTATTTTAGTATACATATATGGGATTTAAGTAACAGTGATATATATCCAACGTACAAAATAAATATGCGAAATAGTGGACATATAAAAACTATGCAATTATCATACTGCAAAACAAAACGAGATACATCTCATCAGTACTTGGTATGTTCTTTTTTCTATGCATAATAATTTGTAAAAATTCTATATGTGTTATTTTTTCCAGGCGTTTGGTACAGAATGCGGGCACGTAGAAATACACAAGCTAAAAATGAATTTTTATCATTCAAAGGAAGAAGATTATTTACAGGAATTAAATGCTTTCATGCGATACGTCGCAATTTTATAAATAAGATAAAATTACCAATAGGGTCAATATTGTTCAAGGAAATTGACACATTTTTTATACTTCCGGTGAATTAAGACGGACTTTGTATGCCTTGGATATACATTTGTATTTTCAAAGTAAATGATACATACTTAAAAAATATTTAAGGACAATCCTATAATCATAATGTATGTGCCCACTAAAAAGCATTTTTTAAACTGTTGTATTACTTTAAGGTAAAACTAGAAGTTTGCACAAAACTATTATTATTCATTGTGCACATTATTCACTGTAACGCACAAAACTGAAACCGTCCACGAATTGTATATAATCAAAAATTTTATAATGTAAAAAGACATTTAAATAATATACCTCAATGAAAACATTCTTCAGTAATAATTTCTTTATTATTCTAAATATCACTTTATCAAAACATAGACTTATATAATGATATAAGGAAAGACATTTATGCTCAAGTAATTTGTAATTTACTTAACACAATGATCAAAATATATATAACCTTCATGTAACTATAATGGAAATTCAAATATGCCGCGCCATTGCAATTAACTTGTTTTACAAGATCATCAATAATAACAGGGTAACTCGCTACACGTTGAATTTGGTGAACTTCTAACTGTAGATGTTGAGTTTCGTCCTGTAAAAAAAAAGGACATTTGCATTTGTTTTAAATAATATAAATCTACATTAATAAACCTATTCATCGTCGTAAAATTTTACGTCATTTATTCACAATGTGCGATTATTGTTCTTGGATCGATCAAATTTTAGCGAGAATCAGATCTGAGGCAAAGCCAGATAAAAAAAAACGTCGTAGCTATGTTGATCCAGTTATAGTAGTTCATGGAGGCGCGGGAAAAATTCCACGAACGAAACGTAAACACATACTCTTTGAGGTTTGAAAAATATTATATACTTTTAATTTAAAAATAATTAATATTATTTTCAAAAAAATGTTTATAAATTACTATAACATTAATTACAGAAATAAAAAGTAATTATTTATAAAACATACATGATAGTAAACCTTTTTGTAAATAATTATTAAATGAAGATCCTTATTGATACAAATAGGTTAAAAATGCCGCCATTGAAGCGTACAGTGATCTTATCAATGGTCGATCAGCAGTGGATGCGGTAGAAAAAGGAATCGTTTATATGGAAAGTAAGCCGTTTTTTAATTGTGCGAAAGGTGGTTCTTTGGACGTTAACGATGAAATTGTCACGGATGCTGCTATAATGACGATACGCGACGCTGGATGTGTAGGCGCTGTTCGTGACATAGAACATCCTATTTCTTTAGGTATATATTTTATCTAACAAATCAGTGTACGGTTAAAAACATTTCCAGTTAACGATCTACCCTAATTTCCAATTTCAATTACTAATTATAGCACGGAAGGTATTAGAGAAAACGGAACATGTTCTAATCGTCGAAAATGGAGCTCAAAAATTTGCCTTGGATAACGGAATTTCAATTTTACCGCCGGGAAGTTTAAACATATCCAAATCATTAATGTCAAGTTTTGAATCGTTAACATGTTGTATGAATGAAGAACAGGAAGAAAGTGAATGGAGAAATGATGCTAAGGGTAAAAAAAAAGAATGCGATTCGGATTGTTTTATAAATCGACCTCAAGACGGTGAAGCATATCCATATTGTGTATTATCTACTGATTTAGACTGGGATGATCCGATAACTGTACAGGTGTGTTTTCTATGGCACCATTATTTTATAATACTATTAGACTCTAGACACATTATAAAATCATAAATTACTATTTTTATTTAATCCTAAACTGTGTTTCTTTGTTAGTATATCTACAAAAGAATAAACAAAAATCTAATAGCTACTATAAGTCCTCAAGTTTCATAAAATACAGTTAGAAAATATGAATATTAGGTTAGCGCGGTTGGAGTAGTAGCATACGATCGTAAGAAACGGCTTGCAAGCGGAACATCGACAGCTGGAGAACCTCGAAAGCCGGTTGGTTCCATTAGCTCAATCGGTACGGTAATTGGTTGCGGCATTTACACAGATGAACATGGCTGTACCTCTGTATCTGGTAACGATACAAGCATCTATTGCTATGCACCAGCACGGAAAATAGTTAAAAAATTATCTGAAGATATATCGATTAACACCGCAGTAAACACAGTGCTACAGAACTTCGAAAATGAAACCGGAGAATCTCACATAGGTGCCATTGCGTTAGACGCAAAAGGCGAGCCTTACGTTTCCTTCAATTGCACACATTTCCCATGGGCTTTCTGCCAGAAAGGTTACGTTTATTACGGGATGGCGCAAAACGAGAAGTATTGGGAAAAAATAACTATATTGGAGCGACCTTTAGATTGCATGTGTATAAGTTCCGACGATGAGGATTAGAGAAATGTTAAATATTTCATTTTATATGTGTTATACTAGACGAATTTAACTGTATAAATGTCTATTTTTAACAATGTTAATATTTGTACCTATAGCAATATTAGTATCTTATTATTTTAAAGTTAATATTATGCTTTTACATACCGGAAATATAATACTATGATTTGAATCATATATTCCATACATGGAGAACGCAGGCGTTGGGCCCTTAAAAGTAATTCCGAAAAGCTTGTCCATTTCCAAAAGCATCGAGTAGATTTCTTCTCGTCTTACGTCTGTTATATTTTCATGTGTTATCACCTGGAAGTAATATTTACAAAAATATTTAATGTCGTTACTTTTAATACTTTTAACATTATTTTTCTCATAAGAGAATTACCATGCCTAACGGAGCCCACGTAAGCAAACATATTTCATCCGAATCGACCTCATTAAAGCATAGGGTTCGGTACTTGTTATTCCTCGTCTGATAGCCCGGATTGCCTAAAGTAGAGAAGAAGCAACAAGTTTAAAATGAGAACACAAGAAAGATATGATTATTTGATTTTTATAAAATAGTAACGAATTAACATACCAATTTTCCCCTCGATGTTCTTTAAATCAACAAAAGCCACGTCCCCAACATCAGACATCATGCATTCAAAGGCAATCAAATCTTTCCCAACTCCGTTCGCTACAAATCACATTGTTTTCTTGTTTAATCAGCACACAAATCATGCTACGCGATTTTATTATCACGCCAAGTGTAAGTACACACCTTGGATATTCAAGGCATGTAAATTATATGGCATTTGGCCGTCACTGTTACTCAGACCAACAACGGAACTCTCTGTAAAAAAATTAGCAACTGCTTCCGTGTCCGAGCAATAAGGCTTTGTACCTGATATATTCTTCAGAGCAGCCACAAAAGCGTACCACCCTACGAAAATGTGTTTTGACCGTCATTAAACAATTTTGAATGAGTTTAAAAATATTTGTAATTATTTATATTGCTAAACATATAGAAATTAATTGAAAATATTTAAAGAAAAATTAGCCGATATAATATCAAGAATATTAATAAGTATTATTTATATTTTTCATTATTTCATAACAATATGCAATAATTAAATTTCTATTTATTGATTAACAGGAACATTGAAGATTTTGTGTAACAACTTTATCTATAAATATGAAATAAGACTAGTCTGAAGATCACTATTCAATAGAATCATTCAGAAAATGGAAATATTCTCACCAACGTCTCGATATCCCGTGAAACACGCCTTTACTCCTTTCAAGTCTCTCAAACTCTTGATCCATGAATCCTGTCGGACGATAGCCGCAATTCTAACGAAGTCATTGTTCCTCTTGGGTACCACCTGCACGATCGTTTTTAGACCCATTCTGAAACAATATCCTAAATACTGTAACCACTATCATCTCTATCCACAACTTTATGCAACTTGAATGTTTACTTACTTTCTGGCGTCAAACAGCTCCTCCGGCTTTGCAACGAATATATCCGCACGCTCGGTCTTGAGAGTCTTTAAACAACCTGCTCTGCTCAATTCCTGGATACACGAAATTGCTGGTTCCACACCATATACGATCGAAGCTTCCCTGAGCCACCGACACTTATTCTCTTCCAAATTGGACGCGACGCACCATTTCACTCTTCTCGATGGATGACACGTTGCGCGATTATTAGCGGTCATGAAACGAGGAACTGTGGTCAAGTGTTACTATTGTTATTATTGCAGAAACAAAATCTTATAATTTAACTTTTTCATAGTACAATATGAAAGAAATTCGAGCAAACTCCTCTATGTATCTTGGAAGTCATTATTTTCCTATTTCTTATTATCTTATCACGCTATGAAAAAGTTAATCTTTATTTAATAAGATATGACATATAGTGATATATGATGAGTAGACTGCGGATTTTTATTTATAGAAGATTTAAGGGTGTAAAAATGCACAGAATGTTCATAAGATGTAAACATAGATTTGTACAAGCATCCACAGTCTAATGACAAATTAATGAAAATCATTTTAAAAAATCAATTCTGTCTGATTAATCGTCGCTAATTACATCTTGTTAGGAAGTCCTCCGGCGTTTCCAGAGTATCTGTGCTCACCGGCGTCGGATGATAATTTTCCAACAATTGGCGTAGTGTCGAACTGAACTTGTCCATTTTCAAGGAGCTCATCATCTTCTCCACCTTTTCTGCTACCTCTCTGGTAAAAGGCAAACATAATTTAAAAGATACATTACTCCATAAAATCCTTTTTATAAAAGTCTCTTCTTCTACTAACGATCTAGCGACGACCATCGGCCATGGTTTTGTTATCCATACGCATGGTTTGTCAAGTTTCACGGGCCTCGTCGTACCATCCGGACAAAGATACTTGTAATTTTCTTTACTGATCTGTTCCGTCTAATTTCATACATGGTTTCGTTAACAAACTGTTTGAAGTTGTTATATCACGCTACTCAAAATAATTAACACGTTCCATAGCAGACAAAAATTAGCATGTTTCTCTATTTAAACATTCATTAGGCGAGTATAAAAATATTTCTTGATCTACTGCAAAAAGGCATGAAAATGCCAAGAACTCACCTTTCTCTTGTTTTTAGTTACATATTCCACTTTTAAAGTTCAATCAATTGTTTATTTTATATCTTAATACTCTACTCTAAGTTTACACACTATTCTGAACTTTGGAATTTCAGGCGATAAAGCGATTATTCTGATATTGATTAGTGGACATATACTGTCCAGAAGTTAAGACTCCGCATTTTAAGATAATAGTTTCGTTTGTGCTATTTATGGAACATGTTTAAAAAGGGGCAATATTTCGACCCTTTCATTTTTCTTCATTCTTAGATTATTTCGAATAGTCATTTGTTTATCTGAAATTAATCCCTCTACCTTAAAATGCAGCAAGGTATCATTTAATCTAACCCAGGCAATGTCACCTGCGTTATCAGTGAGGCAGAATAAAGCACCTTCGCGACCGTAATAGGCATCATTCGTATAACAGCCGACTGGATTATCGCACGCGGCGCAAAGATTCCTATACTTCGATTCTACGAGCAAGAAGATGGGAATGGAGTAACTACATTGTGTATTATTTTCAGTTTATTTCAACCGTATAAATACTTACTTAATTTACTATCATATGTGGTATCGGCGGTCCAAGCGCCAGCTATACAAGCTGCCTCGAAGAAATTCGACAAACCGTCCATTCGATTCTCCAACAACGTCTTGTCCGGATCACATTTTCTCAATATTACCCATTCGTCAAAGTACTACAATTGTGATACAGGTATGTAAATGTTTTGATAGTTCATTTATATTTTTAAGTAATACTATTTTGTATGTCCAATTTTATATTTATGTTCAATTATATTATTGGATGCTATAAAGGCCTTAACATCACATGTTAGTTTGAAGTATAATTGGGTTTTGTACCCAAACATTTGTAGTTAAATAATTGTTGTACGCAGTGATTACTTTCTACGGCATCTAAAAAAATAATATTTCTCTTTTGATATTTGATTTTCATAATGAAAATTATGTAATAAATTAATTGCAATTTTCATACATTTTTCCATAAGAAAAAAGAATTGTAAACAACGTTATTTATTTATATTACTTGATATTTGTGTTGATATTTAAAAAAATTACGATTCCAAAAATGTGTGTCAAAATAATGATTCCATTATGTAAAGTTTCTAGATAAGAGTTAGATTTAAACTGTTAAGATAAGTCGGTCAATATTGATTCACAAAATTTAATGTAACTTCATGAAGACATAGTAACGAAGTTTGTGGGTAATATGTAAGAAAAGAATGAATAATTTATTGATGCGTTTCATGAACACAGAAGAGTTTTGAGTGTTCTAAGGCCATTTTTGCATCCAGAGATACAACTGTAATTATTTATTAAAAAGGAAATTCATATCGTGAATTCTAATTGACTGTATTTTATATAAAGTAATTAATATTTTTAATAGAATTCTTCTCAGAAGAAGTAATTTATATACATATAAATAGCAAGAAGTAAATTATCTTCTCTGATATTCCAGTACTTATAATCTTATTTTGAACGATTGGGTTATATTATCTGAGAAAAATAATATCTTTTATAGGACACAGACACGGTAAACAAGGAATAGTTATAAGAAAATTAACCGTAGAAAATGCATTGGTCCAATCATCGGTGGTATCCAGTCCAGGATGACAGAATCTCTTACCCTTAACGTCCCATATATTCCTCACATCCTTAGATACTATGACTACCATCTCATAACGTTGTTTCTCTACCAAAAGATAATGTAACATCGAAGAAACGTGAATTTCAACTTTTCACGTGATGGCAACTGGTAAAATAATTTTAATCGCTGTTCGATTTACTTTGTAATTACCATCTGGAAGCATTCTTAGCTCGTTCGTGACTAGAATGTTGTATTCGTTGTACGCAGATGCTGCGACCAGATCTTCCGGTTCCATTACTGTAAAGTCGGCTTTGGCCATGGTCAATCGCCGCAGGCAATTAAACCTGTGTAATCGATGTGCCGTTAAAAAACAACAAGACGCGAAACGCGGAAACAGGAATCGATCAATACTCTTCAAAAAGTATAAAGTAGCATTCAGACGATCATTATTATTGTCAATATTTAAAATTCTCAACATTGCATTGATAATTATATCTTGATCGTCCACAAGGTGTCTTATGTACAATAATGGTGAGTATCTTAACTATTGATACTAATATTGATAATAATATTAATATCGATATTATCAATATTGCAGGGTTCTCAACATTATCGTACATAGGAGACCCTCGAGAGCCTAGACGGTCAATTTTTTTTGCCAATACAATATTGTCAATATTTATCGACAAATTGAATTTTCCTCATACATTCAATATTATTGATAATACATTCAATTTCGCGTTAGCGTTTGATGATGTCAAATCACAAGAAAGCATATTTAGTCATTACATATTTCAACATTATCAACGAAATAAGATAAAAACGTATGGAGCACAATTATTTTTCATCAAACCACCTCGACAATATTCGAAATATTAATAATACTTCTCTATACTAATACTAGAGGGTCTCTATAATGTTAAGAATTCTGAAATATTGACAATAATATTAATAGTCTGAATACTCTTTAAAAGATTTATCGATCTTTCTATAAATTTGTTATACTCGCCTATCATTTCCTATAACACACTCTACCTGACTCCCTGAGATTACCAACTGCTTGCAAAGTTCGCGGACCCTTTTTGTTGTATGAATGCTCTCGACCACGCATAGTTTCACTGAAACGACGGTGTTTCTATTTTTTTTTTCTCTTGCAAAACTCTTTCTCCTCCTCTCGAGCAAAGGGGAAATCATGACTACATAATTTGTTACCAATGACGAACAAATTGCTCGCCGCTCAAAGTAACTGGAGGGATCGTGTTAACGTAGCTTTCTATAATACTCTACGATATTATTCTCTTATGATACTTGAGTATTTTAAAATCCTCTTGTTATCTTTAGCGATGAATTATTAAAGGCATTGCATGGATTTAAAGAAGAACTTTTAATATTTCTTTTAGCTTGTATATTTTATAGAATATTGATGATACGGGGATCGTGGATATTAATTAAAATTACTTACAATTTTCAGCGTTGATACTTTGATGAACAAATGCGAAGAAGAGGAGTAAAACAAATAATCGAATATCCATCTTTGACGACCTTCCCACCGGCATCCTCTTCAAGGACGTATCGTAAGTGTTTGATTTTCACTTTTTCACAAGATTCTTCAAACTAATTATCAAAAACTAATACACGATATTTTTCCATGTAATGTTTCATACCAAAAACACACTGATGTACAGGAATAGAGTGTGCAAGTGTTTCATTATTTATAACAATAATTACACTTGTCGCACCGTTATAGTTGACGAGGTAAACGCTAGTTTAATGAATATGCAGACACATTAATTAATAACGGAACTAACGGTGTTACGCATCAACTTCAATAAAACTTCGACTACAAATAGAAAATCAACAGGCATTTTATTAATTTTTTATTGTGTATAATTGCATCTATAAATACTCGATGATTTAAAAGGTATTTAGCAACAAAGATCGAGTTTCATCTATTGATACAATCAATCGAGTTTGCCTGTTACACCTCCTCTTTTGTTATATTATCTACTTTTCTTCATTCTCGTATCGCTACTATTAGCGTTATTATTACGCGCGTAGATTGAGCAAACTTTAGTTAATATTCCATGAATAATTCTATTCGAAGTTTCATTGAAATCGACGCGTCTGGTCGTCGGTTTTCCTCGATTCTGATGTAAATCGACAGAAATCATTGGGAGACAATTAATACGGACACCGAAATGAAGACAGAAACGATCTATTAACGATCACAGATAATCGAATCCACAACGATAATTATTCATGTCTGTTCACGAGACAACTTGATGAATCAACGCAAGGATCCTCTTACAATCGTTCTTTATAGAAAGTTCTTCGTCATTTATGAAATGACATCATCGGCTGAATCTTCAATTATCACGAAAAGATGTATTATTCGACTGTTTCCTAACAACACGTACCTTCACCTTTCAACCAGTGCACCAAATTCTCTTGATATACAATGAAGTACTCTCTCAGCAGAGCGCTAAGGACAGATGTCCGACAATCGAAATAGAAGACAGTAGTGGGTAGACAACAAGCACGGTCTGTTTCGAGGGGAATGAGTATGAATTATGTGAAGAAGGCTGCATGAATAACTCGTTTCAACAGAGTCTTTGGAGATGCAAAGAACAACAACGATCGACGAATTTACCACATGGCGCCCGGTACACGAGGAGGTGGATTTCTTTGCATTCGATGCGTCTACCTCTACATGTAACTCCACGCAGACTGGATTAAATTGAAACTGGCTGCTGATGCGACCAATAGTCCAGTAGGGAACTGGAATTATTGAGGCTGGTGGGGGCTCATGCGTAATATAACATGTTGGTACAGTAGATGACGTTGATGTTCATGAACAATCCGAAACGAATTTAACTAACACTTTACACAAGTGAATTTTTATGTGACGCATACTATTTAGTAAATTGTAAAAACTGTGAATTATAATTGGTTGAGAATTATTACTGAATTTGATGCACATGTGAAAGGAGAAGAACAGAACTGATGTTTCTTACTGATGATAATTTACATCCTGCTACACAGTGGCTGCATGTGTGCCTCTGTTACATTTTCCGCGTATTTTCTCAATGAGTCTTGTTGTCGTTATATAAACGGAAAATCCAGAGAATTGAATTAATCGTGGGTTAATTCAACGAATCAGTTAATTTGAATCAGATTTGAAACAATCTTCGTGTGTAGCTGTTGTTAACTTCTTGATAATCATAGTAGGTTTTTATTTGATACCTTTAACTTTACTCTTTCTGTTCAAGTTTCATCACTCATGTCATTTTAATTAAAACAAAAATTCAATTAATCGTAAAATATACACAGCACTTCATCAATATTTACATTATTATCAGTATTATCAGTACCATTTTATTAATTAGGATTAAAGAATGTCATAAATACAAATAAAGCTATGTTATTTGCAAAAACATTAACGTATTCACAGAACATGAATTATTCACCATGTTCTCTATCAATCATCATAATTTAATTATTTTAGCAATTATATTGTTTCATGTATTTAATCATTCTATAGTTATGCTATTAAACACATAATTCCCAAAGAATAGCTACACATATCTTCCATGAATTTAATTAATTGGGAAATAACACAAGATCCGAAATCTTAAACTTTTCATGTAACTATGATTTCTCTATGTATGCTCCTCACGTAGAGATCTAAGTCGTACTACAATTGCTACTGAATTATTTTGTTAGTAAGTGTAGGAACGAAGATTGCAAGCAAATTATTATTGTTACGCAGTATCATTTCTCTTAAAGCATATACATCGTCATCATCATACAATATTTTCAAAGTCTTCTAAAATTGCAAAAGAGTAAATTCGTGAAAATTTAAATATTAAATATTCCATCTTTTTTAACTATCACAAAAAATTTTTATTATTATTATTATTTATTATTATATATTTATTATATATATATATTTATTACTTTATTAGAGAATATTTGAATAAATTTAAAAAATTGTTAAGGTATTCAAATAATCAAACATCCAATACAATTTTGCGCAAAAAATTTTTATTCGATTTAAAGTTATAGTATCCACTGCATAAAAATTACAAATGACATATACATGCATGTTTGATGATAAGCCTTGTTCGACCAAGATAACTAATCAACATTGATAGAAGACTATGTATAAGTACTAAAAATGACTGATTAATATTTGTGAGATATTTCAACTACTCGTATCATTTTTTTATAACGTAGTGATTTTTTATAAAACGTAATTAATCAATTCTTTTGTAACCGTAAAGATTATATTAATATAATATAAAATTTTATATAATAATCTAACAGTACTGGTTATGAAAAATCTCACTTTTCAATATAATTTTTCAAGTAGTCTTTTTCATAACATGTGTTAGGATAGATAAAAACTTCTTCTTTGTAAATACGGAGATTTTGTCATGTGATCAAATATCAGTTATCATAAAGTGCATCTTATGCATACATATGTGTGTATCTGTCATATGAATGACCTTGAGCGCTCACATCTATATATATGTGCATATATATGTATGTCCATATCGAAGGTAAAAGTATCTCGAACGTCGAACTCGAAGTTTGATACTTGACAGAATTAGTAGTTAGTAGCGCTAGTATAGCTGTATGTAAAGGAGGTACATTAAATCCACATGATTCGCTGCCAAAACATCAGTATACAGCCTCCGTACTTCATGTCAGTACGTTCAGTACTTTGTTTCTGTGATATTGACGATATGGAAGGAAAACAAATAATCAAGAGAAACAACTCTAGGTTCTATGCATTATATTATTAATATTATTCAGTATAATATGATATATTTAATTTATTCTCTTATGAACAATAATCCTTTTTATTGTAGAAAAATAAGTTGTATTAATATTATTGAAGATGCAGATAAAGTAGTATATCATCCAATAATGCAGAGGGTGTTTATTGCGTCATAATTTATATAAAGTACAAATATAGAAGAATCATATGTAGGGGCAAATTCACTGAACGCGGTTAATTCAGTGAATAGTGAACTTTCACAGATTAGAATGCCATATTTTAATGTTTGTTGTAAAGTACGCAACATAATTTTTATTGAATATTTACAATGTTACTTCTAAATTATATCTGTAAATATATGTGATAAGTTATCTTCTTCGTACCAGTGTTTCCTCTCTTATCTTATTTTATATTCGTTCTATGTATTTATTGTTTTCATTTATATATGTGTCTGGAATGTTTCTAATTAGTTATGTATATTAATATATTTTGATTTCAGAAAACAATGCTGAATTTAAGCATTGTTTCCCAGACTGAAATATTGAAGACAATATTTTTCTGATGTATTGGTTAATGTAACGCCACAAAAAATGAAACTGAATTACACACAGTTGCCTATCAAGGCACATTATTTCTTCTTTATGGCAGGTAAGTCCAATTAATTAAGTTGAAATACATTTTTCTTTATTGTGTAATTCTTTTATATTATTTCTGATTGCAGCTATGGGACCAATTCTTCCGTTTTTACCAGTTTATGGTAAACAACTTGGTATTTCAGCATTAATTATGGGCAGTATAACAGCTATTCTACCAATCTTGTTCTTAATTGCTAAACCAACTTTTGGTTTTCTCGTGGATTATTTTTATGCCTGGAGAAAAACAATTTTTATCGCATTATTAGCAGTAACAAGTGGTTGCTATATTTGTATGTACTTCTTACCAGTACTTCCAGGTCCACATTTTTCAGACTATAGTTTTAGTAATATATCTTGTGATTTGTTACCATATTGTAAACTAGAGGTACTTTATTATTGATTTGTAATAATATAATGTGAACACTCCCAAACTTTTATAAATTATCAGTTTTTATTTTCTATTTCAGGATATTTCTAAGCCATATTTATGTACTGGAGTAAAGAATGCTATATGCCATTGGACCTGTATAGATAAAAATTTCTCTGTATCAATACAATTCCAAGCACTTAATGAAGAAATAAGCTTTTCCTCAAATTCAACATGCTTAATTGATAAGAATAGTACCTTATATTGTTCTAAACATAGCAACTGCAATGTTATTTGTGATAACTTGGATGATAGTTATTGTCTATATACATCTGTTACTTTTTGGGGTTTTATTTTATTAATGTCTCTTGGTAATATTGGTTTCAATGTATGTAATTGCATGAGTGATGCAATTTGTTTTGATATATTAGGTATGATGTAATTTTCTTCTTGTTTCATTTCAGTTTATTAGTGATAGCAGCAAGTATTATATTTCTCAGCTTTATTTATTTTTCTAGGTGAAGGTGGTCAAATGGGATATGGTAGACAACGTGTTTGGGGAACTATAGGTTTTGGAATTTCTGCCTTTTTGGCTGGCTATACAGTAGATTATTGGTCTAAAGGAGAAATTATTAAAATATACACACCTGCGTTTTTACTTGTTTTCATATTCACACTCATTGATCTATTCTGTTGTAAAAAATTAGACGTAAGTACCTATCATAAAGTCTCAAAAATATAAATAAATATAAAAATATATATAAATAGTTTTTAATATATTTAATTACACAACTTATTAAAACTACTTTTTGCAGCTGCCAGTAATGACAGGATCGGCAGATATACTGAAAGACATTATGAAACTTTTGACGTTGAAACCTATAATTATATTTCTCTGTTTTGCAACAATTGCCGGCATTCTCGATAGCTTTATGATTTATTTCTTATTTTGGTAAAGTCTTATTTCGATAAAATATTAAATTTTTAATTTAATAATTTAATTTAATAATTACAAGACCAAAATGAAATTCAAATAATACGTTTCTAATAGGTATTTAGAAGACCTCGCTATGGTAACTAATTGTATGAGAGAGATTAAATTAATAGAAGGTTTAATCGTTGCAGCAGAAACTTTGGGCGGCGAAGTGATTTTTTTTTCATTGTCTGGTATATTACTTTTTTATTTAAATAATCTTATTTTTTATATTATTGTTTGTTTTTTAATCGGTTTCTTCCTAATAGGTAAGATCCTAAAGAAACTAGGATTCGGATATAGCTTTACATTGTGTTTCGTATGCTACGCTTTACGACTTGGACTGATTTCTTTGGCATTGAATCCGTGGTGGGTAATACCAATAGAACTGTTTATGCAAGGACCTACTTATGCACTTTGTTACACGACAATAGTCGCTTATGCAAGTAAAGTTGCACCGCCCGGAACATCAGCTACTGTTCAAGGAATCGTAGCTGGCATGGATGACGGTTTTGGTAATGAAAGTTTATGATATGGATGTACCGTTGTTTAAATATAATACACATAATATGCATTTGTATTATTCTAATCGATGTTTACGCAAAACTACTCAAAGATGTTACTCAAGTATACTTAATAGTTTTACTATATTATTATTTATTGCTCCAGGTTTTGCAATTGGTAGCCTGATAGGCGGAATCTTATACAAATTATTTGGAGGTGTAACGACGTTACGGATATTTTCATCAATTGCCGCTATAACAGCATTCATATACCTCATTTTATACCTGTTATATTTAAAAGATATAACACCAGGTAGAAAAATTAATAGTCATTAAACATTTAATTTTCTGTATGCTGCTGTGGTTAAATCAATCTCTTATTATAGATACAAAGAACAATGTAGAGTGGAAAACACCAGAGGAAGCTCAAAAGAAATGTACAGTTGCAGAAAGCTGACTACACAAAGATGTAAATCAAAAATCTTTGAATATTTTACTGCAAATGAATATTGTTGTTAATAATATAATTATCGTTTTATTAACCGATTTGTCTATTACCGATTGATAATTTATAAATAAAATTTGACATATTTTTCTTATTGGTCTAATTCTTATCACGTGTATTTCCGTTTAAGAATTTGAAAAGAAAAAAAAAGATGTTTACACTTGATAGTTCAGGTGACGGTAAAGTTTAACAGCTGTTGTACCCGCGGTTGCCACGTGATTGGTTTGATAAAGATGACAGATGCGTGGCGTTTAGATACTTTACCATCTGACGTTTTGATTTTAATTTTCGATTATTGTCATGCATTTGATTTGGTACGACTTAGCGAAGTTTGTACACGGTTCCGTGATATTATACGGGAAGAAACACTTTGGATCAAGAAGAGTAAGCAGCCGATTGTGACGAATCAAACTTCAAGAAAGTTTCGCGAAAGGTATGATAGGTTACGTTTAAATATTTTTTTCTGTATATAACATATTATTTTTGTCGCTGTTTTTAGTTATCGTCCGTGAGGTGATTTTATTTGCACAATTCTATGTGTTGCAAAGTTCATAATATGTGTTGATACAAAAGACAAGAAGCTTTTATCTTAACATACATATATACGAAATCTAGAAAGCTTCAGGTGGTTCCCAATTGTTCCATAGTACTAACAGTTAATTATATATTTTATATTTATGTCATATATATTATACATTATATTATGTATTATATATTGATAATTAACATAACAAATAAAGTGAAGGATCACTTACATTTTTTAGAAATAAATTACATTGTTATTAATCATAGTACTACTAATTATATTACTATTAATTATAAATTTAAGTTATAATTATAGTATAATATAACATATTAATAAAGTTATGTATTAAACAGAATTTTTTAAAGTTCAAATATTTCAATTTAACAGGTGTAATTCATTACTATGTTTACGTACAAAATGGCATGTTTCAAACAATTGGCAATGTGGCAAATACGAGAAGAAAATTCTCTTGTCTCAAAATGCAAAAGTTATACCACATACTCAATTAACCAAAGATATTTTATGGTGGAGTGGTGGAAATCAATTGTATGGTTTTAGACGTACTGAACCATTTCAAGATAATAACCGAATTTTTATTCATGATAATGTTACGAGTGATATTTGCAAATTTATTGTCAATAATGATTATATTATTACAGGCCATAGGTATTTAGCCATAGGCTTCATCATATTAGTCAAGATAATAGTAAAGCTGACATCTTATAAAATATTATTTCATATACGTACCATTTTTTACAGAGATGGAAGTATACAATTTTGGACAAGGCCACAAAGTAGCCGAAACATAGATTATTACTTTAGTATAGAAACAGCACATTCTAGAAGTGTAAATGCATTAGATGGAACACTTACAACTATTATATCAGGTTCCAGTGATGGTACCGTGAAGGTATAATTTTAAATATTACTTCAAAAAGTATATAATTAATCCTTTCTGGTCGTAATTTCTGAGGGCATTAATCTCGCCAATACTTCAATGCCTGACAATACCTGGACTTTGGCTGGAAAGAGTTAACATTTGAATAATATTATAATAATATATAGATTTGGACACCTCTTGGACAAAGGACCTCACGTATACCTTTAGCAACAATAAATATTGCACAGTGGGTGTGTTCTCTTTCAGTTGATCCAACGAATAAAAAGTTTGCCATAGGTACTGCTGGTAATAGTGACAAACCTCATCTTCATATATTTGATCTTGAGCAGTAAGCTATTATTTAAATACACGCAAATTGAAACTTCGAGAACGCCTATATAAAGTTTATGTTTCATAATAATTTCAGTTATACCGAATTTGATATATTAAAGTCAGATGAAAAAAGATATGCAGAGACATTAGATATGGTTTGGGATAGCCCACAAAGTTTGCTTACCTGTGGATATGATACTTATATTCGGAAATGGGACTTGAGGTAAATATAAATATTTCTTATCTTAAAATAATAGCATCATTATTTTTACTAAAAAATAATTATTCTAGGACTGGAACATGTGTGTATTCGTGGCGAGAACCAACAGATGCAACTTTATACTGTATATCATCAGACTATCAGTACACTATGATTACTGGAACTAAATTTAACTGTAAGGCTGTTCTCTGGGATCAAAGACAAAAAAGTTACATACAAGTCAGTACTGTCGTATTTCTTATACAATATTCGATATAATACACAGTTTATATATCGTATACAATAACATTAAATTATATTTATAACATGTTTTTACTTTTTACAGGTCTACTTCATGAATCTTCGTAGAATGTCTAGTCCTACTTATTCTGTCAGCTTTGATAATACACATTTATATGGAGCAACAGATCAACATTTAGTTGAACTAAACTTCTCAGGATATTCGTACAAAAAATCCAATTACAAAGAAATCCTGAGATATGGATATGTAGAACCGACTAGAACTGACTCAAACTGTTGCGTGTAAAATGAACGCGTAATATTAAGTACACTAACATGCAGGAATATTTGGATCCTCCCAAATTGTTGCAAATATATACTCATATTATTTGCAAAAATATTATTGCAAAAAAATACTCTTCAAAGAAAGCTCTTTAATTTAATTTTCGCCTCTGATCTTATCTCAAACAATCACATATGGTTAAAAACAAAAAATAAATTATTAAAATGATAGTTAACATTAATTACTATAAATAAAGGAGCAAAAATTTTAGGTGGGTTAAAATTGTATTTGTTTAATATTGAAACAACATTTGATCTCAGTTATGGCAAGAAACAAAAAATCAACAGTAGAGGAATATTATTCTATCATAATGTCAAAAATGTAATAGAAATATCAATATTTTGATTAGATTGTATCAAAGGTCCAAATAATTATGCACGGCAGTGTATATAAAATAAGAAACACTATATGACTGATATAGATTAAGATATTTTACTATTTAAATTATTGACAAATTTAATTGTAAATTAAAAACCACATCACATTTGCAATAATTATTAATACTTTATTATATCAACAAGTATTTCTGCAAAACTGTTTTTCTTTTAAATAATCGTTATAAAATGTAAAGAATTTGATTTAATGCACGCATAATTATACAATTCATTCGTAAATACGTCAGGAACATTTTTTAGTTTTCAACCTAAAGTATATAAGGAACTATCCGCAATTTAATGACACTTGGAAAAAAGAACTTGTAATACGTAAAACTAAGTATATTTATTCAAACTGATTTAATGCGTTTGTTCCTTCGCCCTTTTATATTTCATAATACAGAAGCTATTTTTGTTACAATTAACTTCTCTTGTTATAAATAAGGATATGGATACATTCAGACATTAGATGCTGCAAATCCAAACCCAAAGTTAAGTATTGCGTTAAGTAACTTTTTATGATAATCTATACCTCACCGGTCCTTGAAATAATCCTATCAAAGCATCTTTCTAATCATATAGTTTAGAATACCACCGTGTTTATAATATGTTAAATCTACTTCGGTATCGAATCGTAGGATTACTTCGAACCTTTTACCATCATCCGTAGTAATGGTAATTGGTTGACCAGGTTCAGAATTTTCAGGGACTGCTATATCATACATTTCATAACCGGTTAATCCTAAGGTCTCTGCGTTTTGCCCAGGTAGGTACTGTAGTGGAACAATACCCATACCTACCAAATTTGACCTGAAAAATAGTAATGGCAATAAAATGTATATAAGGTACTCCCCTACATTTTACATTTTGAAGGTTCTCTACAATGTAAAATTTTCTCCAATTTATTTTGTAATAAACAGTTACCTATGTATTCTTTCATATGACTCAGCTATAACCGCTCGAATTCCAAGAAGATATGGTCCTTTGGCAGCCCAATCTCGTGATGATCCAGATCCGTATTCTTTGCCGACAAGAAGTATTAAGGGTGTTTGATCCTTTGCGTATTTTTCAGCTGCGTCGAAAATATCCATCTAGAAACATACAGTTATGTTCAAAGATATTATAGAGATTAGTTTATTTGATTTTAATATGTCTACAAACCTCTTCCTTAGTAGGAATGTAAATTGTACGTGGTCCAGCTTTTGTTAGAAATTTGTTTACCAAACGAATGTTAGCGAACGTACCTCGTGCCATTACTTCATCGTTACCTCTACGTGAACCGTAAGAATTGAATTCTTTTGGTGTCAATCTAAAAACGGAAACGTCACAAATGGATCAAATAAAAGATTTATTTATCTTCTTTACCCTTATCCTCCTTTACTTGTACTTTAAACGTACCCACGACTTGCGAGATATCGTGCTGCCGGGGAATTGCGTGCAATACTGCCAGCTGGACTAATATGATCTGTTGTAACAGAGTCGCCAAGATTCAGAAGAACGCGTGCTTTGGTAATTGGTTTGATTTTTGTTAATTCCTAATTACAATAAAAATAATCTCAATTAATTCTAACTTACTTATCAAATATGAAATAACATGTCTCTAAAAATTGATAAATTTATGAAGTTGTATATAGGTACATAATTTAGTGAACAAACTTTGCCAATGTGTTCTATAGATAAAATTTTTTTTTTATTTCTTATTAATTTACGATCAATTCTCGCATTGAGAATTTTCAGTAATTTTTTCTGGCGTGACGCAGTGACATGACTAATTATTTATAATAAGTTAATACTTATTATAGATAAGTATAATTATAAATAAGTATTATAAGTAAGTAATTATTACTTAATATAAATATCTAACTAAATGTTGTGCTTAGGTCTAACGGGTAGTATTTTTTTAGCCTGCGGATCTGGTCCGATGTGTTAAATAATTTAGTAATTAGGGGGTTCCGATGTTTGTTGACTCTTTTGCTATATCTGTTGCTATATTTAGTTATTTCTTCTTTGACTGTGGGTATATTGAGGTCACGATGTATTACTTCGTTGGTGACATACCATTTATTAGGGATCTTAACGTTTTCGATTGGAAGCGTTGAAGTATTTCAATTTTGGATCTATAGATAAAATAAGACTAAAATGTGACAAAAATATGAAATGCAATAAACATTGATCCTCTTTCTTTTAGTTTAATACAGGATAAGGCATGATACATGCATAATATTTGTAGTATTTTTGTGTTGATACAAGATACATATGTTTACTGTTTCTGTGTACGATTTAAATATTCAACAGTAAACGTACTGTTTCGTTTCAGTTTCGTTCTTGTAAAATCGGAGGTCACGATTTTCAGAATGTAGTAAATATTTATACGAATTGCGAGTATAAAGATGTGCATTTCGTTTACGAATTGTGTGTCGGAAGATCTAGAAATGTCGTTAGAAAACATCATGAAATATTCTTTAATAAAAGAATAGCATGTCACATAGTGTTCGTCTATAATAAATTCAACAACACACCGATATTAACTTTATACTGATAAAAGCAGACGATACTTCGAAATATACAAATTTATAAGTATGGGCTGAAACACGAATTTATGGACTTTTTGCTACATGACTTGTTGTAGTTTTGTTTTTATTTATAAAACATACTGGCAAAGTTTGTACACTAAACTGCGGAATAATCTTTATAATATAATATTCACCTTTTGCAAATTTTCGAAGTATGGTGGACTCTTTATGTAGGTGGAACTTGCATCCCATGGATATAATGTAGAATCTGGAGCTAGCAAGTTTGCCCAGCTAGAGCTACCCTGTTTAATTTTACTATAAACTTCTGTAAACATTGCCGGAATTACGAATTTTTGCTCGACAACTTGAATTTCTGATCTAGTAGGCCAAATATCTTGCAGGTATATGGGAGTGCCATCCGCTCGACGACCTGAATATTATGAGCATTATTATGAAATTTTTCAAAGACAATAAAATTAATTAAATCATTCATTTACCAAGTGGTTCTTTTTCAAAGTCTATATCTACCGTTCCAGCAATGGCATAAGCAATTACCAAGAGCGGTGATGCTAGATAATTTGCTCGTGTGTGTGGATGAATTCTGCCTTCGAAATTTCGATTACCGGACAATATACCACAACATACAAGTGCGTTCTATTTAAGTAAAACAAACAATTAGAAGAGATAGAAATTATTTACGTGATACAGGAGTTGAGGACATTTAATATATCATTACCTTTTCAATACTTTCAACAATAACATCTGGAAGAGGACCGCTATTGCCGATACAGGTCATGCATCCGTAACCGACGACATCAAATCCTAATTTTGTTAAATATGGAATCACTCCACTTTCCTCCAAATAATAAGTAACGACTCCAGATCCCGGAGATAGTGATGTTTTAATATAAGGCGCAACGCATAAACCAGCTTCAACAGCATTTTTTGCAAGGAGACCTAAAGTTATAAGATTCTATTCTACTAAAAATATTCAATTTTTAAATATGAAATTTTAATCATTTTAATAATATATCTTAGAACAGCGGTTCCCAACTTTTATGCTATTACGCCTCCCCGATAAAACCTTTTTCCGTGCCCGCCTATCTTTCATTTTTTTAATAGATATGATAATATAGACAATCATAATATAGACATTAAATAATAAAAACTCTATTACAAAATAACAATTAAAAATTACAATTACAATTATATATAATATATACAAAATACAAAATTACAATTAACAGAATAATAACAAGATTGTGCTATAACATATACGTGATATTATGATATGAAAAATAATATTTTATTACAAAATTTTGGCGCCTCCCTTGGCAATAGTCCGCGCTGTCCAAATTGGAAACCGCTGTCTAAGGACGTGATTTGTCCTTTACGTTTCAATGGGTAATAAACAAAGGTCAAGGCGAAAATACTTTATAAAAGAAATTACCTGCTCCAAGCATGACACTGGGGTTGCTAGTATTAGTACAACTAGTAATGGCAGCAATGACCACCGAACCATGCCTTAGTTTGTAGTCTTTCCCTCCATACTCAAACATACCTACGGTATCTACTTTCTCAGGGCTTAAACCATATCCTTTGAATCCTACCTGAAAATAAAAATAATTTATTAATAATATGCTTTCTCACTATTCAATAAAACAAGATTGAGATATAAAATAAAAAAAAATATATAGAAGTATAGCACACATAAACAATTAGTTTTTGTAGATAGGTTTAGAAAAGTTTATTGAAAATATAAAAATGAAAAATCATTTTTTCGCATCATAGATTGCTTCAGGGAATGGAAATCTAAATCCTTTCGTACATCAATACACGAAAGTTTGATGACCTACGAGCATGATTGCACGTAGAATTCATTGTCCGATGATTTGCTGAAGGCGCAGTCTTATATCGCAAAACGGCAGGTCTCCAACTGTTTCGACTTTCAATGTCCAATATATAAAGCTCTATTTTTATTTCATTCGTATGTAATTATTTATCTTACACATTTAGAAATAAATAGGATGTTCCATGAATAGTGAGCTAGAATTTTAGTATAAATTCAAGAGGTTGGGCATCGAAGCAAGTAAATAAATTTATATAATCACATGTTCGTGTGAACAGATATATAATATATAATAATATATAAAGATAAAAATTAAATAATCTACTTATATAAAGTATCATTATATGTTCATACATTTCATCCATTTCAAATGTTCAAATGTTTATACATTCGGTACGAACATCACTCTAATAACAATTATAATATGAATACTAAATTAAATTATAATTAATAAAACTTTAGACAATATCTATACATATACATAAATTTTTGTTCAATTTCTTTAAGACATCCTATATATTGCTATATTGATGGTAGTTTCTCCAATGTAACAAAATTCCATAAATTCACAGAACAGTAAACCGAAGGTCAATAGTGGCATTTTCCTTCGGAAACACAGCTGTTCGAATATCCTTAATGATGTCTCCGTTTACCGAGGCCGTTAAGGTCATTGTAATTACTTTTGGAACTTCGGAATGGTAAACGCATTGTCGATATCTAAATTGTCGAAGACCCTTTAGCATGAGATACGCATTTTTTCAGACAATTACCGGCAACGTTATCGTCCGAGCTTTCCCTCGCATTTAGGGATTACTTCCACAAATTCTATACGGGCGAAGCAAACTTTGACTGCAAAGCGATTACCTATAGTTTCACGAAACCTAGGACCCAAAACTTAAAATCTAATCTCTACTAGAAAATATTTTCTATAATATGAGTTTCAAAATAATATGAATTTTCTGTATATATGTTATATATATATGATATGATATGTTCTATATATATGATATATGTTATTGTAGAAAAAAATGTAAGCAAAAATTGTATAAAATTCATCAGATATTAGAAATTTTATTTTTTATCTGAAGGGACTGCAGTAAAGAAACAGCTTCAGTGCTAAGTAACTCGAGCACACCAATAAAAAATTAGTCAAAATCAAATCACTCTTTCAAACATGCTATAAATTCATAATAACGAACTTTCGCATTTTTGAAAATACAGGATTTTTAAATATAAAATGCTCCTATACCTATACCTGTACCTGTACTTCTTCTTCTCTTCCAATAAATACAATTTAAATACTAAAGCTGTCTTCTTATTGCTACAAACTCTTTAATTGCTATGCATATGATAGAAAAGGATTTTACAGAAATAATTTCAGTAGAGAGAACAAGACCAATCGCTTGCAATATAAGGCACGACGAATATCTGTACATAAGACGGTGGTATGCAACAAAATGCGTGAGCTTTGCAAAATGAATGGATGTTGTATCAGCAATTTCAGCGAGGTTGCACGTCGTTCGTAGCCTCATCGAAAACAGTCGCCCGTGCTCTCCGCGAAATTCAAGATCGATCGATCATCGGTACGTATAAAATATTTTTTACATACGGAGATCAGTTGCGGTTGCAATTGTTATAACATTATCATCAGCCGTACATATGTAAATTCTTTACAGCCTCTCAATGACAAAGATATTCTAATTTGATATCTAACTTCTTTCTTTTTAAGAATAATATATATAAAATTAAATTTTTAAAAAATTATATTATGTTACCCAATCAAGGTTCTATAAAAGACAATATTTTCAAATATAAATCAACTTTTGCTTTTAAGTAAATTTATCAATTTCATTTGTAACTTGAAAATCTCTAAATACATATTTTGAGAAATTCTAATTATCCTATTCTCTTTTCAATTTTAGTTCTTTAATTTTCCCTTTTCCTTTTATTTGAAAATCGTTTGATACTGATACTCGTGGATTAAGTCTTCGATTGGTATTGATACTCGTAATTTCTTAGGATTCTTTCAGAAAGAAACGGTATAGTTCTTGGGCCGCATCCATCATGGCCGAGCCAAAAATCCGACGACAAAAGGGCGTTGAATTTCATGACACGGATGAACAGTCAGCTCTCTATGATTCACGTGGATGAGTTTTCAGCAAATGTCCTTACTGTGATAGCATAGTAATGCGATTCCGATGTTGAACATCTTTCAATAGAAATCGATCGGTCCCTTGTTTTTAAAATCATGCGAGCTTGTTGTTGCTTCATCACGTTCGCACGATTATCGTTACTGCTTTTGACCAATATTTATATCGTGATGGTCAACCATTAACATATAATAATCTAAAGCATACAATGACTAGTTCATGTACATAAACGTAACTCATTTTCAAACTATCAATAAATGAAAGTTGTTCATGTAAATATTGCGTGACTTGAAAAAAGATAACGCTGTCTTATAACTATTTAAACATTTATTAAGAACTATTTATCTTGTGAATTGACTGCGGATTTTTATGCAAATTCATATTTCTAAAAATATAATTAAAAAAATAAAATCTCAGTAGAAAATTATTTTACCTACCAAGTATTATAGCAAGCATAGTACTTTGGATTTTTATATTACCTACATTGTGTGTGTACTTTTTCACTTTCAACTTTCGTATAAATGCATAAAAATCCACAATCTACTTATAAATAATTTACCAAATATTTTTTTCTTATTGTTCAACAGACGATTAAATTAATCAACTCAGTAGTTATAATTATATTTATTTTATATTAAATAATAACCATAGACCTATAAGATTTGTTTTTGCCAATATTTCTATGTTATTCTTGAAAACAATACGTGACTTCATTTTAGTCGTTTACAGGGAAACATTGTATGCACAATGACCTCATCGAAAAATCTTTGTCTACCTGAGGAAGGTATAGGAAGTTCATGGAATGTTCACCAGGTTGGTGTGGATGGCCGGCATTGCTTAAGGAACGGGGGTGGGGGGTACCTCCAGGGAACATATAAATGAGACAGACGAGCGTAAAAGGTCATTAATGTGCAGTTAACAAGTGCGGACGGTCAATCATCGTAGTCGAACTCGACAGTGCTTTAGCTGTCTAGTGGCTTCAACTTCAACTTCGAACAAAAATTAATCTTCGTAAAACATACTACATATTGTGGGAGTTAAAATCGTTACTGCTTCGTCTTTGTGATAAACTGTTCTTGAACTATTAGTGTTCTGTTATTAATCTTAAGATTCATTGATGATCGGTACAGTCATTTTTCTCGTATTCATCTCATAGTATGACATTCGTACCAGTTAAAGAAGTTAGGTCGAAGAAACATCCTACATGTTTGAAAAACAATATGGAGGCTGCTATCGGATGAAATCTCGTCCGGTGTGGTTGGGAAAGAAGCCTCACCGGGTAGGATTCATCCAGTGTCCGCCTCCGTTCTCCAATCGTTATTAAGAAGTATTTGCGAAACGTATACTCTCGTTATTAGGGACGAAGTATTCATCTAGTACTACGTTGCAAAGAAATCGTGACTAGATCGAAATACTCGTCTTCAATAGCGAGATTCATCATCCACAAGTGTGTTCGTCCAGCTTCAACATTTCTACCAAATCGTCTCGTTTATTTTTCCTTGGTGATCTATTTATATGGTGAATTGAAAGACCATAAAGCTAGACCAGCAAGGTAAGATATACGAGACATATCTTCATGTAACATGGTGAAGCATAATGATTATATACCAAGGTACAAGGTAACAGGATCTCTCTCCAAATATTTCAAAATTGCGCTTTGTGAACTCATATACACGCCATAGATAATCGTCTTTTAGATGAAAGGATCCGAAGGGACTCTTGCTGTGATGTGTCGCCCTAAGAGATTCATATCACAGCAGTAGTTACCTAGGATTCTTTCGCCTTTCTCCACTGGGAAACTTTAGCAAGCACACATCACGCTTCGAAATAGCACGCAGAACGACGCGCTTGGAAAGACGCAGAAAGATGCACATACTTTCAAGTACAGCATGGGATAAACTTGATCCTGTTTGACGGTAATAATTGATCGTCACTGGGTTTTGTTTGTCCCATACGAGTACTGACCAATCATCGCTATTGCATGTTACTACACAATCAAATGCCCTGCACAACGGATGTTAATAAATTGGCACAATAGCATTCTATGGTAAGAATGTTATGATAACTTAAAAATCCTACCTTATTAGTAAGGCACTTCCTGAAGTCTGCCTTCATATCTACGACAGACACTCGATCGTGAGGCCTCTTAGGGCCACTAACGCTAGATACAACACTTGCTAAATCCAAAGTGACTGTCTCTGAGAAGACCGGATCTTGGTTTGGGTCGTCATAGTTCCTCAACATGCGTACACTAGTAAGATATTTCTCTATCATATTAATATGTTCGTCAGTTCGTCCTATAAAAGAATTTTATACATGAATTGGATTGTAGACGTGTTATTGCCAAGTTTAATATTCTTTTTATAGTTTGTATACCTGTTTGCTTTAAGTATGCTAAACTCTGCTGGTCAATAGGGAAGAATCCGACCGTTGCACCGTATTCTGGGCACATGTTCGAGATTGTTGCGCGATCTGCAATACTCAATTGAGAAACGCCTGGACCAAAGAATTCTACAAATTTTCCAACAACTCCAACCTGACGAAGGTGCTGCAATTATATAAATAAATAAATTATATAAATAAATTATAAATCTTTTGTATCATTAGGTTCACAAAAATTTTTTCAAAACTAGGAAATTTTCTGCTACCTTAGTAATTGTAAGAACAAGATCTGTTGAAGTTGCATATTGATTCAAGACTCCCTCTAATCTATATCCCACTACTTTTGGTACTATCATTGATATCGCCTGGCCTAACATAACGGCCTCAGCCTCAATTCCTCCAACACCCCATCCAAGTACACCGAGACCATTGATCATAGTTGTATGGGAATCTGTCCCAACGACGCTATCAGGGTACAACATATTGTTCGTATCAAATACAACTCTGGCTAGGTATTCCAAATTTACTTGATGTACTATTCCACTTCCCGGAGGTACGATCAACATATTTTGAAATGCTTTGGCACCCCATTTTAAGAACATAAATCGTTCCTTGTTTCTTTCGAATTCGAGATCTTCATTTTTTTTCAAGGCATCTTTGCTGGAAAAAATCACTCTTATCAGAGCTATGTTATCTTTATTACCCAATATAAAGCTATTATCGCTATTTTAAATATTCGTATAATATCGTTCATAATGATTCTAGAAAAAAAAAGAAACAAAAATAAATTTAGAGTTGGCCTTATTACGTAATCATGTTACACAAAAATACGAAATTATCTTTTTGATTTGATAAGTACATACTTTACACTTTACTTTTTTGTCAAATTAAATATGTAGCAAAACTATTCATTTACCTTCTAATAAAGTCAACTTGTATTGAATGATCAATAACAAGGTCAGATGGACAAATAGGATTTATTTTCTTTGGATCAGATCTTAGCCTTTTCACAGCATCTCTCATAGCTGCAAAATCCACAACTGCTGGTACTCCAGTAAAGTCCTATTTAAAATGGAACTTAGGTCACTAACAAAATCATAAACACATAAAAGTTGTCTTTTATAAAGTTATTTACCTGTAATATTACCCTAGCTGGTTTAAAAGCCACTTCTGCTCCTTCTTCAAGAGCCTGATTATGTTCCCAGTCTGAAATCTTTTCAACATCAGATTTCTTTACTTGGAAATTATCACAATTTCTGATTGCACTTTCCAAGAGTACTCTAATCGAGAAAGGTAATCTGTCTGTAAAAATATCCATCTTAAAAAACTGTAATTCTTTTATATGAAATGATATGTTTAATTTTAATTCATTGATACATACCATATTTTTTTCCAATATTAGTAATATCAAAATACTTATATTCCTTAAGTCCAATTTTAATGGACTTCATTAAATAATTGTATGGATTTTCGTCTGAAAATAATTTGCCATATAAAAATTGCATTGAATAAAGATATTATTTATTTCCTGAAATAGAAAATACTGATTTTGAAATTAGAATATATACAAAATTATAAAACAATCATATACTCTCTATAAAATAAATATTTAGTATGTAGCATATAATATCAAACTTCTTTTCAAATCTTCAATTCTTCATTCATATAATTGCTTTAGTTAAAATTCAATTACATATTACTTAATTACTAATTATAGAAATTATACTTCATCAAAAATCGAATGATAGCTGTCCAGAAATTTTCGTTTAATTTTCTTTCTTCAACTATCGTGGCATTTTAAACAAGAGAATGTGTAAAAAATATTCATGCAATGTAGTTGTCAAATGTAACAGGTGTCATAAAATTATAAGCAATGTCACATTATATTTTTTATTTAAAATAAATTTATTAGACTTTATATATCGAAATGACTAATTCAAGATTCTCATGTATTGTCATGAAAAAATAACATAGAAAAATGAAATTTGAAAAGATTGTTTTTTCTGGTGATTTCTTAAATTAGGGCACTACATACATAATATTATACAAATTTCATATTATAGTAGATTACGGAACATTTTCTTTCAATAGAATGTAAAAAGGTGAAATTAAAACAATAAATTACAGTGTAAACGCGTTTTTCATTTTTTTTAATTATTGTAAATCTATTTTAAAAATAAATGAAAAGAGGCAAAGCAGATCTTGACACTTACCAGCCATGATTGTCACTGTACCAGTCACGTCGTCCAATTCGCTTACGATGTGATATTATTTATACAGGGTGACGAACATATACGTTACAAAAACATTCTTTTTTTAGAGAAATCTGTTTGCCTACATTTTAATATTCTATAATAAAGATAATAATTATATTAAATTATAATAGATTACAATATATTATTCAATATAATTCCTATATTATTTTTCTTTATCGAAATTAAAAATGATATAAAAATATTATTTTATAATAATATGAGAAATTATCTACTTGCTTATGAAACATGTGATTTACATTCGATGAATAACAATTTTTATGCACTTGTAAGGAAACAACTTATTATAATAATAAAATTCTTACACGTTGTTGTTTACTTGTAAAGGTATATTTTGTAAATTTTTATGTATTTCTTTTGAATGAATGTAATAAATGTATTTTACAAGAATACTGTTTTTTGTAACACCATCTACAAATAGTAATCGATACAGAATGTGTGACGATTGCGATATATCGAATCGTTCGATTAAACTTGTTGCAGATCTGAGTATTCCGACTTGCGAATGTATACAAAACTATGCAATTATGATAAACGTCAAAACGACGAATTCTTTTTAACGAACAACTAATTAATGCAAATTATTTTTTAACGAGCGCGTTTTGTAATTTAATTCCTTGAAATGGAAAAGAATTTAGAAAAAACATTAGATGACGTGTAAGTTT
Organism: Bombus pyrosoma; assembly: GCF_014825855.1. Classification (NCBI taxonomy): domain Eukaryota; kingdom Metazoa; phylum Arthropoda; class Insecta; order Hymenoptera; family Apidae; genus Bombus; species Bombus pyrosoma. Next base: position 5,799,032 of record NC_057784.1, read on the forward strand.
TATACAAGAATTTTCTCATATATCTTCATCATATATCTCATATATGACAAAGCGGTTATCTAAATTGATGTTTGTTTTAGTGATAGTGATACAAATATTTTGCAAAATGTAATATTCTTATTAACATTTAATATTCATATACCATTATTTCATATTCTTATTACTGTACAACTAAATATAACCCTTACACTTCATAACTTAAATTGTGATACAATATGGGGAATTCTGTTAATTTTGATGTCTATTGATATAACAATACATTTAAAAAATTTATTATAAAATACATTTAAAATGTAATAATTAACAAATTTTTGATTAAATTTAATATTTTTTAATAGTAATAATACCGAAGGTATTATTGGCTGCATCTTGGCTGATCATGCCGGATTATGTTTAGGAGGTATTTCTAGCTAATTTTATTTACATTGTACACTAAACATTATCTGGAAGAATAAGAATAAAACAAATATTTTCAGCCAAAGGAAATGCATCTACTGATAGTGCAGGAATAATTGCAGCTATTGCAGATCAAGTTGCAAAGCTAGAACCTAAATCACCAGCTCCAGTTATTTCTCTTCAAAATGATAGCAAGTAATGTTTTTTTTATTGATTTTGTTTTGTTTTGTACTGTTAAAATTAAGATACAATATTATTAATCAACAAATTTATTAAACAACTTTGAAACTCAACATGTCTTCAACTAATCTTTAAACTTGCACTAAATTAATATTTAAAACATTATAAATTATTTTGTAGGAAATGCCTTATACAACGCCAAGGTGCAGTAGTAGGTGCCATTTATAAGGATATTTCATTGTAAAATAGTTTTGTTATATAAATGAATAATATTGTTTGTATGTAAACTAAGCTCTATTATGTTTGTTATTTTGTTAATTATATATAAACTTTAAATATATAAGTGACTTTTTAACACATCCTCATGAGATAGTAGAACTTGTACTTGATTCTGATTGTAACAGTATAGAAAATACATGATTATTAAATTTTACAAGACTTATAAGAGTTCGTTATAGCACCTTTGTAGATAGTTTGTAGGTAAATATCAATAAGTCACCATTAAAACATATCTAAGGTCAGTCACTTTTCTTGTGTCTGTTACTTCTTTCATACCATTTGTTTGTACCAAGTCTAATTAAATCATGGTGTTCATATATCCAAGAGACAAGTACTATCATAAACATTATCACTCCAATAGTTAAGTGCAATAATTTTTCATCTGGAAAAAAGTAAGCCTGAAACATAAAAATTTCGAACTGTAATACTACATTTTCTATTAATATATGGAATAATGAAAAGTATTACTCCATTACATGAGAGACATTAGTGATTAATGCTGCTATTAGAAGAGAAGCAGAAAACATAGGCTTTGGCACTAATCCACGTAATGGACGGTACATTGTATCTTTGTATCTTTTATTGATAAACATAGTAGAATGCACAATTCTTAAACTCATGTTTACACAGTTTCCAAGAATGAAACCAACTGGTCCAAACCAAATAGCAAATAAATAGGATGCACATAGAAATGCGATCGATTCGTAAATCATAATCAAATTGCTCTTATTTATAGTCGCACTATCAGCCGTTGCATTGCTGTAACATTCTGTTACTCCATTTATTCCCAAAAGGAGGATAGCTAGACAATGTGCTCGCATTAAGAGTACTGGCAGATGCGAAATTAATTTAGCACCGCCATATAACCATAAAAGTGTGCTTGAATATGACTGTCCAAACACTAAAACAACTAACCCAATTGACATAACAGCTGAACATAAATGTGTAAGCACATTTACACTTTCTTGTATTTTTACCTTTAAAGGAAACTTATTTTTAATAATTTGTAGTATATGAATACATGAAAAATGTTTCATATAATACCTACAGGATTTTGGTCATTAACTGGTTTGTCTCGTTTTACCATTTGAGTAAAATAGAAATATCCACTTTCTTCTATTGGACGGAAAATAAACCTTGCTGCTAAAGAACCTAAATTATTTATAATTTCGTATGTTCCCTTTAAACATATGAAAATAAAATCAAATAGAAAAGAATTAATTTAATGAACTTATATATAAATACTTATTATAACTGATTAAATACCTGTTCAGTAAATGTTAATACTGGCATTACTGTCATAATTAGCCTTTCTCCTTCTGTTAAAATTTGCTTTAGAATTCCTTGTCTAAAGAAACTCCATGTAAGAATAGTCAACTTTTTATCTAGATATGATTCCTAAAAATGACAGTCTGTATACATAATACACAAAAGATCCATCTTAATACATACTTTGTTTGTCAATTGTCCAGGCAAAAAGTCCTTCACTGTTTTGAAAGGAAATTCTCTCACAACATATTCGTCAGTACTGTCTTTTAATGACATACGCCTCTTTAGCTTACACTTGTTAAGTTTTTTAATGTAATAATGAAAGTATAAATAGTGACTAGCAGTATAAAATATTGCTGCAACTAGTTGAGCTACACCAAATGCTAACAATGCATTCTCTGGATTTTGGAGTATCAATGGAACAAATGTTATAGTACGAATAGCAATCATGATAGAATCAAGTATAATCTAAAAGAATTCGATAACTAATTATAAGTACAATTTTCCATACTATCTTTAATTCAAAATCTTACTTTCAACCTAACAAATAAAAATGCACTAGCAACCAGTTGAACGATTAAAGATGATAATTCAATAATACAAGACAAAGCAACTGCCCAAACTGCAAATGTATAATATGATGGTAATGCCTCAGATGTTGTTAAAACAGAAAGCCAAATATATCCAAACAGTAGGGACATTAAGAAACATATAGGAACCCTGAAAAAATATTTACCATCTAAGTATTTATGTAGGTTTCATTTATATTATAACTAATCACTTTTAGAAACGAACGTCATCCATAATAAATTTACAACTTGAGCCCAATTATGTTCTGCTGTATTGGTTAAACATGCTTTCATAAATGGTTCTCGAGACAGAAACAAAATCATTGATTCCAATAATAGTAGTCTCACATTTATGACTCCTAGAACAGCTTGACCCACATACCGAACAACGAAGGCATTTAAAATAAAAGTGACTCCTCTGCATAATATCTAAAAAGAAGTTGATTATAATTATTTTTCTCATATATATCTTAGCTTATTGACATGTTAGAAGCTATCAGATATTAATAAAAACAATATAACTTTTTTAAATATAAGCAAATAAAGGTATTGTAATCACGAATAATAGGAGTAGAATTTGTATTTATATATATGATATAATTTTTCTCATAGATAGAGAATGATGTTTTTTGCTACGAAATACTTAAGTTTCAATAGTGTTGTGTTATTGTATATACCTGAAATACAATATTGAACGAAGCTGTTTCCACGCTGCTTTTCAAAATATTTTGTGACATTTTTATGGACGATCAAATGAAAATATAAATATTTCGAGATTCCCGCCCAAAGGGGTGATCAATGAAATTCAAGGTTATGTGAACACTTTAACGGTATCTAAAACATCAAGTCGATCATTTTTTAGTAATTTCATTCGCGCTCCTAACTAATCGGAACATAGCAAATACAAAAGCCAAGAATTTCTTCATACTGCATGAAACGGATTTCATGACGTAATTGCGTTAATTTTCTATATATATGCACTCTGTCTAGTAATTTTGTGTCATGCATCTTCATCTATTCTTCCTAGTGGAAAACTGTTTTCGAAACAAAAGCTTTTTCCTAACCTTGGTGACACAGAATTTTGACATACATGAGATAAGGTTAGGTTTCACCTAGCAGACTATCACAGTAGAATCAGAGATTGTAGCGAAAGTAGACAATGATTAACTTGTGAAGTGATATCATTACGCAATAATGTCCACGTGGTCTTTTCATTTCATACCGCTACTTCACGGATACAAAATGTTAAATTTCTAAAATAGGTATCTCTGATCGCTTTTGTTCATTTAACAAATATTCTACGATGGTTAAACTATCACATACACGATGACTTTTTAGTTATTAATTAAACGAAACGAAACATAATAATATTAAATATTTAATTATTTTTTTAAATTTTACTATCTCTGTTCGATAATGTTAATACAGTAAAGAAAATCAAAAATTATACTAATCGAAAATGTTACAAGAAAGTAATCCAGCAGCCACCACAGGTGCGAAAAACGTTTTCATTACTTCGTTAATCGTAAGTAAATTATTGTGTAATGAGTATATGATGAAATAACATGCCTCTATGATCATTAATACACGTGGCAATTGTTTACATTATTATAAAAAATTATAAAACTTACTTGATAATCATTTTATATAAATTTATATTAATGTTAATATCCTTTCAATCTTTTTAAAAAACTTTTTATAGTTTATTTACTTAAAAATAACAAATATAGTAAATAGCGCCAATTTTTTAAAACAGAAATTATATTTTCTTAAAAATTAGCATATATAATATTATTTTATAACATTTATTTATGAATTTACGGTTAACAATTCATGGATATTTTTGCAACTAAAAGTTATATTTTTATGATATATGTATTTTTAATATATACATTGTATATCTACTATATATAATTTAAGAGCAGTCAGATTTTTAAGTCAACATCTACACATGCAATTGTAAGAAAAATAATATTTAATCGACGATAGTCAGGTGCTCTCGCAGGAACCATGTGCGATTTTATATCATTTCCTTTGGATACGCTTAAAACGCGATTACAAAGTCAACATGGTTTCTTAAAATCTGGTGGTTTTAGACAATTGTATAAGGGTTTAGGCCCCGTAATGATAGGATCCGCACCATCAGGTAAACTTAAGATAACAATTTATCCTTTAATACATTTTAAAAATAAAAATAATATTGATAAAAATGTACTTTGCAGCTTCGCTATTTTTTATAACTTATGAAACTTTAAAAATAATGTTTCAACCTCAAATACCTGAACAATATCACGTGTTTATACATATGACTGCCGCGTCAGTCGGAGAAATGGTAATTTATATCTTATTAATGTTATATGTAAATAATAATAATAATAATAATATATACAATTTAAGGGTGTGTAGGTACTCGGTATCTTAGGTTCGGTTCAGGTCAGGCTCACGATTTCGAATACTTGCACACCCCTAATATAATCAATATACAAAGTATAAACGATTTTTACCTCTTTTACCTCTAAACATACAATTACAAACAGCTTTGTAATGCTGAGATGTTACTAATAGGTTGCATGTCTTATTCGAGTCCCAGTAGAAGTAGTGAAACAAAGGAGACAAGCATTTTTAAGCGATGCCCACAAATTACCTTTGAGAGCTTTATATCGTGGTTACGGAAGTACTGTGATTAGAGATTTACCGTTCGGTTTAATTCAGATGCCACTCTGGGAACATTTTAAACTTTATTGGAAAAAACACGTAAAACGTGAGTGCACGCCTATGGAGGGTGCTATCTGCGGATCGGCGTCAGGTAGAAAAATAAAAAAAGTTAATTAAACCACGGGCATGCATTAAAATTGTATATTTTATTATTACGAACATTGATTTTTACAGTTGCTATATCTGCGGCCCTAACGACACCTTTAGACGTTGCAAAAACTAGAATAATGTTGTCGAATGTGACGGTAGGGAAAGATGAAATAAAAATATCCGCGATGTTAAGCAAGGTTTACCACGATCATGGTTTTAAAGGGTACAGAACAAGCTTGTCTCTTAAATATTCAATTCTATTTGTTATCCTACAAACACAATAATCGATAAATATTTTCAGACTTTTTGCAGGCTTTGTACCAAGAGTGTGTGGTTTTACTATTAGCGGATTCGTATTTTTTGGTGTTTACGAAAAAGTTAAAGAAATTTGTATTGCGGTTTTGCCACCATAATGTTGTGAAAGATACATTTATAAATATAAATCATGGTTAATATTTTGTCAAATGATACTACCATAGAGTCAAAATAGAAAGAAAATTGAGATAGAAGTGAATTTCGTATGTATTTGGTAGTAATTTTATCATAAATATTGCATGTTAATCTCTCATCAGCAATATAATATATTAACCCCTTGACCTATAACCACGAGCGAGACTCGTGGTAAGGGATTTGTGTCATAAGCGAAAACCACGAGTCACACTCGTGGTAATTTACAAATTTCTAGTGATTCATTATCCACTTTGAAATAACAAATTGTTTTTGTTAACTGATCAATTGATCATGTTTACGCCCTAGACGTCTTAAAAACACTATTTGTCCTCGAACGTTGTTTATTATTTCATAATTCCTTTTGTAGCCCTTAAATATACATGTCATAAGAAGTATACATTTTGCGCCAGTTCGGGCACACGACTAAACAGATGAATGACATGACGCGCGACCAAACTTCTTGCTTACTATGGCTCGCGCGATCGGCAGATAGCATGTAGGCCAAAGGGTTAATGAATAAGAAAAATTTTTTAAACTTTTTTTATAATCACATTGCATTTGTTATAACATATTTTATTACTTTTTCTATTTCTATTACCTTTACCTACTTTTATTACTTTTCAGATTTCAAAGAGAACGAGTATTTATGTTACATTGAATTTTACTCATGACATAGAAAAGTACAAAATGAAAAAATAATTGCATTTATATTTTAATTATTAATAGAAAGATATACTGTAATCTTTTTATCACAAATTTTGCATTTAAATTGTAATAATTAAAAATGAGAAAGCACACTTTTATTCCACAATATATCTAAATGAATGTGAGTATGCACGTATCAGGAAAGAAATAAGGAATACAAAGAAATGTAAAATATAAAGTATATTTAAAAATAATCAACAAACATGAAAATTTTCCTTACATTTACATATAATAATGTGTTGAGTTATAATATACTGCACATTAATTTATATTCGCGATATTCACTTGTACAAAATAATATAAAATATGATAAATAAGAAAATTATGGTAATTTTTAATACTGACTTTGTTATATTTATTAACAACAATATGTTACTTTGGGTTCGTTACTTATATCAATTACCTCTTCAATTTTTTGTACATTATTTGGATCAGACATAAAGTCTTGTGCAATTTCATTAAACAATTCAGCTACAAAATTAACTTAATAAATATCACACATTATAACAATAATGAGAATGTGTATAATATATATCCTTACCAACATTTTCTCCAGTTTTACTAGATGTTATAAACAATTTAGCTCGAATGCCAGCAGTATATGTTTTTACAATATCTATATTAGGAGATGGAACTGCACCATGCTCTAAAATATCATTTTTTGTTGCACACATGTATATTTTACATCCTTCTTCAACTTCCCTAAGCTCCCTTATCCAGAATTTTGCTCTTTGAAATGTATTTGATTTTGTGATATCATAACAGATAACAGCAGCCTTCGCACCACGGTAATATATCCTACTCATAGCATCATATCTAAAAATATATAGTTTATGACAATCAACATTCCTGAATTTTTCATTTTTGAAGATTACTTACTTCTCACTGCCTGCTGTATCCCATATCCCCATGATAAGCCTTTTCCCATTGACTTGCATTTGCTTAGCTGCAAACGCAGCGCCTATAGTCTAAGGAAATTGGAACTGGGTTAATTTGTTTTGTGACGCATCTCTTAGATGATTCTCAGTGCAAATCTTAATAACTTTATTTTACAATATTCCTTCCACTTCGCGGACTAAGAGGAACAAGACAGCCTAAATCAGTATAGTCCCTAAGTCATTCCAATATGAATTGTACAATTGACAAACAAGAATAATAGTTCTTTATAATCTGATATCTCTAGAGAAATTGGATATGCAGACTAAATTTTTTTTATTTGTTGTATACATTAAATGATTAAAGAAAAGATAAAGAAAACAATTTCGAACATTTATTTAGTTTATTACATTGTATAAAGTAATGTATAATATACCACGTTGTATGTGATTGTACTTACGTTTTGGTAAGATAGACCTTCATTAAACCTTTCATTTACGAAACGTTCGACGAGACTCGTTTTTCCTACAGCTGAGTTACCCAATAAAACCACTTTCAAATCGACGCGATTCATCCCTAAATAATGGAACTTCCAGTGTAATAATGCTACGAAATAAATACCAGTCCTTTTTGTACCATTTAGGTTAGAGTAATTGTTTATTTTTTGTATTAAAGAGTAACTACTGTTTAATATTTGCAGAAGATAAATCTGAAGGTGACTACACTGCCCTTTGATACGAAAGACGTCATTAAGGATTCAGTACAATGTCCATTTCGAGAAAAACTGGTAAACTTGCATATAAATACGCAACTAAATAAATACTCTATTAGGCATCTATTACTTATTACTTGTCACAGATGGCGCTTATATATTTTTACTATCTCATTGATGTCACATCTGATCGTATCTACTTTAAATTCAATTTGTATTTTATATATATTTATGTTAATATTAGGTAAGATTTCAAGGACAAATAATTACATTTAATATCTTTTAATAATTTTATATTTGTAATTTTATAATTATTTTCAATAAATATTTGTTTGAATAAATTACAACACATAAAAACTTGTAATATTAGTGAAAACTTATGTTATTTTTCTATTTTTCTTCTGTTGTAAACATTTTTATTTAAATGTATCTTCCAATAACGAAATAATTCTTCAACAATGACAAAACTAAAAATTAACATCTTCTGTTTATATATAATGATACAAATTTTGTAATGAATTTCTTTAATTTTACTTAGCTTTCCCTTGTGCAGCAACTGCAGCCATTGCAGCTTTTACAGTTTCTTCATCGCCTAAGAATTTCATAGATACAACAGGCTTGAAGTTTTCATCTAATTCATAGACAAATGGAATACCAGTTGGTAAATTTAATCCCATGATTTGATCATTGCTCATTTCTAAAAAAAAGAAACACATGATTATTAATATAATAAATAAACAGAATTGGTTGTGCTTTGAGAAAATAATAACTGACGATCTAAGTGTTTAACTATGCCACGTAAACTATTTCCATGAGCAGCAATGATAATCCTTTTCCCTTCCTTCAATTGTGGAATAATAGTATCATTCCAATATGGCAATGTCCTCTCAATTGTCAATTTTAAAGATTCAAATTTAGGGAATTCTTCTGGTTTTGGTCCATCTGCATATCTTGGGTCTTTTACTATTGTTTCATAATACTTATGGTCTGATTCCATGGGTGGAGGGGGTACATCGAAAGATCTTCTCCAAATTTGAACTTGTTCTTCACCATACTTAGCAGCAGTTTCTGCTTTATTCATACCAGTCAGTCCTCCATAATGACGTTCATTTAAACGCCACGTCTTTTGAACAGGAATGTTTTCTTGACCACTTTCCTTAAGAATTGATTTTAAAGTTTCTTGAGCTCTTGTCAACAATGATGTATGAGCAATATCAAACTTAAGGCCTGCCTGTTTGATTGCTTTTCCAGCTGAAAGTGCTTCAGTTTTACCTATAATAAGTATATGTATGTCAAACAATAGCATAATTTTGAAAATAACGAATTTCATATCATTACATAAACTATAGATTATTTTGTTTTTTTAACCATGTGACATATTCATAAGATAATTGAAATCATGAATAGCTGTAATTTAGTGATAATATCACTACTATCATGACTTAGGTGCAAATTTTTATGCAAATTTATATTGTTAAGGACATAATTAAAGAGATAAAAGTTAAATAAAATTGGCGTTTTACTTATTAAAAATTATTAAAAATTATAACGATTATTCTGTTGTAGGTATATCCTATGCTTCTGTATACGCATTCTATGCATTTTTGCATCTCCAGATTTTGTATAATTGCATAAAAATCCGCTACCTAATCACTTATTCATTAATTTATGTTTCTCTCTATAGATATACATCTTTAAAATAAAGAAACTTAACCAATGAAACATGGTCAACATCACATTCGAAATATTTGACCTTTTGCCCTTGGAATTTATTCTCAGAATTTCCTTTTAAAAAATGACTTACCCTTGTCGGATAAATCGGCGTCATACCATCCGCAAAATAGATTCAATTTATTCCATTCGCTCTCTCCATGACGTACCATAACAATTGTATATTTCGACATTTTTTTATTATAGAAGCTAACTGCACGTAAAGACGAAAGACGATTCGTAAACGGCGATTTACTCTGTTCAATATCTTTGCACAACTGCTTTAATCGAAAGCCCCCACCCCCACCACCTGTCACATCTAATCGTGTAAGCACTTTATTCAAAATTTTACATGGATACATTCTAACATTTATTGTTTATGCTTTCACTTACTTTCGTTATATCGGCTAAAAAATTTTTTCTATTCAAGAATATAACTAAACTAGCGACATATATTTACAACCGTTGGTATTTTGACTTTGTTCCTTATTCATTTATTCACGTAATAACACATTTCGCGCCTTTGCTAGTAGTTCTCATTGTACGTTATATAGCTGCAACACGTATGAAAACTCGATCAGTTTGAGTGTTAGTTAATAAATATATGAAGTAAATAATTATTTCTGATTGAAATATTTTTATACATTAATAATTAATTGCAAGATTTTTAAAAGGAGAATCTTTTGCTCGAATGAAGTGAAACATAAATATAACCTTCATGAAAATGAAGTGTACTAATACGAATTTGAAATCTAATTTAAAATGACATTACGAAAATAACGAACACAAGTTCTTATCGTTGGACTGATAATACATGTTAATCTATTTAAAGAATTTTCATTCTGTTTAAAGGATTGCATATAATGGAACTTTCAGATCAGCAAGTTGATGACTCTTCCTTGTCATTAGATACGAATTATTTACAAATCTCATGCAACTGGAAAATCAGCAATAATAAACAGCTTCGTGATGCTTTCACATTAGAAGCTTCGTCTCTAGAATTTACGAAGTAATCCAGATATTTACATATTAAATTTTTTCATATAATAATTATATATATAGGCACTTATTCTTCTACATACACTGTATACTTATGTATTACTTATAAATACACTAGATTTGTGTATTTAAAATAATATAAAACCTGAAAAATATAAAGTATTATAAATATCCTAATTTACTATCAGATCTTGCCATATTTCTTTATTATTTTAATTTATATTCATATTTTTATAAATAAGTATGAATTTTTTTACAGAACTAACTTCGAAGATATAGTTTCTTTAAGTACATGTATATCTTTACAACCAATTGAATCCAACAATGAACCATGTATGCTAGATGTAAGATTAACTAATGGGCAGAGAATTTCCCAGATTGCTGTAGTTTCTGAAGCTTATGTATTAGAATTTTTTAAACAATTTGGGGAATATGAAACAACGAAGTTCGCAGAATTTGTAGATGAATTTGAAGACAATTCAGTTTACTTTACAGAGACAGCAATTTTTCCACATGCTACAGAAGCTAGTATTAAGGTATAGAGAATACATACAGTGGATTTAATTTACAAAAATGTATATTTAATTCAAAATTTCTATTTTAGTTTACAAAAACAAAAAGTAAAAATTCAGTTATGTGGATATATGGTATAAAGCTCTATGTAACAGAGTCAATTAACGAACCTAAAAGTTTTTCCACAGAAATATTTAATCCTGAAATAATAAGAAATTTCTTAACTAAACTTAATTTTAACAATGAAGGGAACAATATCACGGATGATGTCCAATCATGTTACATGAATATTTTGAATTTATCAAAAAATAAAGGTGTTCAGAAAAACAATGAAGAAGAAGTGGCACAGTCTGCGATTAATAGTACTGTGTCAAATAATATAGATATCGTGACATATATTGATAAGAAATTTGAAGATATGGAAGGAAGATTAATGAAAAAAATTGATGAAATGGAACAAAAAACAAATGAAAAACTTGATACTATTTTAAGACAATTAGAAACTCGATGTAGTGTCAAGTGACCTTTAATTCATATAATTTAAAAGCATATTTGTAAATAATGACAATATATATTCAATTCTGTATGGAATATATATGCAAAATATACACATATAAAAAATTTTGAAGATAATACTTTTTCTTAAAAAGGGTTTTATTCCTAAGTGTTTCTTGAATATCTATTTACACATTTTTGAACCTTCACATATAGTGATGTCAAGTCTTGTATATTTTGACTATCAGTTAAATGTACTTTTTATTTCTCATTTTTGTATTGCAATTGAACCTTTTAAATACATGTAAATATTCATATGTAAGAACGTATCAAGAATTATATTATACTTCATCTAATTCTGTTCTTTCTATAAAATTTTGTACAGATATAAAAATCACGGAACTATGATGCACAGAAAGATATATTTGGATAATAAAGTAAAATATTGGTAACATAAGGTTATTTTAATCAGAATTATTGCTATCTTGTGGAGGATCCCACTGATGAAGCTGTTTCCTCCACAACCTTACCATGCTATCCCATCCTCTTCTACTATATTTAATATATTTTGGTGGTGTTCTTGGATGTTCTCTTGTACGTTTCTCTCTAAAATATGTGTAACCAATGTAATAGTTTTCAATATAAATATTCCTGACCATATCTTAATAAAGAATATTCTTACTTAGGCACAGCCTGTATGTATCTATCGTATCCAATAGTATTTTTTCCATAATCTATTTCTTTTTGTCTACGAGCTAATACTCTAGGATCTGTTTCATATTCTACCCGTCTCTTATTACTATCTGAAGAATTAGTAGTTGAACTTGAATCACTATTGTGTCTAGTTCGAGAAACTTTTGCATCCTCGTTATTTATTTGATTTTCCCTAGCTCGTTTGCGAAAACCATCATCATACTGCTTATTCCTTACATTATCTTCATAACTTATACTGACTGCATTGTTTCTTTGATTTTCTCTGAATTTAGACATGTTATCAATTTCTACATTTGAACTAATATCTTCTTCCTTTTTCTGTTCATTATTAATATGTGTCTTAGCTTCACAAGAATTAGTTTCTAAAAAATTGTCCCTCTTTGCATCCTTATTAGAGTCTACTATTTTGGTCAATTCATGTGAACTCATGCAAATGGCTTCATTAAGAAGAGCATCATCTTCTTCTGTTAATTGAGTCCACGAAGTATGCATGTCTAATTCCATTTTATTTCGATCGTTGAAAAGCTTTGTAACACAATCTACGAGACAAAACTAACGTCAAGCCAAATAAACAGATTAACCTTAAACTGACGAGAAAAACCAATAAATAAATAGAATCTCACCTAACAAGAATAACCTAAATGAATGAAACAACTTTTGTATTAGAACATAGAAGGAAATTGTTAATTGTGCGTTTCCGTAATAAATAGAAGAATTCGTGAAATATAATTATTATTTTGTGATCACTAAATATCGAAGTTTCGAACACGCGATGAAATTGCACTTAATTTTAAACAAATTTATAAAATAAGTTCATTCCTACAATTGTTACGAATTCTGCAATGCGCGCCTTTTCTGATAATCTAACATTTGCGCACCTCAAGCAACTTTTCAAGTTCAACTTAGGTTAAAAGATTTTAAACTTTTTTCGTTGTTGATCTTTGTAGAACATATATGTTACGAGTACGAGAGCAACGATCGTCCAAAATTTCATTTCTTAATAATCGTTCCATGCATATCGCTCTAAGATTCTAACGTATTTTCTTTATTTCAAACTCATTACCCTTTTCGTAAAATTGAATATTACAAGATGTCGGCGATAATCTAGCGCTTTTTGTTTGACAAGTTCGCATCCCCGCATCGGTTTCTAAATATCTTTGATGGGCGCGCAAAAGGGTATAAATCAAATTTTAATCAAAACAGATATAAGTATAATTATGCTTATATATATTGTTATTGCTGTTTCTTACTTGATTCTAATATACAAATTAATTTTATTTCTTTCCTGTTCTTTTACCTAAGACTTCATTAGTATATATAAAAAATAATAGTAATTTTTATTCTTTTATACATTTTTTAAGGTTAAAAGGTAAATGCAATAAGATTATAAAACATGTATAGAATTTACAGATCTTTAGGTTCTAAATGATTTTGTAAAGATGTGTATGACTTTAAAAAATAAAAACCATTGTTTTTGTTGGATTGAGGTACTTGAGGTTGCAATGGAAGTTTATGAAAGAGAATGGGTATGTTTATATATATTATGATTATACTTGTAGAAATAGTAAAACTTTATTTTAACTCATGTTATAATATTGATTACAATATAGTTTTCATTTTAATATTGATGCTTCTACAAGGCAAATCATTTTGATGTTTGATTTTAATCAGAAGCGGATAGTATTTCACAATTTTAAGCAGATGCAATTGTAGATTTCTGCAGAAAACATTAAGTTAATCACAATGTAAATATTTATTTTAACATCATTATACAAATTATTATATATAATTTAATTCTATAATTTTATTATTTAGATAAGAGAACTATTTCAGCTAGTCTTAAAATTAGTGGAATTTTTCTTAAAGATGTCCATGAAAAGGTTTCATCTATTAGACTATAGTTATTTTTATAATATATTATTGCGGATCATTATGTAATTTATTTACTAGATTAATAGCAAACATATAATATTTGATAAGGCTATATTAAATTTGAAATTTTCAAATACGAACATCAAAAAAGCCAAGTATATATATTATTATACCTTAGAGTTACTTGGTAAAAAATATCAATTGCTTCTTATATTAAAGTAAGAAGATATTGTGAAGCAAGAAATCATTTATATGTATTATGTTATATGTAATAGTTATAGTTTAATATTGTTATTTTTTTAAATAGACACCAAAAGATTTTGAGCATGGAAAAAGGCCAAAGGTAATTTAAAGCTCCAGACTAAAAAGGGATACTTAGATAGACAGACAGTTCCCTATGCAAAGGATGATATTCAAAAAGGATACAAATATAGAGGAGCTTTTATTTTAGTATGTGGTATATATTAATTTGTTTTTACTAATATAAATAATATAGATGTTCATCATAATACATATATTTTATTTTAAATATAATATAGATATATATATATAAGATATATATAAGAATTCTTTATACATATATTGAAAGTAACATTGTTTGTGATCATAAAAATATGATTATATATTTTATGTAGAAGTAAGGAGATACAACAAGATAATATGCAGATCAATGATAATATTAATACCAAAGTGTCTGTTAAAACATAGAACATAGCTGATATTGAAACTAATTTGTATAAAGAATCACTTTTGTTTCTGGATTTCTCAGATATTGATTTTGATGAATTGGTATAACAAGAAATAAGATAACAGATGTTACTATATATACATATGCACATATTTGAATATTTATCTAATATGTTCTATTCATATTTTAGGCTGCTAATATATAACTTCTTCAACTTGTTTACAGTATTTTAAGTACCCATCTAATAAAGTTTAATAAGATTATATTTGAAATAATAATTTTATTTTTCGTACGAGATATCTCGTACTTTCAAGCTATGTGTGAAAGAAAAATATGCAATATATTTTGTATACGCGCAAAGAACAAATATTATGCTAAAAGGATCGTGAGATAATATTTTGCGCGACGACGAACTTCTTGCGAATTCCTAATTAAAAGACGTTCGACCCTCAGAATGAAGCACACCAGAAACTGATGACATTATCGAACCTGAATATGGAAATGACGAGGCCTTCTGCCCACCTAACACCCACTCCATTCCTCCTCAAATTCTCCGAAATTGTCTATCAAACAACAGTACCATAGTAACGATTGTACATTTCTATACATTTTATTTATTATAAAATATATCTATACAAGGATATCTTAACAATGTGTACTTGGCATTAGTCATTGCATTTTAAACCTCTCTTGTAAAAGGAAGATTATTTTTTCCAAGATAAGGTTTTTTTTGGACATATTTTATTCAAAATATCTTATTCTTTATGCTCTTTTTGTGAGAGGATTAGGCTCCATAGTTGCGTGGATACTGTTAGTCCTATGATTTTGGTACATCCTGTATAACGTAACGGCACTCACTTTCAGTACGAGTGCCTGCGGGGAGCGCGAATCCGGTGCAATCTCAGTCAACGAAGAGACGCCGTCTCGCGTGGATCAACAGGTGCTCTTTCCCGTGCAGAACACGTTCACCAGCATGGGTAAGTTTTAATCCTGTTTGCGCCAACTTATTCGAAACGGACAAACTTAAAGCTGCTTGCCGCGCTCGATTCTGAAACGCTACAACGTATTGAAGCTTGTTTCGGCAGCGAAAGCAGTAAATCAAAGGTGAAACCCACGCAGTAATGCCTTGCGTCTTCGTTTAGGTATGCAGGATGAGACACACGAGTACATTAGACTCTGTGCTTATGCGTCTTTGCTGACATAACAATAATGTTGCGTATTTTCCATATTGACGTATCATCAATAATAAATTTTATAATAATTACATTTATTATAAAATTTATCTGCTAGCGCTTGATTTGAATATTAATTTCTGGACCTATTGTATGGTTCTGTCTTAATCGTGCAAAGGATAGCTACAAGTTCAATGAATTTAAATACTGACTAAATCTGAAGCTATAGATATCTATGATTGTATTGCTGCGTTCAAAATAATTAAAGAATTACTCACGTGATTGATCGGTATCGTTATGGTATCTGCTACTTAAAAGGCTTTGGCACGTCGTTTAAGTCTTACGTTCACTAAAAATCATCATCACCATACTGAGATTTTTACAGTTATGATAATTATCTTCTAAAACTAATCATGAAATAAGTATATTATTTTTTCTAAGAATTTAAGCGATATTTAAGGTAGCGGAAGATCAGTTAAAAATAAAGGTACAATCCTATGCAATGGAAGGGCAAATTAGCAACTTTATGCTTACTACGGTGAATGAACTAAATCTTAAATGTCATAGAGAAATGTCAAGGAGGAAATGTTACATCAAAATGCATCTCGTTGCATATTTTGAAGATTTCAGACTGTACTTTCTGGATCGTTTTTCGTTAGAAATTGCAATCAATAATAGTTGTTTTTAATTTCTGACAAACGATGAGTCAGCGATCACTTTCGCAATTCTTAGGCTTTTACACCTCGTTAAACATTGACCTAGAAAAGAATAGCATCACGATTAGGAAATAGGAATCACCTGTTTGGGAGATAAGTCACATATGCCTTCTTTAAATCTAATTCTTAGATTTTTATATATGAACAACCTGCTTAATTTATTTTTATGTTTGGAAATCAATACGTCTTATTATATCAATATATTAGGTTAATAGAATTCCATTAAATTAATATTCTGTGTTAAGTAATCTTTATACTTCTCATTTTTATATACGTAATTTTATTTTACTTGCAGGCATCATAACTAGAAACATCGATTCATCCAAGATTAGCTTTATAGACTTACATAAACGGCATTTTAAGATTTTTATAAATATGCCATCATTTATAAGATGAATTAAAAGGGAATGGATGTAATTTGATTGATCATTCTTATTTCTATTCACGAGTGTCGCGTGGTGTCAACAAAATGTCAGGAGGGTATCGGTTCAACAAGATCAGTATCTTGAAACAGGAGCAACGCGATCGAATGCACCACACGGAACCATACCGACCTCGTCGTCCTTGCAGAAATGCGCTTGAATGCTGCCTAGGATCGATAGTAGATCCAACGGATAAAAATAATGTCTGTCTGACTGTATCCTCCCACTCGTCACGTACAACTAAAGATAAATCCAAAGCAAAGATCGGTTTAAGACAATTTCCCTTGATTCATATCATTATACTCTTTATGTAAATGTAAATGTATTCTTGAAGAGGTTTCTTTGAGAAACAAGTGTCTCTGTTTTTCTTCTTTATCATTTTCTTCAAATTTTTGAAAAATAAATATTTCCTATGTCGGTTTTAAAATAGTGGAGTTTTAGAGAATTAGAAGGAATTTTTTCCATATTGGTCTTTTGATATTTACGTAACGAATTGATTCTTCTTTCTTCCTTTCTATTCTACCTTTCCTTTTTTATTAATAATTTATTTATTCTCTTTTCTATTTTCCATTGTATGAAAATTCAAAGAAAAGTTATTGGTATTGAAGTACTATTTGCTGTTAAACAACTATCTTTTTAGTCTTTGTTGTTGTAATCTCAAAAATATAAGTGCAGAAGATATCCCTTCTTGAAATTTTTTTGGCAGCCATGAGTTACAATAATTCAGTTAATAATTTAATAAAGTCGAACGACAATACCGTAAGCAAATTCAATTGAATGAAGAAAAATCGTGTCGAGCGTATAATGAACATGCATGGCATTGACTCCTTTTCTTCGCGGCCCAGTTTTTATCGTTTACGTTCATTTAATAATGAAGCATGTCCACAAGCCAACTTGCGTAAGTTTCCATGCCCAGAATGAAACATTTTGCTCTGTCCCAATAGTGCCCCGCCTTTTAAGTATGAAACCGATCTCTTTTTCATTTCTTCATTTCGTTTGGAGTTACATATATAGTAGTTCTCCTTTCTCTCATCTCCCCTTTATTAAATTACATATACTTGTTAGTTTCGCATATTATTTTTATTATTATTTCACGTAATCCTTAATAAGTAACGCATATTAATTGCACCTTATCAATTTATTTTATTAAAATAATAATTCTTTCAGGCATTGCAAACTATTTTATTTCCTTAAAAACCACACCCATTGTCATACTTTCTTTCTTTTTTCTGGAACAATATATTTCTTCATCTTCTCAAGATTCGTATATATTTTTATTTCCCTATTTTTAACTTTTTTATCACTTTTGTTATTTTTCATACATTTCTCATTTTGTAAAAATCATCATTTTCTTTTTTCAGGAATCGCATACGCTTGTAGTGTGGTGGCTATGCTTGCCGTAAGTATATCAGATATATCACGGTTTCTTATGCTTCCTGCTTTTCACACTTCCGGAACTAATCACGAATGCATTGTACATAATTCGTTGCTGGCGAACCGATGAATCGGAGAAATCGTCCATCGTGAGAGGAAAGATTATACTTTACTTCTTCATACCTAAGTTCAACGGCTTAGACAGAATCCCGAATTATTTTTGTATCATTTTCTTTCTTCTTTTGTTATTGATTCTATATAACTCTGCTTGAACTTTAGAAGAAATCGCACGCAAATTGCGCACTTTGCTTTCTTGCGTAAAACCCGCGAACTCGGAGTCGAAGAATATCGATCCTTTCACAAATGGAAAGTGCAGTTAATGACGTATGAATCATATCAAATGAGATGAAGATTGACATAAACTGTAACGATTTTTTAAAACACGAGTGTTTTCTTTAGCTTATAAAGTAAAAATATTTGATAAAAAATGCCTAAAAAATGAGATATAGAGGTTTATGTAATTTTATTTATGTGTCTTAGAATTTTGAAATGTCTTTTTATAATTTGGAAAAGCATAATTTTTTTCAGTAACTTACTTAAATGACTAGGATTTCTAATATATATTATAGCAGATTTTGTTACATAAGTAAGTTCCTAGAAGGTATTATGCTTTTTTAATTTTAACAACATATCATTGTTAAATACTTTTGTTTATAGGTAACACTTTCATTTACGAAAGTACTTAAAAATATAAGTTCCTTGATCGCTATTTAACATATCAGTTATTCTTAGATGATTGCAAAGAAAGCTTACATGAATGATTCCAGTAATTAAAATAGTTACTTAAAAATTAAAAAAAGAGATTGAAGATTCTCTAACTAGAGAACAATTAGAATAATAAAGAAATTGTTCTTAATAGGTAATCCTTCTAACAGTGGAGGCTGGTGACATGATGCGGAAGAGCATTGTTTTCGACAAAAATACTCCAGATGTGTTCTACTGTCCGCAACAGAAACCGACTGGTTTCCAGAAGATGATCGTGAACGCGAAGCCGTTGTCAAGGCTTTGCCAATTCGAGGGGAAACCGATCCCACCCGATTACAAGAGCGACTGTTACAACGACGTGGACGAGACCGAATACGCGTGCAAAGAGAAGTACAGAATTATGGTGAGTCATCGTCGAGGTCATGGGCCTCGAAATTTCTCACCGAAAGCGGTCAAACCTCGGGAAAATCTTGGAACGCGTATGAACAGAGAACAAGGTGTACTCAAGTGCAACCAGCTGGGACGAATCAGATGAATAAGACAGAAACAGCAATGTTTTGATTGAATTGTTAAAGAGGAGCTTATGCGCTTCAGCTGCATTTTACGCGTTCTACGTTAACGCGATTAAACCTTTCCGTAACGAGGTTTAACTGGAAGTCGAAAACGCGAGAATGGAAACAGTTACTTACATTAACGTGCGAAAGTTTCCAGATAGACTTTTCAATTTATGTTCCAACAGAGTTTTCCTAAAAAATTTCAAATGTGGCCTGACTTATGCCTGTTTTAAAATTCAAGTTTATTTCTTTAGTTTAGTCTATAATCTCTAACGTCTATCTTGTATGTTAAAGAATCTCTATTAATTATTTTACATTTAATTAATAAAATAAAATGCTTCCAATTGAACTTCAGAGAATCATACGGAAGAAGTAAGCTAAGCTAAGTTTTACTAGTGATGCACGCATCATCCGATCATCATCAACGTAACATCATGTCCATCACGTGTAACGCGACTGGTGTCGGTTTTGTTTTCTTGCAGAAGCGATTCAGAAACAAAGCAGAGGGAGATGAGAACACCGTGGATGACTACGTCGACAAATAGATGAGAAATTGGTGCTGCACGATCAAGCAATGCGTGCAATTTTGCAAATGGGTCCCTCCACTAATGCTCAAGCTTGCAACCTCCAGTCCTATAATTACAAAACATTTTTCTTCCCCAAATTCAAACGTCCAATTAAATAGTTTATAGATACGATCAGTTTAAGAAGGAAACGTAGATTAACTAGTTAAATTATTCATGTTAACATTTAAAATGTTATCATACCACGCGACAATATTAGAATATATATTTATAGTGAATTCACTTTCTTATATAATCTTTTTTTTTAATTTTCATTGTAAGTGATATAAAGTATTTAATGCTTCATCTTTTTCTATTTTTTATTGTAAGATCCAATCTTACCGGTGCTATTTTGTAGTTTCCGTGCTTGGTGACCGGAATTTATAATATCTTTTCCGTAATAACATTAATAAAACTAACAAAGGAGTTGGGCAAATTGATCATTAATTCTCCAAATGTAGCTTCGACGGCTGATACTTTGATAACCGATTGCACACTAACTTTGCATCATTTTGTTTCGTTTGATTCATTTGTGCACGTCTAAATTGTCAGATGGATATTCTATGATAAAATGTAAATTATAATTGTGACAAAAATTTGGAATGTCTTTTATATCTTCTATGTGACAACGTATTACGTTTATCTGTACTTGTGAAAATATAACTTGTTAATTAACTGAAATTATTTACCAAAATATTAATTCATTCTTGAACTTCATCAATCATGAAACGAACCTGAAGACTTCATCAAACATGTATATTGTGGTAGGTAGTATTTCATTCATGATGTTTGACCAAATTATAAAAGATAATTATTAATTTAAAAGTCTGGAATCTTTTTTTTTAATGTACATATATTATTTTTATAAATGCATGTCTGTTTTAGATGCGACTACATCCACCAGGAAGTGAAACACCATATAATGGTTCACGTTTAACAAAATTCCTAGCTTTTGATAAAGATATCTATAAGAAAAGGAATCAAATTGAAGATAGTGATTAATAAGAAAAATTTATCATATATGGCATAATGGCATTCTTCTAGGACAATTATTGACGAATATTCTAATACCAATTTAATATTTTTTTATATTCTAATTGCTTTAGCCATCTTTTTAATTTACTTGTAATTTAATTTTTTAATTTCCTTGAAGTGTGTCTTTTTCTCCATTGATTTTATCATAATGATAAAATTCATACAATCTTTCATAATATCAATTGTAAATAATTCAAGTTACTTTGTAATTGATAGTTAAAAAGAACACATGCTCATTATTAATTGAAATGTTTAACGTTCCTATTCACTGTAAAGTGTACAAAGCTTATTTAGCATATTTTTGTAATATATTTGTAATATATGCGCCAGAGCTTGTAAAGCGAGAAAATAATATATACCAACGAGTACTATTTTCCACTTTGTAAATTATTATATGTAAAATAAAAAACAATTCCATATATTAAATTTTCAGTTTGTGACCCTCTTTTTTAAATATAGTAATATAATATTTAGTATAAGATTTAAGGTATATAATTATTATATATATAACTATATTTTTAACGATTTAAGGTTGTTCAAATAAACTAATTTTTTAATATATTTAACTTAAAGATAACATAACTTTTTCATGTTTGTCAAAAGCAGTATTTCATGTACTTCATAAAATTCATCGTTCTAGGCGAGAACAAAAAAATTATACTGTTCTGGTGCAATGAATTTCTGATTTATACATGAAGCAATATCAACGATCTATGCATTGGGTAATAAATAATACAGAAGAGCATTACAATGCCCTGTGATTATATTTCACATCAAGAACTATGGGTAAATTAGTTATTAATAAATACATTTTGAGATATAATTAGAAATGAAAATTAAATATATCTCATACAACTTATTTGCATTTATTCCTTTGTTAGTTTAGATAATGTAATTATTCCAATTATTTATTTACTGCAAATGAGTTGTACATATTTGCAGTGATTTGTACAGTACTTACTAAATCTTTAACTTCGTAAATTTTATATATTCGAATTTATAAGCTTTGTTACAAAAATTTTAGACATTAAAATTTATAGAATATGTAATGATTGATCAAAGTTTTTTTATAATTCAGGTTACGCGCGAGTGATGTCTTAATAATTATTTTATTCATGTAGAATATTATTTACACATTGTATTAGTGACCTAAAAAATGCATGTTATTCAGTAATAATACGTATTTATGATATCATTCGAAGTTGAACAGTATATAAAATACTCTTCTTTGCGATTCATCCTGTGAACAATAATTTTATTATAGTTTTATTATAGTTCTCAAGTGGATCATTTCAATGTTTGGTTTAAATCCGAGTTATGGCGAAAATTAACAATTTATAAATATAATTTATAAATGAAACATTCTACACACATATATTATTAATTATGTAAAGTATAATAGCGCTATCTTGTAATGTCTTGCTTAAGCGTTTTAAGCTTGATTTAAACCCGAAAAAATTAATGTTTTGTTATCATCTCATATAATACAAATATTGTTTCAACATGGCGTAACAAAAATATATAAAAATTGTTGTGGACATCACAGGTCTCGAGTATCATTCTAACGTTACAATGTAGGGAAAGAAATACTCGAAAAGATACAATATTTAGAATATGTTTAGTGTATTCATATATGCCTGTCTAATGTGTCAAGATTTTCCTTCTTTTTCATTTGAATAGATAAATGCATAAAATTCCTTATGTCTTCCTTAAGATCTTCATAAGCACAAAGTGAAATGATTCAGGAATAAACTCATCCAATTATAGTCAAAGTAACACTTCAAATACAGATGGTTTCATTATCTTAAAATAGTATATAGCAATTTTTGATATTCGCGTACAAATTGGTACAAAATGCTCCAGAATGCTCCAGATATTATTATACAGATCTTTGTTGTAGGAACATCAATTTCGAAGATATATACGTGAACCAGAGATCACGAATATATTCTATTCATTCTATAAAAGATTTTGAAGTCAGAATTAAAGTAATGTCTTACAAGATCAGTTTCCCACCGTTCGAAGCTCGAATCTGTGCGACCTGTTCAGGAGTCAGAATCAGCTTGCTTCCGTTCGGCAATGCTAAGGCATAATGGCTTCCAGTTTCGTTTACAACTACTACCAATTGTGTATTGGTATTTTGAACAGGTGGTGTAGGTTTGACTGGTGTTATAGAGATCCCTCCTTGATTCATACGTTGTATTATCTGTGGAGGAATCACACCTTTCGTTGGTACCTCCGTCACGTTTGACGTGAGTGTTGACTTTTGCTTAGTCTGCGCGATGTTTCTCCTAGATGTACTCTTTGCTTTTTCTGCTTCAGTCTCAGGACCGGTCTTCTCGGTAATTATCATCTCAATCTCATCATCGCTGTCGCTGAGAACGATCAAAGAAGTAGTCTTCTGACCGGTGTTTTCCAAAGATGTGGTTGGTTTCTTCGGTTTCTGCATCCTAACAGAGGTGCGTTGCTGTTGAACGTTTTTCATGACCCTGGAATTATTGAGTCGCGGTGTATTTCCTCTTATGGACATGCTACTTCTTATAACAGCTCCATTAGGATGTGGGTAGCTCTGTCTTGGCACTGAACACCTGTTTTGCAAAGGTCTAGTTACTGAAGTAGGATTAGGTTGAACTGAAAACGGAGGATTTTGGGGCATTTCTTGCGAAAAAATTTGTTGACCGGTAGTTATATATCCAGTTGGGGGTTGAGTAGCCGCTACCATATAAGGTACATAACCAGGATGGTTGACAAATTGTTGTGGAGCTATCATTTGTGGTCCTTGAGGTTGGAATGGTTGGGAAGGTACGAAATTGGTTTGTGAATTTTGGATAATGTAATTTTGCCCCCCTTGTACGTAATAACCTTGTTGAATCGGTGGTATAATACTCGAGACCATTGGGCCAGATTGCACGATTGCACTTTGTGGAACGACAGTTGCAGAATTTGATTGCATCACATAATAATTCATCGGATTCGGTTCAGTTTTGAGCATCACATAATTAGAATTAACCGTGTAACAGCTATCGAACTGATTCGGTGTAGAATCATAGATCGGGCCTTCGTCTTTGATGTCCAACTCCGAATGCACGCTTGCGATATTTTCTACTTTGCAATTTATTTCTGTAGAAGGCACTATTTCTTTAGGTTTACTTTCAACTACAGCCTCTTGTTTGTCTGCTGTATTGTTGTTGTTAGGGGATTCTGAGTTGATCGGTTTCTTTGGTTTGCATATTTGGATTTCTCTGATTCTAGGAAGTTCCCTTTCACTGTCGAGTTTGGTGGAAGAGGTTACTTTTGATTCTGCCGCGTCTTGAAGAGCATTAACTTTGATGCTTTGTAACTTGTGTTGGAAAGACTTTAATCTTCTATTGGCAGCTATAAATTATAATTTGCATTGATTATTCCTTATGATAATATATAATAATGCTCTATAATACTTTTAAAAAATTGGTAAAGTTACTAAAGTGTTGATTATAATAATTTCACGTTGTTATACTCACATGGACGTTTATTTTTCCTTTTGCGAGAGCTTGGTAAAATCCAATCTTGGTCTGAGTCCTCCTCCTCGTTTGTCCGATCGTCAGAGTATCTGACTTTCGGAGTAAGGTATGAAGTGGATGGACCTGTCTGTGTGCTGGGAGCCGCGTACACGGCCTCAACGTCGGTCCATTCTTCCAGCTCGTTCTCTTCGATCTCATCGTCTGAATAAAGTTGTTCTGTATATGAGGAAATGCCCCGAGCTCGTAACACTCTTCGCGTTTGTTGTTCTAGTTTCATAATAAAATAAAATTTTTTATTAATATTAATGATTATGTTAAAATTAAAACATTTTATTGTCATTTCACTGCTTCTTATTTATACCTTCTTCGCTTGAATCTTCTTTTGTCTCTTCTTCAATTCTTTCGTTCTTGTAACTGCTGCCTTCGTCTCTTTCAGATTGTTCTCTTTGCGTTTCGTTTTGTAAACTTTCATCTTGAGATTCTGTGCATTCTTGTTTGATGTTTTTATTGTGTTCTGCGTGACTAACGGATACCTCTTCGATCTTGTTGGAGATGTTTTGGGAGCCAGCTGGGGATATGGTAGACTGCGGTAACGTTTGTAACGTTGCGTCTCCGGAAGTTGACAATTGACAGCCCTGCGATCCAAGAACCCACCAATTAGAGCCAAGACCCTCCCCAGATGAGTCCTGATCCTCCGCACTGCTACAACATACAGCAACTTGTCTGTCATACATACTCAATAATGAAAGCAACGTTACTGAAAGAAGGTGGATGAGTTCCACTTTACAGATCATATATAGATTGTAGCAAGTTTAAGAGGTTTCAGGCAGGATGAACTTTTAATCTGGGAGTATTAAGTGCAAAAAATTGTGCAAACAAATTATCAGATATACATGTTTTGTTCAATCTTTCAAAATTATTATTGTTACTCCCAGATGAAATTCGATGAGATCTGGTAGTGTGGATGATATTGTATGCTTTAATATAAATGAAATATATATACCCTTCCTTAAAATTAGTCCATTCCTTTTGGAGCTTTCCTCTAGCTCTTTTCATCGACTCTCGCAAAGCCGGTTCCATTTTCTCTAAAGAAGATAGCAACTCTGTCATTCTTTTCACCAATTTTACTTCACATGGAGATATAAGTTCGGTCTGAGGAAATATATAAATTAAAAAAAAGGCTAAAAGAAAATAATTTTAGTTAAAATAAAAACATTACGTACTTCACCGTCAGTATCAGTACTTAGATTACTATTTTTTGGTGAAAAGGTAGAAATAAGGTCTCTTAGTGAATTAACACTGTCAGCCACAAGTTGAAATTTTGAGACACTAAGCTCCGAAAGCATCGTATTAAAATCCTCCGTTTCCTGTTTCCATTCTTCCGTTTTTTGGTGATTTATTTTCCTAAGATTGTATTTAATCTCACTATCCTCGTCAAAAGAAAAATCATCCTCCATCGCTTCTTTTTGTAACATACTTCTCAATTCGCTCAAAGAAAGATCTTTATCATCGGAAGATGTTATATCATTTTTAATTATTTGGTTCGACTGCTCGTTATTCGATTTCTGTTCTTTAGCGAGCCTTCCATTTCGTCTGAGAATTCTATTTTCCACTTTGCCCTCAGATAAGCTAGTATCATTTTCTTGTTTTCGAACGTGTGTCCTCGTTTCATTTAATTTTTCATCGTCGGATTTCGACGTAATAGATATTTGATGTGTTTCTCTAACAGTATGCATGTTGTCCGGATTTTTATCGTTCAATTTCAAATTTTCTGCACTGATAATTTCATTCAGTTTTTCATCATCTGTTTTTGAGGTACTAGACAAATTATCAATAGTTCTATCGACGGAATCACCTTTGTTTATATGTACATCCACCGCATCTAAATATGATTGCTTCGTTGGATTTATCTTCAATTTATCTTGCGAAACGTGTGTCAAAGATATGTCGTTATTTTCTGTGGTCATTTCCTCGATAGTTTCGGATTTTAAATCGCTCAAAATCCCATTGATTATTTCTATATTACACTTAATGTTATTACTACTGTCAGAAAATCCTTTAAACATTTTTTGAGATGACTTCTTACCAGGAATATCTCGAACAGAATTATTTGTATCGTAACCACTCGATTTTGTACTTTTACATGTTTTGTCGGACATAGTGCTTACTTCTGAACATTTCGACAAACTTTCCGACCTTTCGACGTTGATAGTATTTAAGTTAATATTATTATTATTACTACTGCTATTATTGTTATTACTATAGGTGCTTATACTACTGAAATTCGTGTCCTCGTTAATCAATGAGCCTATTGCACTGTCGCTACTGCACTTGCAATCGTTTAGATGTTTATCATCACTTTTATTTGACTTTTTCCTTGTTTTTGGTGGTAATCCATTACTCCATCGCGATTTTCTTTTTCTATGTTTCGTTTTCCTTTTCATTAAATCCTTTGAAATCAATGCTTTGTTCTCTAACTGCGTTTTTATTTTCGGCTTAATCGGCTGAAATAGATATAAAACTAGTAAGAACATAAATGATACAATGAAGAAAGAAAGTGAACTAAAAATTGTCAGTGATTGGATACCTTTACTGTTGATAAAATGTTGTTATCAAGACAATGTCTGTAAACTCTCAGATCACTTTTAAGAAACTGTGGAAAGTAAATGTATCTTGCCCCATAACGATCAGTGCCTAGAACGGTTTCGAATTGGTTTTCCCATGGTTGCTTGGCTATTTCCTCTTGCACAGTTTTTCTAGTGTGCTAAAAATTATATTTTGTAGCAACAATTAAAGAATGTATTAATTAAATTAAATGAATTTCTAAACTTCTAATCCTTAAAGTTTGATTTTTATCATGCATGGGATGCTTCTTTTTAATTTTTTTCTTTTTGTTGTAATTTTTCATACCATGACTGTATCGCAGACTGTTTTCAGAAGCCAAACTTTCTGTCTGAAGGTCAACTCCTCGAAATCTTTGCCATTTAACAGAGGAGCATCGGGGAAAACATTCCAGAACTCAGGTTCGACACCGATAGTTTCTAAAATCTAAAAATCTTTCATCATATTTTTAATCACTGTAATACAAAATGTCCATGTATAAAATTAATTTATTTAAACAAATAATGATAGTTGTACACGCGATGCAATGCTTTGTAATAAGCGACGACACTGAAGCAACATTATCATTATCAAGCACAAAGACGACAAACTCTCACCTTTACCGCATTCTGATGTTTAGCTTCGTAAATTTTGAACCAGCTTTTCATCTTGTATGCAAGAATGTTTGTCCAGAATTCGTACGGCATCGGTGGTATTTTCCTCAACCTCGCTTTAGACATGGGGGAACTAAAACCAAAAGTATTATTAATTTCAAGAAAGAGTTGATAAGCTTACAAAAATATTTGGAATATTTAATATTTCACTTGCTCTGTTTAATTCATTTTTATATGGAACAATATCGGAAGAAAATCTAAAACGTTTGAATTCTTCTTTTGCGATTCTAAATTCTACCTTAACAACGACGTCATGATGTTTGCCAATTGCCTGGAAGCTCTTGGTATCAAAAGCATTCGTTCCATCTCATACATGGACAAATGAGGTATGTTCAGAACTTCTTTTGTCAGATGAAGAAAATGGAATATTTGTGGAATCTGTAAACAATTAAACTTTACAAAAGAGGATTTATGAATGGAATAAGTAAGAGAAATATGTACCTCCCACATGAATTCCATCTCATTTCTTACTTCTTCTGTAAGAATGTTCTCTCGTTCCCAGTCGATCATCGATTGCTCCTCCTCCTCCAATTTCCGTTTCCTATTTTTCCTCGTCATTTCTGTAACTTAAATGAAGAAAAAAAACATGCTCGAATCTAACTTTTCGAAATACAATTAACTAACTCAACAAATATATTTCCCTCTGTAATTAAAATTATTTTCAAATATTTCAATCGTTAAGAAAAGAAGAACTCGTAAACCTTCCAATCGCACGTCAAAAAATAATTAAGATTTCTGCGCTAATTGCAAAGTGACCTAGTTCTTACTTTTACTTAGGAATTATATAATATTACTTATTCAAACCTGCTAGTGTGTTTAATGTGATATTATTGCAAATGTACCATTAATTAGATAGAATCGTGGGTAATTTAAAAAACTGCCGCCGTTTCGCAATCACTGTCATCTCTTGCAACGTTTTTTAACACAAAGCAAACAACGATGACCTACTATCGACCAACGAGTGTCAATGTAAATAATTTCACACACAGGTGCAAGCTCACTCCCTCCCTCCCCCTCAACGTTAAAGTTACATATCCTTTAGATTAGGTGTGTTTCATAGGTTTCATAAAAATTTCATGCTGCTCGTTTTCGCGTTTGAATGTCGAAGGTAATATTTGCACGATAACGCGAATAAATGTTGCTTAATCGCGTACTACGCTAGTTCTGCAAACATTTGCACTTGGCAATCAACAACAGAACCTTCCACCGTGTAGATAATTGTTGTATACATCTTTCAACTATGCAGCTGAGTGATTACTATAAGATACGATTATCGTAATTATATGTATGCAAGACAAGATGAAAAAATTGTCTCTGAATATGAATATATTATTCGTTTACATTGCATCCATGTAAATGGACGAAAAACCACTTGACAGATATTAAAATTTCATTAAATTATTCAGTCGCAGGCTATTCTATTTTACACTAATATATATTACAGAATATTTGTGATTTTTAGTAGACATTCATGGAATTTAAATAGAAATTGTTATTACAATTATATATTATAATTGTCTCGGTAATTATTAATGAAGAATAAAGTACATTTCGTAGTACGTACATGCAATAATTTCTTTTTATCGCTACTTTCACTATTATATCTGAAAACCATAAGTTATACAAATATATGATCATGTGTATAGTTGTTTAATATTGATCAGACGACGTTCATTCTACAATTATACTTTGGTCTCAACAGTTGGTGAAAGGAACACCGGCACGACTTCCCTTTCCTATCTCATTGAAAAATCGCGCCCCATCAAGATCATCTTCGCTGCTCAGTATTCGTATAACGTGTAAGTACGTTCTTCAAGTGGCCTTGTGTCTCGTTTCCACCGTTGTGTAAGACTTCCTCGTCTCGAGAAACGTCTAGAATACGGTGTTCAGTATGGAATACAGTCTAGCTTTTTACGTCTGACAAAAATAAATGGAGTTGGATTAAATAAATCCTACTGTTACTTTAACAAATAATTATTCTGATATTATACGTTCTATGTTAAATGTTACAGTTAACAATTTTATATTGGTTCGTTACTTTAAATGAAAAGTAAAGTAAACTTCAAATGAAAGTTTCAGGGGAAAGAAAGGCAATTAATCATGTACATGCTTTCCTGCATTAGCGAACACAATTTTGATCGTACAGGCTTACAACTATGCTTCTTTAAATATCAAAGATATTCCAACGTTCCCCCACATTCAAGAATTCTAAATTAATCCATTAATTTTTAACCGAAATATGTTTCTCAAGTAAAAGATTCTTCGCTAGAATGTTTTAAAATACTACGCTTGTGTTTTTACATTTTGTAAACCCCAAATGGAAATCATAGTAGCTAATGAGTTTATCAATTTATCCAGATTACGATTGCGTTCATATTGCGCAAATTCAAACGAATATTATAAAAACTATTTATATACGATAACAATAACAACAACAACAATAATAATAACAACAACAACGATAATAATAATACACATTTGATATATATAAAAGAAGAAAAAGAAAAGGAAAATGTACGCGTAATATTGAAAAAGGAAACACTTCCGCGAATCAAATTTTCCATCATTTTTCAACCGAACTATACGAAATAGATCTCCTTTGGAGTACGATAAAACAGTCATTTAAAATTATCTGTGTCATCGCGTTGGCATACATTAAAGACAACAGACAACCATTGGCACGTGAGGATCCTGTCCAAGCGAGTTAAAAGGATGTCCATGTCGGTGCCCACCCCCAGTCGGTTGACAGACATCCTTCATCGATAGTTGGAAGGACCGGTGAAAATACACTGTATACCATCCTTCGCCAAGCTAACACACTTTTCAGTCGGTCTAATTGCGCGAGAAAACATCACTCGACAAGACGTAAAGCTCTCCATAGCGAAATTATTCTTTTAGCATATCTCTAGTTAGAGATTACGCTTTTAGTTTCCTATTTTTGGCGATTGTAGGCGCCTGTTATATCATTCTGTAGATATTATAATCATTTTTCGCAAATCTAGGAAAGTGGAAATTTCATTTTTGTCGCTCACATAAATAGTTAAATTCTCAATTAATTTTTCCCGTGATAGATAGTACATATATGTCGAGAGATTTTTGTATTTTATTGATATTTCTTTAAAGGATGCTGTTCAAAGAGTGAAATGCGAAGGACTATGGAGTTTTTATGAAATAAAGAACAGGGTAAGTCACTGTGGCTTGTTTTTTTAAGGGATCGATACGGCTGCGCTTATGTAGAATGATTTTTTGTAAATTAATACGATAGTAATATGGAAACAATGGTTATTTTGTACGGAATTTCATTTCGAAAGAAACTTGTTTTAAACGTACGAAGTACTACATCTTTTCATAAAAAATTCTGCGTTTTTATCGGTTGGCATTCTTTACGACGTCTGAAGTTTCGACAGTTGACATCTTTTCGTAAAGAAGAATTTTACTCGGCTATTGTAACTCCTCTTGCAAGGAATTATTCTGTAAACGATACATTATTCCTGTTTAAATTAAAAATACGACTTTTACATAAGAATTTTTGATAAAAAGATGTTTTGTTAAAGATGATCTTGCACTCTTTATTGCAAATACGTTAGGATCTGCTTACTAAGATATTAAAATACAGTAATAGCCTGCTGTACCTTTTTTTTAAAACAATTTCAAATCATCGTGGAAGATGTCAAAGATAGTATTAATGGAAGAAATCAGACTAAAGCTTGAGGAAATGATACCTATAGTCAAAAGTCGATTATAAAATCGTTGAGAATGTGAATTTTTTGTGATAATGATGCAGTATGGATAGCAATCGGGAAATTCAAGATATCAATGCAATGCCGGTAAAGCTGTACTATCGGGATTATTCGAAACCAGAGGACGAGAATAAGGCAGAACCGATCGAAACCGTTTACAGGACCACTGACAGGGCCACGCTGAAATATTTGAAGAATCACGATCCTAATATACCTTATTCCATCAACACTGTACATCTACAGGACCCGTACAAACATCCTCTTAGATTAGAAGGATACGCCACTGCAGATATTTTCAAAGTTCGACCAGCCTCGTTCAAGGTAATAGAATGAAAAGCTCCATGCATTGGAACGAAAACTTTAATTACTATGTAGTTACATGTATAATCGAACTTCTTGCTAAGAGATTCGTTTCATGCACTTAAACCTCGACTCCTATTATTTGTGAACAAAAGATGAAATTAGTTAGAAGTTTGTTCAAATCTTATGTCTTTCGTTGTTGTAATCGTTGTTTGTCTATTCTAATCGAATCGAAGAGTACTTGTAGAAAACACTGCAAGCAGCAAAATTGAAAAATTTGATCCCTTATTGGTAAAGGTTCTACATGTAGTAGTATATTGTTTTCTATTTGGAATGAAAATTTTTACAAATTTTTGTTTTCATGCGAATTAATCTTTTCACAAGATTATGTATCGGTCGAAGGATACGACGTTAAGGTCTAGGCACAGCAAGAACGCGCTCGTGAAGAAGGAAAGTCCTCTGATGCATTATGACAATGACGACGACAAGAGTATAAGGTAATAATACATTACGACGTGATAATATACCAAAGATGGAAATAAATATTCAAATATGTTTGTGAATTTAGTAAAAGTGAAAATCAACGATGCATAAGGATTACGAACATTATGAAGCAATATTGTACGAATAGTACTCTCCATGGCTTGCGTTATATCGGAGATTCGAATTTGTCAATTGTCGAGAGGTAATTCTGTGCAGTTTGAATATTATGATTTCATTTAATACACAAATAAATTTTTGGGCTCAGAATAATAAATGTTACCTGAGAAAAGTTAAGATAAGAAAGACATCTTAATTTTTGTCTTAAATGAAAATTTGTTCATAAACATTTATTATCTGCAATGACTTTTGAACATAATGTTTGATATAATTTTGTATTATTTTTTGTAAATAATTATCTTCGAATATTAAGAAGATACAAGCATCTATTACAGTACAACAACTAAAAATCTAATACCTCCTTCACAGAATCTTCTGGGTAATTTCCTTTACACTAGCGGTCCTAACAGCCGCTTATTATATTTGGTTTCTATATCGAAAGTGGGTTTCGACACCCATTATCATTGCTCTCAGTCCAGAATCGGTGTCCCTGGACCAGTTTCCGTTCCCCTCAGTTACCATTTGTAACATGAACAACGTAAAAAAAAGCGAGGCAGCTCGTATTAATGCTGGGTGAGTTCTCAAGCAACTGATAAAAAGACTAATACTGTTTATGTCTTAATTAAGATTTAAGCAATTCAATCTTCATATTATATTTTGTTAAAATATCATCGAAAGCTAAGTTAAACATTTATTACAACGAACCATTCAACAACAGGAACGATATACGAAAGAAGCTGTTATTGGAGGATATGTGTCGTCTTGAAAGTATGTCGCCTCGCAGTTTCAACGAGAGCACGATAACTTGGGATAACGTCCTGCGTTTTATGATCAACGTATGTAACACACAATGGAACATATGGTTTATGAGATTGTCATGATAACAATGTTATATCTTTTTCATATATCTCTGTAGTCTACTTTTCTTATAATGTCCCAAGATAAAGAGTACTTTCAATCTCATCTTACGAATTATACATATATTATTACCTTATTTCTTGCGCAATTAAAGATGCGAATAAAAAGTTCTACAGGAACACAGGAATGATTATAATTAATTGGAAAATAATTTGTAAATGTCGACTATAGTAAAAGCACTGAAATATTCATTTAAATATTTATAAGTAAGTCTGTCCATCATTAATTATTCTTCAATAGGTGTCGCAATCTTGCACAGACATGCTACATTTGTGCAAATGGCATGGGAATGTTACTGATTGCGAGAAGATATTTAATCCCACCATGACAGATGAAGGGATGTGTTGCAATTTCAATTCTGTCGACAGAAAGTACCTGTTTTACAATCCGTAAGTAAATTCCAGAAATAACAATTTACATTTGAAATCAAAATCATTTTTTTGCTTTTGATACTTTCATTTTTAGATTTTCGAACATCCAATGTTTGACCAAGTCTTTCGTGATCTTCAATAATTTCTACATTTCTGAAAATTCTTCTATTATATTGATTTAATATTAATTTGATGGTGCTCGAAATAGTCTTGCATATTCGATAAATTGAATTTTGCTTGCAGACGAGATTGGTCCGACATCAACATGACGTTCCCATTCAACAGCATCGATTGGAATCCCGAAACCGGATACGATGAAAACGTTCCTCCAGATTCCATTCCATGGAGACCGTACGGTGCTGGACAATACTATGGTCTGACTCTGGTTCTTGATGTAGACGTCGATGAATATTACTGTTCGTCCACTGCTAGTGTCGGTTTCAAGGTACTTTATCTCAGATCATGAAATTGATCTGGATAGCATTATAAACTACTACTATATATTAATTGTTCATCTAACCACCATTACAATCTAAAATCATACCATAACTAATGTAACATTTAACAAATTCTACTGTCAATATTTACATTATAATACACATTGAATTTAATAAAAATATGGTAAAGAACATAAGAGAAGCAAAAAATTATGAACCATTTTTAAAGCATTAGGTATCAATTTTATTCTGTTGCATTATTTCGATTACTTCCGACCTAAATTGAAAAATAGCCCGAGTTTCAACGAAATATGAAAAAATTCTTATTATACCTACTGTTGAAATATCTTCTTACAACGTTAGAAGTCTTTTCTGTTTGTTAAAATGTGAGCAGGATTGAAATATACATAACATTGCAAATGAAAGGATATATGACATTTAGCGATAGAATAAGAATATGTTTTCACAGATGCTGCTGCATAACCCGGTGGAGACACCAAAGATCGCCGAATTTGCGTTTACTGTGACTCCAGGCGAGGAGACTAGAGTCATCATAGCGCCCCGGCTATCGACCGCCAGCAAGTCGATAATCTCTGTTCCCCTAAAGAAGAGGAAATGCTTCTTCACCTCGGAAAGAAAGCTACGTTACTACAGAACCTACACGCAGAGGAACTGCATCCTCGAATGCGAGGCGAATTTCACGCAGAAGATCTGTCATTGCGTCCAATATTACATGCCCAGTAATTTTTCAGATGAATTCCTTTTAGTAATTTTTAAATGATGTTTTAAGTATGATCTTTTGGTAAAATTGAATTGAATAATTATGTTTATCTTATTGTGAAGTAATGTATGAGTATATATGTCCTCTCTTCAATATCAAAAGCTAAAACGTAAAAGTTAATTCTAAATTAGATTCACCATTTGTTTCCAGAATCCTCTAACACGTTAATCTGTGAAAAGAAAGACGATACATGTGCGATGAAAGCTCGCAGAGCAATGGAAGTTAAACTGTACGACGATGATATTGGGATAGCCTTAAACGTTTCTGAAACGTAAGCTTCTCTTACCAGAAGATTCCGACAAAACAAGAATTAAAATCATATCTTTTACAGGCCCAGTTGCAACTGCTACCCCGGATGCTTCGAGATCGGTTACAACGTGGAAATCTCACAGAGCAAATTAGTGTCCTCTTTCATTGTTCCTGACAGCTACGTGAAGAAAAGCAAAGAATACTTCTCGTAATTTTATTTGTTCTTTTAACTTAAGAAAATTATTATTTAATATTTATTTATAATACACATTAATATAGTAAACAGTAATAATTTTTTATACTAATGATTAGTCATAATAATGGGAACGATTTTTCTTTACTAGTACCAACATGGCGGTGGTCCACCTGTTCTTCGTCGATTCTCAATTCACTAAGTATATGAAGAACGAGTTGTTTGGTTTCACAGAATTTCTATGTAAGTAGATCTTAATCTTTGTTATGTAATATATGATTCATATTAACGAAATATTTTAATTAAAATGACGACCAAAATGTTGACTTTGGGTCTAGACGATAAATGGCTTTCCAGTGTTATCTATTGCCGCATGTTTGTATCTAATCCTTCCTTGATTCATGTAGATCCCTTGGGTTCAGCTCTAATATCGATCTGATTCATTTTTTATGATAGTAGTAATTTAACAGTATATAAACATACTTATCAAAGAAGATAAATCAAATCGTCAACACATCTTTTTACATTACAAACGTATAGTGCATTTCCTATAAAAACAACAAAGGAGCATAAATTTACTGATACCTTTAGTCACAAATTTTTGGCTTTTAACTGTTCTCTCCTTGTTTATTCCATTCTGTATTTTACAACAATATGTGACAGGGCTTGGAATGGCTCTATGAGAGCAGTTTTTTACATAATATATAGTACTTTACTTTCATTAGAGTTTAAACATATGGTGACACTAAAATATAATAATGTAGTAAAGTGTTACCAATCGGAGGTTTTAATTGAGTAATATGAATTAGTAAAAAATCAAACACGAAAGATAATAAAAATGAAATAATATAAAAATCTAATACTTCTAAATTTTATCAACTACAATTAACGTAAATATTAATTACAATTGAAACAAATTTTTAATTTACAACTCCATTAAACATTTAAAAATTGCGTTTGAACAACAGTGGTACACATATATAAGACGCTCTTCAGTTGTTTAGAACCCTAATGAAGTCATAAAGTACCGTAAGATTAGAGAAACACTGGAATTGTTAAAATTTGAGCAAAAGCATACGATTCGCATTATAAAAAGTTTTGTAAAGTTCAAGGATCTCAATTACATAACTGTTTGCATGCAGCTAATACTGGTGGCTTGTTGGGTCTCTTCATGGGCTTTAGTTTCCTCTCTTTGGTGGAAATCATGTATTTCGCGACATTGCGGTTGTGGTGCCGCATATACAAAAAGAGGCATGCTTCTCGCGATAATACTCTTCACGTGCAACCATTCGACTCTAATACTAACCTCGTTTATCCTTTTGTACAATGATCTATCTATTCTTACTTTTTTTAAGAAACTTACTCATTTTTGACAAAAGTTTTATTGTCGTTAATCGTTAGTATATAAATTGCATGTAAATAGATGTTTGATCTACAAAAATGTGCGATATTATGTAATTTATGAGTTTTTGAATGTACTGTGAAGAAATATATTTGAGAAAGTAATGTGCATCTCAACTAGTGTACTCAGTTCCGTTTGTTATTCATTATTCAACTTTTTTATTGTTCCATACTTAGGATGGATTAATAACTAACCATAGATATATTGACAATAAGTGTTCCATCCAAATGGTAGTACCAATATGTCTAAAATACATTTTTTAATTCTTTGATTTTTAATAAATTACATTAAATAGTTTGCAGAATGGACTAGATAGAATATAAAATCTCTTATCTTTCTCTAATACAAATTTATAATTCGGATTTGTTCAAAGTAGATAATGCAATTATCTGTAAGTACATATGTTATATATTAATTTTAAAATTATATGTCAAAGTGGTATCGGTTTTGGTAATTATAATTTCTACTTTGATGTTATTGAAATAAAGTAAATAATCATTACTCTTACTATATTTAAAACAGATAATTGTATTTTGTATATAGTATTTAATTGAATTGTATATATTAAATCTTAACTTTACTATTATTCAATTAAAGAATAATTTCATATATATCTTTGCATATTCGCGATATTAAACTATGTATATGCCGCACACGGTAACTACCATACTGTGCTAGAAACAATTACAACCTGTCATTGCAACATAACAACAAGAACACATAGTAAACTAAAAATATCAAATTTTTATTTATTTATAATAATATAAAATTAATTATCATTTTTCTAAATAAGCTACTATCGCTTTGACAAAACATAGCAATGTTATTTCGAAAGACATGCACTTTGTCAAACGACTTACCTTTTTGTGTGGAATTCTCAATGAAATCTTAACCGTAGTCGGGTAACATCCTCAGGAACATGTCAACGTGATAACAAAATACTATAGTAACTGAAAAATCGTCACACTACACAATTTCAGACATTCAGTCGCTAAACACAATTTAATATTCTACACGACGCCATGTTTATTGGACTACTGTACGGGTGTAACTAAATTCACTCGTCGTGCGACGTCGAGGACTAGAGTCACGTCGTTCTAGAATCACGAACTGTCTCTGCGCAAGTGCACCGCGAACGCGCGAATTTTCAAACTTGAATTTCTCTATCTTTCAAATTTTTCATTTATTTTTATTGAATCATCGATTTTACTGAAGTTAATTATTAGTGAACATAGACATTTATTATAAAATCTATTGAAATTCGATATTAAAAATATATATGTATGAAATTGTAATTTGAAAAATATGTAAATATTTTGTAAAAGTTGACGAATAAAAATAAGGTTTTCGGTATCAAAAATATATAAAAGTTATCTTGGTTGAATGAAAACAATCAGCTGTTTAAAGTATCGTAGCTCGGGCGTACTGGTCTTGCACACGCATATCTACTGAATAAAATTGACGTGTCTTCAAAAATGAAAATGTCCCGTGGACATCATTTATTATTATACCTAAAGTCTGATATAATCGTGCGCTAACTTTTTAATCGGTACGGTTTTCTTATCTAGGCAATAATCAGTATGATACATATTACATTCAAAATTATAATTCTAGTTATATTGACAGCAGACTAATCTAAAGTGACAATCTTTTTTTCCTTTACGACTGTTCTTTTTCATACAAAACGGTGTTCGAGCGTGTGCACCTGATTATTTTGTACACACGCATTTTATAAGTTTCTTCGGAGTGACTTCACCCACCGCATATTATTTTTATCGTTTATTGTTTAGCTTCGTTTTGTAAATGATTCTCTTTCTTTTCTTTCAACATTTTTCGAATTAAAAAATATTTAAATTCCTTTTTCTCACAATATTAGACAGACTTGAAAAGAAGAGCTCGCGCGGAAGTCGAAGCCAAAGGAAAACGAAAGATTGAAACTTAATTTTAAAAGAGCGCATCGCGGAATACAATTCGCTTCATCTATAACGTGTTACATGATAAAAGTAAAATTTTTTGCTTTTCTTTAACTACAATCCTCTGTTTCCGGCATTATCATGTGGCAGATGATAAAAATACCGAGATCATTCGTTCGTCATTTACAATATTCATGGAACAAAGTGTTCCCAGTATTCTTACGAATTCGACGATGAAAATACCAGCTAAAAATTATCGAGGTCCCCCGTGAAAAAGACGAAAATAATAATTCATCTCTCTTAATCATCATTATGATAATCATCATATCATCACTATCATTATCGTCATCTTACAATTTTTATATATAACTTTACATTCCTACTATAGTTTAGCTTATTAGAAAGTGCGTAGATTTTCAAAAATTTTTTTACAATGGCAAATGAAAAAATATCTCGATAGATACCCTGAAAATAAATTATTACGTTAAATATACAGTCTCACGTCGTTAGATTCGCGTTTACCAATGTTCCTTTTTTTTTCTCTAATTTTCTTGTCGTCATGATAGAAAATTACAAGATTTCTTTATTTTATTTTTTCTCCTATCCTCCCATTTTATTTTCTTGTTTCTTGTATTATTATTTATTATTATGTTTTTTTTTCTCTTCAAAGTAGGATGTCTCCTTATTATCTTACAAAGAGGCCATTTTCAACTCTTCCCTTGCATCTTCTTCTACCCCATAGTCTATTATCCTCAGAACATTGTCTCCTTTTTTCTTTCTTCTTTTTCTTTTCTTCCAAACGCCCCGCTTCACAAGACTTAACAATACGACAATGAACAGATAATTTAATAGGA
This sequence comes from Bombus pyrosoma, assembly GCF_014825855.1. NCBI lineage: Eukaryota > Metazoa > Arthropoda > Insecta > Hymenoptera > Apidae > Bombus > Bombus pyrosoma. The sequence continues at coordinate 5,839,398 of NC_057784.1, forward strand.
ACGTGTTTTATTATCAAAAATTCGTATGATCAGCATTATTGCCCATACAACATGGTGTCATGTAAAAATTAATCTATATCGCGATAGGACTGCATATTTCCTTGTTTTTCATTCCGTTTATCCTTCCTCTTCTTTTTCTTTCTTATTTATTTTTTTAAATTAAGAAATTTCATAAAATTGCACGCTATACCTAGGCTTCATTCATAATTTCCATCCTTCTCTCTTCCACGATTTTTCTCCATTTTAAATATTTACGAATATGTTTCTACATTAATTGCGGTATAGTCAATACCGTATTACCGTGTACTCGTAATGTTTCCTCCACTTCCGTTTATTTTTCTAGTTTCTACCTTCCTTTTCGCTTGTTCTTTCTCTTTTGGCTAGACGACGAATATTGTTATCAAAAGGAGAGAGAAAAATAAAAAGAACGCGAACCGGAAAAAAAGAAGAGAATCGCAAAAGTCCATTTTCCCTTTGCATGTGTCTGCAGTGTTTTAAAGAGGATAGTTTTGTACAAAAACCCTTCGTCTTTCCTTCGAACACGGACGAAAAATCTGTACACGTTACAAGACTTATACAATATATACTTATATAAAGTTCTGTTTTTACGTATATTCACCTCGATATGCCTGCTTAATCCTTATCTGGACATTAACGTCAGTGTGTTACCGTTTATATTATAAAATACTGTTACGTTAAGAGCCTTTCTTTGTTTTCGTTCTTTAAAATCCAGATAAGAATTAATCATTGAGTGAATGGCATGCGCAAATTCATTAAGCCGTCAGTCCTTCGAAATCAACGCGGTCGCAAAAGGGTCGAACGTTTTAAGGACACTGATCGTCTTCGATGATTCTTATCGTCGAAAAAAAAATCGTAAATTTTCTGGCGCTTCAATGATCCTTCTCAATGCGATTACAAACAAATTGCCGGGTTACATGATGGCCCTGAAGCCTCGACCCTTAATTCCTCAAACGATCAAGGAAGGATTCCATGATTACGTAAATTGATCGATACGTATCGAACGCAATATAGAACAAAGTAATTTCATTCCTTTCTTCCCTTTAAGTTCATTTGCGATTTGAATTCGTGAGCTTATGTACAACCGAACATAGGTCAGAATATATTCTCGCGAGGCTCAGGAAGACGCTTCCAGGCGTTTTGATTAAAATGGAAGCTCCGAATTTTCATTTCGTACGCAGAATATTATCTAAGGAGTCTGATAAAAAAATTATCAGATTTTGCAAGGGAGCGAAGAAGGGATACGTCAGTGCTTAAAATGGCCAATTTGAAAAAAGAAACAGAAAATGAAAACAGAAATATTTATTCATAAATGGCACTGATTAGCAAATTTATTGAATATTATGATTTATGGGGTTGCCTTATGAACAGTTCCGTATCTCCTTCGATAATTTCTACGACGCGAACCCTAAAATTACTTATTCACCTAGTTACTTACAATCCTTATAAACCTTTCTCGGTGATAGGTCTCCTATTTAACGTAGGTACAATATTATAAAAGTGCGTTAGTTCGTTCGAACAAAAGGGCCCGATAATCTTTCGATACAAAAATCTTGCTAATCTATAACCAGCAATTCGGAACTGCTCAAAACAATTATGGGAATCGCTCATGTCAATCAGATTCTGAAAAAATCAATCGAAACGTAGAAATAATCGAAAAAAAAAAGGAAATTTTAAAAACATAGAATCTTTCCAATTGGAAATTTTAGAAAATTGAATACTTTACCAGAATCCTTCTAAAATTTGATTCCGTAATTATTCTGAGCAGTTTTTCCCATCAAATCGCATCTAAGACATTACAATTTCAAGCTCTCGCCTTGGGATTCGACAGATTAAGAATCGTGTTTGTCTTTCTTCTCAATTTTTTCATGCTTTCACTCGCTTAATCGAACGAAAGTGAGTCGTTTTGTAAAACGCTACGATTAGAGCCCTCCTCTTCGACCTGGGGACATCGTATAATTATTAATACATATATTTACAAACTCTGTTTTTCCTCGGGAACTGTAGATCACTGTCATACAAAGAAATAACAGAGGAAATATCGTTTATTTCAAACACTCTAACTTGGGTGATCATTTACAAGTTTTTACTATCCTCGACTAAAGTGGCTGAGTTTCAATTAAAGGAACAATAGAAAATTCAAGAATATCGACGATTACTATTCGGAGAACTACAATTACATAGTTTTACATAATTAATTTAAACAATAATTTAAGAAATCATTGCACTGGCAAGCTAAGGTGAAGCATACCGTTAAGAAAATTAAACTGTGTACCACTCAGTCTTAGGAAAATAGAAACGAAAACGTAGTTTTGTGGAAAGCGTTGAAACTTGTAAAGGACTGTGTGACTAAAAAAAGAAAGAAAAAATATATAATATAATCAAAAAGCATCAGATGAACGGAAAATTCAGGGAACACCGAAGAGAAAAGTTTTTCTAATCTAATCGAAAATACTGTAGCAGGTATTATGACCACATTAACAGTAAATTAAACATAATAGTATTACCTTTATTTTACAAGTTATAGCGATAAAAACAAAGTAATCCCCAATCCCAGATTTTATTTGCAAGAATTCTCCATTACTGCTCAATGATTTGATTGCAGAGGGTAGATCACTCTGTGATCACGTATTTCGTTTTGATAGTATTTCTCCGTTAATACTTCAATAATCAGTTTATATACTGTATAAAAAAAACAATTCTTGGGACATCACCGAGCCATATAGTCGTATGTTCGCCGTATACGTTTTAGGATTCATTTATTACAATAATTATTTACTTTATTCGTTTCGTTTTCGTACAAAAACAGTTTGAATATCAAGTTGATATAGCTATTGAAAAATTAAGTTTCATTGTTAATGGTTCCTATTAGCGGCAATTTGTTTAGTGAAGTTAAGAAAAAAGAGAGAAAAAGAATATTTCATTAATTATTCCCGGCAAAAACGAAATAGGAGGATAATACAAATGTTATTCGAAACAATTAAGAGATATCAAAAAAGAAAATTTTATATGGCGGAAAAAATATACAGTTGATGTAGATGTCCGAGGAACAGTGTGTTTCTTTGCTTCAAAATGGCGTATATGGCATCCTGACCATTGCCGTTACCAAAAGTTACCGACTAGTCGGTAGGCGTAAAACCGTTGATGCCTTTTTTAAAGTTACAATCGAACCGATTCACCGCTATTTTAAGAGTTCGCAGTGATGGTGTTTGGCCATCATTCTTAACAAATGGGGATATAAAAATTAATTATGTATATATTGTATAGATAATCTAGCCAACTATTTTGCTGTTACAAACTAGCAACTATTTTAGTAACTGATATCCATTATAGTCCACGGTCTTAAAATTATAAAACAGATTAGTCTGCCCGTCGATATTCACTATTATTTATTGCAGCTCCGTGTGAGATAGAAATCCTCTTCGCGTGACGCGTTACCTTTGTCGTCATCATATTCCTCTTTTTTATTTTGTTAAATCGTGGTCGTTGTCATTGCAATAACGCAATAATTAGTTTTCTCTTGTGATCCCGAATGACTGGACGGAAGAGGGCTCGCTCAAATCGCGATATCGTTCCGTACCACGACTTCAGTTTCATAACATAAAGACGTATGCAAAGATGATAATAGCTTCCCTTTTCGATGACGATTTACATGTTTTCTTTGTCATATTTTAATTTTAACATTCCTATTTTTTCTTCATTTTATTCTTTTTTTTGCTTAAGTTAATTCTTGATTTCAATTTGCAAGAACAAATAAGATTATCATATAATATACATAAATCAATATTCATTATTTTCATTTTTTTACTTAAACAATAATAAACAAGGGCCGAGGTTCGGGCATTTAAAATAAATCTGTCGTTTCGCTACAAACTTATTGACATTTGTATTTTTTAGATCCGTTTCTGAAACATTTAGCTACGACGCTAATAAAATGCATAGCATGCATAGCATTAGAGCGATCAGATTACTGTCACTTCCTGCTTAGCCAAGATCCATTCGAAGCTATCACATGTGTTTTTTATCGTTCAATGAGTCACGAAACCTGTATATATGTAATTATGTTCACTATAATCTTTTTGTATTAAACTTTGTTCAGAGCGACGGGTATGACCCACGAATATACAAGAAAAAAAAGAAACAAAAATTAATTTGCAATTTGGCATTTACAAATCAATGGAAGTAACTACATTATCGTTAGAAACGATTCTACTGATGTTATTTGATCCGATGTTAATGTTTCTAAATAATGCGTCTATCTCAAGTGAGAAAATATAAAGTAGATTTATTAATATTTCTTCTTTACTTCATTCTTTCCTTTAATATCGCTCCGGATTCATTCACAAAAAATTTGTCTTTGTTACTACCGGTGGTCGGGAGAGTGTTTCGATTTTTTACGAGCCGTACTCTTCCGAGTCACATCCTATGAAAATTACTCACTCGCGTAAACTATCGCTGAGTCTTTCTTTTTTTTTTTTTAATCGTATCCCCTTTCCATGCGTATTTATTTAAGATATACCCGACTGTCACCAAATAATCCTCCCACAGAATCTGCACATAAAACGTGCTGCCAGTCACTCTGGAAATCTGTCTCCTCATCAATGTTATCCATGTCTCCTTTTACATTTTTTTTGCATACGTTCACATGTACGTTGCATTTTCAATGTTAATTACTTTTTGTTTGTTTGTTTAAAAAGGTTAAAAGATTAACCCCTTTACCAGCTCCTGAAAGGTATTCTCTAGCTGAATCATTTAGGCTCTGGAAAGGTCACCTGACACTTGTAGACTTCTTCGAGCATTACCGCTTGCCCTTGACCTTGACTTACGGTAACAGGAGTCGTGGCATTCACTACGACAACCTGTTGACCTTGCTGTGCTTGTTGAGGCTGCTGCTGCTGCTGCTGCTGCTGTTGCTGCTGATTACTCGCGTTCGCTTGCTGTGCGTTACTTGGATTATTCGCATTCTGACTTCGGGCAGTTTGACCGTACTTTTCATGAATTGCACGATGACGCTTTAATGCGAAGCGATCGGAAAATCCGATCTCACATATATCACATCTGTAGGAAGAACGATATTGATTAGATGTTTAAATTGAAAATGAAATAACGAAGTATTAAAAGTACATGCTACATATTACCTATGGGGCTTTTCACCAGTATGAACCTTCGCGTGATTTTTCAGATGTGTAGCTTGATTAAAGGCCGAACCGCATATATTACATCTATAAGGTTTTTCACCGGTATGAATTCTTCTGTGATTCCAAAGGGTCGAATGTCTGGCGAATGTTTTTTCACACACTTCACACTGATAAGGACGTTCACCAGAATGAATTCTCTCATGATTCTTTAAATGAGGACTTTGCGAAAACTGCATACCACAAACACTACATTTAAACGGTTTTTCACCAGTATGCACTCGTCCATGATTTTTTAGATAAGCAGCTATAAATGTAAAAATAAATAGCGTGAATGTAAAAATAAATTGACAGTGTACATTATGATCTTTTAGAACAAGTTACCATAATTTTCGTGATTCTATTTTATTCACCTTTTGCAAAAGCTAAGCCACAAACTTCGCACTTGAAAGGTTTGTCTCCAGAATGAAGTCTCTTATGGGACCAAAGTGACGAATATCTGGAGAATGTTCCATCACATACGTTGCAATGAAACGGCTTCTCTGCCTGATTTTGACTGTTCTGTTTACCGCCTGTAAATAAAAGAACATCCGATTTCTTAGTTTTCCTCGAAGGGCCAGTTCTACAAAAAGATATGCTTCGAGATGATTGAGTAAATGCTTTGAAGAATTAGAGACACTGGATTGTGTATGGTTCTTTGAAAAATATACTCTTTGTTGATATATCCAAAAGGGGATTTCAATATAGAAAAGAGAAATTCTACGTTATAGCACCAATAAATCATTTTATGATGCAAAACTAATGCTTTGGACAAAATGTAACAATATTATGTAGAAATTTGAACATGCGGGTTATGGAAGTTAGTGCAGAAAATAAGAAATGAGGTATGATCAGATGTTTTAAATCTGATGATTTTTGGATCATTATATATATGTATAGAATGATTAGTTATATTCAGAGTATTAAAATAAGTTCCTTATTGCCTATGTCTTGAAATAAAGAAAGAATGAACTATATGAACTGAAATCTAAAATAATTTTTCCATATTAACAATGCTAAAATTTAGTGAATCAAATTTATAAAACTGTCCCTTAGGGGAGATTTTATTCCGTGCAATGATTCTTAAATGTAAATATCGACAATGCTACCAAAAAGAAAACAGAATTGATGCAACCAAAATTCAAAATTTTTAATATTGGGAAAAACCAGCAGTGCTGAAGACCTTTGTCTATCTACAACAAATCCATGCAAATAAAATATGGTAGATACTATAAATAATGAAAGAAGCTTATGATACTAAATTTTTGCAGCATTAAACATTTATTTCTTTTTGCCATAAATTCGAGAAAGAAGCAAAACAAATAACGACGAAATGATTCTAAATATTATTTTTACAAAACGGTGATATAACGGTATTTATTTATTTTTTCTTCATGTGAGGTATAAGAAGGTATAATGACTTTTAAAACTTTTATAATTGATAGAAAAATTTAAATGATATTATCCAATTATTAATAGACGGTTCTAAAATATACTATGAAATATAAATCCCTTATTTTTTTGGCTTTAATTTCTCCGACTTACTTCCTATGATGATGCGGCCTGTTGCCTTGCAGCCGCCACACTTTGCGAGGGAACTGATTCCAGAATCTAGTTTTTCGTCGTGTTTACCTACCATACACCACCCGATGTACGATCATGATAGTAATGAAATGATAGTAGTACAGGAAAGATGATTATGGTTTAGTAAGAAAAATGTTTCTTTTATATTATTAATTTTTTATATGTGTTAATATTATATATATACATATATTAACATTATATATATTAATATAATATAATATATTACTTTAAAACAATAGAGAATGTGATTTCTCATAGTAAACATTTTTCTTCTATTCTGCATGAAGCATGGCAATGGTAATTTTTACTTACCAATAAAAATTATTCCTGTGCCATTACATTTATGACACTTAGTAACACTGGTGACACCCCTTCGTTTCACAGGATGATGACCAGGTTTGATAGCTATAAAAACAAAAATACATTTAAAGTATTTATTAGATAAAGACTATTAAAATATACTATAAATGAAAGTAATTATTTGGTGTTTCTGTAAATGTTAAAACAAAATAACATTTATATTAACATTTTATATGTTGTTATATGTTACAATGGAAAATATTTTTACGGTAAATAATGAATGATGAACATACTCTTTTTAATTTTAGTAGGATGATGTTCACAAGGGTCTTCACTGCCACAATCTTCACAAATCTGCACCTTTGGTTTCTGGTGCATATTTGTCTTATGGCTTTTTAATTCTCCTGGTAATGCAAAACAAGCTCCACACACATCACAGGTATATGGTCTTTCTGGTGTAGTTGCAACAGTAACTGTTGTAGGTGTTTGTACAACAACTTGCTGTGGTTGTTGCTGAAGATTACTAGGTGTTGTATTATGAATCCGTTTATGATGATTCAGCAAACTCATATGCCCAAAGACCAAACCACAAATATCACATTTGAAGGTCGCATTGGTAGCAGCCGCAATACTCATCTGATTTAATAATGTGTTATAACCGACAGGTTGCACATCAAAACGATAGCAACCCTTGTCGTCGGTTGTAATTGCACCGATTGTGCTCACTGCATTTGTTTGAACCTTTTGAAGCATGTTGACATTGTAATAGAAAGGGAAGTCTGCAGTTGCAGATTGCTGCTGGGACTTATCCTCTTTCTTATCTGTTGTAACATACATCTGCTGAGATTGTTGCTGCTGTGATTGTTGACCTTGAGCAGCTTGCTGCTGCTGTATTTGTTGCGGGTCAAACATAGCTGCTTGTTGCTGTAAATTAATATTGTAAATAACAATTTCTTATATTTAATATAATAAATACAGAGACAGGTAAATACATTATTGATTAAAAATTTATGTAACAGATCTATGTAAAAAGGAAGTAAAATATAGAAACTTATTTAATGAAAGATGTTATACATATTTAAGGATATGATCTACTTATTCACTGTTCCTTTTTAAATCAGATGTAAAAACCTATCTCTGTTCATAGTTTCAAAATTAGTAACCTGTCTCTGATCGCCGTAGCTCGAATTACTCTGCTCCGTTTGAGTAAAACTATTGGTTTGCTCGGTTTGAGTAAACATGGAACACTTCACTGGCTGTTCGATTGGTTGGCTCTGTTAAGCGGTAATTATTGTTAGATATTACGAGTCTTGTACTACATCCACAAAAAACAATGACATTCTATATGGCTTTGTTTAAATCAACGTGCTACACACATTGGTATACGTTATGCGTATTAAGCATCAATGAGAAGCTAATAAATACCAATGGAGAAAACTCGTTCCTTTTTTACGTCGTGCTGGTATACAAGCTGCATACCTGTTGTATTTGATCAGGACGGGTTGTGTTCAACCACACCACGTTGCTGCCATTTGATTCTAGGGCCATTGATGTGTTGCCTTTGACCCTGCACAATCAGTAGGCATTCATTAAATGAAAACAAAATAGGAGCTGTATGTGATACATCTAGATAAGTAACGGAACCACACCAAAGTGGCTAGGGATAACTTTCATAGATAAATATGAAAAGAAAAGAGTGATAGAATAGAGGTAAGAAACAAGGGCTCAAAGTATTACAGCAACATACGATACTCACATGTGATAGTCTACACGGGCGCCGCGGGTTACATGTCTGGGTGCCAAACGGATGATCTTCTAGTTGCCATGACTGCGGCGCGGAATGCCGCGCAGCTGGTCACTACTATTCCTGGTGATCGTGATACCTTAATAACTAATTTATATGTTTCGTCCTATACAACATCCGAGAAACAAATTCCTCGTGTCGGTAGGGCCGTGGTCGCGACGGAAAAATCAATGGCGATCGATTTAGTGCTTTGATACACCTTTTTAATACGTTAGATCCCGTTAAAATTAACACTGGGCACAACGCCGGTGAGATTTCGCCTGTTGTGGATGCCGCGAAATCAGTTTTGAGTTACACGCTTGTCAATGAGCAGCGTTGACCCGCGCAGATCATGTCGTCCAAGCGCGGTGGCGGTTGCGGCGACTGGTATACGAAGCGCGGGTTTCTCGGTTGCATAAAATTGGCGGTACCTCAGCGTTAAAGCTCTCTTTGATTTTATTCCCGTCAGGTTGGGCCACGTCGCCGCGTACCGTGGCTCAGGATAGGCCGATGCGCGAACAAGCAGACCGAGCACCGTCAACAAACTCTACGGTAGCCATTACACGCGACGAGGATAACAATGGGCGACACGAACGCGCGCTGCCCCCGATGCCTTTTTCCGAAGCGTTTTCGGGCGCCTTCCGTGAATGCAGCCGCAGCCAAGCGCCGCCAAGGTCAGCTCCCGGTGACGCTCCACAGACGCTAATAGCCGTTACACCAAGCGATTTCATTGGTCCATGACCTACTGTCCTCGCTTCTCATTGGTCTCTACGTTCTCTACGTGACAGTCTTAGAAATCATCATTTATCTCTTCCTATTAACATTACACTTTTTTTCATGAGATTTAGAGAAATATTCTCGAGTCTTTTTTAAATATTTACAAGTATTTTATTTTTATTTGGAATAAGTTTTTGTTGTTTGGTTTTTTTATGAGAATAAGTATGTTATTTTAGGATGAAACTATATACTGGAATTGTAAAAATAATAAGTAATATTAAACTACTAAGTAGTTATAATTTTATATTTACTATATACATGTTTTAGGTGTAAAAGTGTCTTTTGTATCTGTAAAGTATGTAGTTGACGTGGAAATCTAGCTTGAGAGTTTACATTCATATGTAATTCAGCTGTTCGATGTAAGATAGCGCTGCTGAGTTTCCGAGTCCCATACAGGTATTTGAAGTTTTTACCCGTTGCGTATAATCGTCCATACATTATCGAGGAAAATGATCGCTCGTTTATAATTAATTTGAAACTGAACCACATGATATTTATTAACGATTTCTAGTCTCCAACGATTCATGGAAACGCGATGAATGTATATCAGCAATCGGTTTTAAAATTTGGCATGTATTTTATTTTGCATATTTTCACTACCTTACCGATTCATATACTGTGGCGTTTTTTATAACTAATTCTTACAATTGAAAAATAAGAGATCCGTTTAAAGTACATCACATTGTCGGTTTAAAAAAATAAAAAAATATTATTGTTCGTATGATTTCTTTAAGTTATACATGGTTTATATATGGAATATATTATTATTTTCCAAGATAATTTAGAAATCATACGCTATCCATTTTCATTTATTCTATATTAGAAGATCTATTTTTGTTTAAGTCTACATAAGAGATATGTTTCTCTATCTGAATTATTGTTACCGATGAGCGCCAACTAGCGAAACCTGCCAAACATTATAATAAACGACGTTGCATATGATTCCACTATCTCGTGATTTATAAATAATGGACAATATATAAGGACAAAGTTTAAATGTTGCCTAATAAGCGTTTAAACCTTACCAAATAGTCACTCAATAAAATAAATTTTCATTACGAATGAACAGTAGATATGTTATAATAAAATTTAGTAAATGATACTGATGTTAAAAAGTGATGTTTAACAAGCTTTTTTTCAGACAAAGATGCGGTATTAGAGAAATTTCGTTGACAAGCCATGCAAAATATTTCCTTGAGGACATCGTATCAAATGGGTCAGGCTTCTATGAAAGGACGAGAGATTAAAGTCATCTGTGTGCCTAGTTCTATACATACAAATGCGGCTGGTACATCGTGAATTACGTACTCATATTGACGACGTGTACAATACTAATTTTCCTGATAAATTTCAGAACATCAATTTCTCTCTTCCTAAAATCGTTATTCCAAAATTATTCTCCTTCCTAAATTATTCCCTCCTTTATTTATCATCTTAGGGAAAATTTAAAACAATCAAAGTAACAAAATATTCAGTTGCTGGCGCAGTTAAATTAATGCAAAGGATTAACGCTTCTATTTCCTTGCCGTATTATTCAAAGGTATTTCATCTTTCAAAACTTTTAACATTGAGTAGGTACGTGATTCGCGTAAAATGTACAAATTCCTCTGGATAGTGCAATTTCCGCAGTACAAGTTACAAATGAAATTACCGCGAACAGAGCGATCTACTCAGTCATTTTACAGTTTCAAGAGCATAGATTTTGAAATACTTTAAAATTACAAAGATTAAAGCTATTAAACACTATTAAAAGTTGGAAATTTTCACGGCTCCTTATACGAAGATTCTTATATCATGTAATTACTTTCAAATACTTGAAGAATGATCGAATAAACGAGGAAACGACCGAATATAGGAAATGAAGATTTTCAGTTTAATCAGGAGAATCTCGACACTTTCAGCTTTAAAAATTCCTAAAAATAGTTAATTCATTAAAATCTTGCTACAGCGTTGAAATAAATGATTTTAATATTCCTCATCCTTTCCTCAGGAATAATAATCATCAAGGTATAATCAAGAACTACTCTTGACCTGGAAATTTATACTCTTCTCTCATTAGTTTTCTCAAAACAGTATTTTCATTTCAATGTACATTTTTCCACGTCTAAATATAGCCAGTATCGTTGCTGGCTTATTTCGTGCTTTTGAAATGGTATCGTGTAATCCAGAAAGCAACCCTTTCGCTTTTATGTAAACGGCATACCAGAGTCAAGCTTGTATCAAAAGTCGAACAAAGCACATGTATCACTGTAATTATGCCACTTTATAAGTCAAATTACTCTATGGTCCTATATTTCCCAATTTTCAAATTTTGGGAAAACTCGAATTCAGCTGTCTGATCTTGCGTTCGTTCGTTCTTCGAGTACTTAAGAGTTACTGGAATCATAATTCTATCATCACTTACCGTGCGAGAGACTTAAAAAAAATTGTTTCTTTCTAATACCTTTGATTTTTGTGATTTCAGAAAATTCCAAGTTTCATTAGAGTCGCAACTTCACCGCTATTTCTGTAAGAGTCGCTGGAAGTTTTTAATAGTTTCTTTTTCGTAACTCTGAAAAACTAGAAGTTTCTTTAAAACAACAACTTCATCGCTATTTGCATAGAAATACTTGTATCCATATCTGATTTTACACTTGATCGATGTCGCGAAACATACTGCGAAATTGTATACACTGGCAAACAGACCATCCTCTCGATCTTCTTTCAGCTTGTCTAAATACGCGTTGAAGCGTGGGAGGCATCGCTTTAACCGACTATTAACAGTGTCGCAGGATATCGCGTTGCGAAATTCGTCGTGCCACTGTTTTTTTTACACAGCATCATCGCCAAAACGACATCTTCAATTTTGATAAATGGCCTAGGAGAATAGCCTATTGAGAATAGAATTCTTCATTAACAATAGAATCGCATGCTATTTGTGTTAGGAGCTGGACTTGCCTTCTCGAATAATGGATATAAATGATTCTGATACGATGTACGTTTTTAGCTTCGGTATAGGTTTTTATTTCGAGTGTTTGTTTGATGCGATTTTAAAAGTTCCCTCGGACGCGCAATCGATATAGGTGACCCACTTCGAGATCGTTCTGCGTTGGAACATCTCTTTTTCCAGCAAAGAACGCTTCTTGTCCACGAAGCAATGAAGATTCAGAGACGGAGGATTCGAAAGATCAGATTTTCTACGGTGAAAAGGATATGCTGGACTATCGAATATTTCGTGAGATTTACTGAATTGGTCGTTCGAGTGGTATGCGATATTCGCGATTTAAAAATATTTCAGCGATATTTACTCGCTGTAAGAAGCATCGATACAGATATTGTTTCTTCAATGTACTACATTCGATTGTACATGAACATATAGTGACAATAATAAGGGTATTTCAAAAATATTCTAATTCATTCGTATTTTCCACAATTAATTTGCAACGTAAGATTAAAAAATAAGACTTTCTATGTGCGACAAATTTCACTTAAATGTTAATTTTCGAAAACGTAATCTAAAAGAAATTGGTAAATATCCTCTTGGATAGCACAATTTATCTCAATTTCCCAATAAAATTGAAAATTAGACCTCATTGATGTACATCAAATTTCTCCTGTGTCTTAATCTTCAAAAACATAATCTAAAAAGAATTGTAGAATATCGAAAAAGCGTAATTTATCTCAGTATCTCAAATTGGTCTCGTTTGTGTTTTAACACAGTTCTTAATATATTCGAGACAAATATATTTCCTAATACCATTATCCCATCAACGAGACGAGTACAACAAGTTTTATGTTCCCTGCAAGTTGTTGTAGCACTAAATTACATAAGCCAGATGAATTTTTAAGTAGCCAGTACGGCCCTGTAAATCGTAGCGCCCGTTTCAAAATGCCTCGTCGCCCGGCACCAGTCTCACTCAGTCAGTTGGCGTCGCGACGCCGTCGCCAGAGGTATTCGAGAGCCACGTACGATACGGTTCCCGGGTTTTCTCTCTTCCTGACACAAACGGGGAGAATTACTGAAAGGGACGCACAGTGCACGCGAACAGTGAACACCGCGATTCCATTCTCGCAATTAGCCAATCTCTAACAAATAATTTCTTCACAGACAAGACAGCAAATATTTACAAAATTAACCGAATATTAAATCATTAAATACCTAGGGAAAATAAAGGGGGAAATAAAAATAAAGGAACGTGAGATAATATAGTGATACAAAGCTTCGAGCAAATGTGAATCGTTGAATATAATTTTCAAGAGGATCGAAGTAACAAACCTTCTCTCCAAATAACGAATTTTCGTATTTGCGAATCTTTGCATACAGCTTCCAAGAGGATTGAAATGATGAAATAATAAAATAAATAATAAAATTTGAATGTTCGGACACAGCTTCCAACAGGACCGAAATAAGCAATTTTCTTTTCAAATAACAATTGGAAGTCAGAAATCGAACTGAGCGCTATGTAAATTCTGTTGGTAGTGCAGTATCGATGAGCCACGAGCTTAATAGTTTTGTACAAATTGTCGCTGGGAGGAGAGGTAAACGCGATCGTTGCCAGAAAGTGAATTAAACGCAATCGTCCCGCACAAAGGATACAAATGACGCGCTGTCGGATAACGGAGGCTGACACAATCATGTTTCTGATTAGAGTGAAATGACGAACGAGCCTCGTGGTTCCTTCGAGAAGCGAGCAACGAAGGAATAAGATAAGTCAGGCAGCGAACGAAAGGATTCTTGCTGCCGAGGGGTACTCTGCTGGAGGAAAGTGGAAAGTGACAGCCACTGGATTTATCAGACACGTAATACGTTATCGATGATAGCTTGTGAAATTACTCGAGCCCACGTTATGCTTTCGTTCGATCGTTATAATCTCCCTAATATTAAACAAGAAGGAACAAATATTCTATTTAATAAGATTTCCTGTAAATAGATTACAATTTGATAAAATTTCTAGTGAATAGGTTGCAGTTTGATAAAATTCTCGCGAATTTGGGGCGAATAGTATATGCAAAAAATCTTAGCAAAGCGACGAAGCACGAATTTCTGCTAGCCTAAGCATAGTATTCGTTCGATGACTTGATTGAACGAGTGGCTAATTAAGAAATAAGTGGACTGGAGATTTCACTCCCAAGGAAAAATTGCGAAAGTCGAAAGACTGCGTTAAAGTGCGCGTTGATTTTAAAAAGACAAGTCCTTGAGGAAATATCGAGTTGCATCGTTGAACGAAGAAGCTGTACTCGGTCGGCGGTTCGTACGATTCCCCCAACGAGAAAAGAGATTTTACTGAACGAAGCATCCTCTTTAATCCTTTACTCGATCATCGAAAGTACTTTCGTCGCTGCTAGCAACGTTCCTCTGGGATTCAATTGACTTCATTCCTTTCTCGATATCCTTACTATTAAAAAAAAATCATCTTTTTAACCGTTCACACCTCATCGTAGACGCTTCTTCGTTCTTTATTTTAGAAAGTAAGCGTGAGTTTGATAAATCAATTAATTAGAAGAGGCGCACAAACTATTCGTGTACCTGCTACTTAAATTCGTCGACACGTTCGCGGACAGTCAATCTATTTATTGCTAAGATGCATCTCATCCGGGGTCACTGACTCGCGGTATGTCGCTCGAATAATTTTAGGCAGCCACGAAATTGGAAATCAACCGAGCCACCAAGTTCGAGATTGAACAGGAGGAGCACGGTCAAGATCAACGAGTACCATGCGTGCGCGTTCGTCGCTGCTTTCTAATCACATACCTTAGAGCTTTATATTCGAACCTCGTGTTCTCCTTTTATAAACTCGAGGATATTTGCCCCTCGTCACTCCGTTTCACTTTTGCGACGTTGAAGTGAAAAGAGAGAAATTTCTGAGTGAATACTTGTTACGTCCTTTTCCAACAAGTTCCAACAAGGATGTCATCTAAATAAAGATTCCCAACTGGATTCCACTGGATAGTGACTTGTGATTTCTTTGAGACCTGGAAGGATCGCAGTTCGAAAAAGGACAATTTCTCATCGAATATTTATTATATTTTGCCAACAAATTCCAAGGAATGTTATTACGTAGAAAGATATTATATCTGAATAAGGAATTCCACTTCAACTGGATTTCGCCATAGCGGTGACATTTTTTTGAGTTTTGGCAGAGTGGTGGTTTGATTTAGTAGCATACCAGCTAATCCGGATTATCCGGGACGCGATGGCTCTATGATAAATTAAGAGTCGTTCTAGACGAAGGTTCGAGCATCTTGGAATACAGCCGGCTGTAAATTCACGGCAAACGTGTCCGATTGTCCGACGACCCTATTTCTGTGTTAAATTCCGCGTGGAATTAAGACATAGCTAACCATTTGCCTACCGAATCTACATCAGCATTTATTTATACGCGTGTTTTCGGATCTAACGATATTGGAAACACCAAGGAGAAAGTCTTGATGCTGTTCGAAGCACAAATATATATTAATACGCACTCGATCTTCAGTGATACGTAACACCAAGCAGAAACTATAGTGTTAAAGCACAAAAAAGAGAGAGACAGAGTGATGACTGACTGTGATAGTTCTAGGTGATTCTAAAGGATTTCTAAGATACTTTAAGAAAACTTAATTGTCATAAACTACGAGCTTTCATTTTATTTTATTTTATTTTATTTTTTTTTTTCGACGACGAAAGAAGAAGCCTTAAAGGAATGTCAAATTCGCCGGATGGGCGGCAGGCGCCGCCCCCGAGATTGAAGATTCAACTTCCCATACCGGGTCAATTCTATCCACAACCGGGTATGGGGTACGTACCAACACCGTATGGCCAAACTCCCATGCCGATGACTCCTGTTTCCGGCCAACCACGGGTGATTTACGCGAACAAGGCCAGCGAGTTCGTCTTCAGCCAATTCCAGGGCATCAAGGATCTGACCAAGTCTGGCCTAAGTGTCGGCGAGAAGAGCGCATTCTGGCTTTACGAGAAGGTCCGCGTTAAATGATTTCGCGTGTGTGTTCTTGTTGTATATTCGCGTCAAGATGGCTAGTACTGATATCGGTATTACGAATTTCTGCACAGGTCAGTTCCTGGAGCAGACGATGGTTCACGCACATTTTCTTATTTGTTATCGTGCTTTTGTACAGTATCGGGGGCGCGATGATATTCGTCACGATCGAGGGAACCAACGAGGATATGGCGCACGGAAACATTCGAAAGGAGAGGTGGGTGCACAGATACGATTGGCTTTTCTTTCAATGCCGCCTTTTAATTTTCTGATATTTTTGATTATCCTTAACCCGAGCGTATTGTTCTTTTTTATCGTTAACAAATGATCGAAGACAACGTTTTTTGTCAGGGATTCCATTAAAAAGTTAAAGCTCGTTTCGTTTTTGAAAACGAGAGAACGGCTCGGACAGATATACAGCGCTTTTCGAAAGTTCTAGGACAGTCATGTTCCGAAATTTGAAAAATCCAAGTAATTGTAAAGATATAATAAAACTATGATTCGAACGATTGAATATTGTTACGCTTGATACTTTTTACGATAAGGAAAGTAGCTAATGTACTATGTATATATTAAAAAGTTGATTAAAAATTGCATAATTTAGAGTTCATAATTAATCCGGGATACTGAAGTTTGGAGGAGCACATGAGATAAGAATCGTTTATATTTTGTTACAATATATAATATAATACGATAAATATATACAATTTTTACGTTACATAATCGTAGCAAGCTTCATTAGCACGTTCAAACGAACTTTAGTAAATTCATGTAACTTCGTATCAGGCGAGATATAAATCAAACTCAACTGTGAATCAACAGTAAACTTAAACGTATTATATCAGACTAACCCAGATCTGCGATTCATAGTCGTATCTATAGTTTATATCCCGGAAGGACTTGCTTAGAAAAGCGGACACATTTAAAAAGGACTGTATCCCTTTAATATTTTACACGAGATGATAGAGAACAGGGTAGAACGTTTCTTTCTGCCGCTCTTCTTTTCTTTCTTTTCATTCGAGACGTTAGTTTCGCGTTTGTTTAACCGTGCGATGAAGCTTATGATTTATTATTTCTAGTAGAAGGAGCGCGAAATTTTTTGCACTCGCCGGTCCATCAATAATTCTATTTTACATTTATCATGTGGAATATTAGCTTATCCTTTCAACTAGGAGAGGATATAATAATCTCTATATTTTTACGTTCTACGTACATGTTGACGGTTTAACCTTGATTTCAAGGAAAATGGGCTTAAAGAATAAGCACAAACGCGACGATCATACACACGTTAATATCGGTTTCATCGGGAAACACCAGATCGACAATACTAGTGGAAAATGTAGGACGATCGAACGTGTATTAAAACAAACACGAGCCACGGAAATATAGTGCATATAATAATATCGTTTTGTCGTACTTCGGTACCTTTGTTCATGCAAATTAATTGACATTCTCTTTCGTACCTTGCGATATTATTATTAACGGATTTGTGCTTGCGTTTGCGTGCCTGTGATCGATTTTCATAAGAATCATTCTTCGCTTTTATTCCGTTTAAAACACTAAAAAATTATTAGAACTCACCCTTTAACCATTAGGTTGTCCCGAAAGTTTCTTTCGTTTTACATTTTATGTTGTATCGTTATATTTTGTTCAATTATCACAAAATGGATGGATAATTCAATAAAATAATATAGAACAAAAAATGTTGCGTATCTATTATTTCCTTATAAAACGAAAGAAACTTTCGCAGCAGCCTAATACTTATACAATTAGAAAACAAACTTGGTATCTTTAATATTATTCACTGTACATCTACAGGTTTCTTTTTCAGAAAACTTCTTAATTGTTTTATAGAAAATAAAGACTGAATGTTCTATATACCCAGGCGTAAGAAAATTTGCGCGTTAATTATTTCATATAACGTAGATAGGATATAACGAAGATGCCCATGACGTAGTAAAGAAAAAGAAAAATAAGCACTTCTCGTGGTAACAGTGTTTCTATCTTTGTTGATGCTGTCGAAAAAGAAAATTGCTGCTTTCAAGAATAGCGATAGAATTTTCCTTTTCTCGTTAACTAGGACAGGCGCCTTGTTAACTAACAAAAGTTTCGATGCAAAGTATCGGCACAAAACGTCATTCTAATATTTGACAGTAATTGTGTTATTACGCAATTTGATTAAATTCGGTCGTTTGATTCATTCACGCGAGCTAATATGAAAATAGATAGAACTATTTATTTTAGCCGACTGTAATGAAAACTGGTACGTTTACGGGGACATGTTATGTACATTTGAACCGTTAACTATACCTAAATCCTAATCTAATGATGCCGGAGCTCTTCTGTCACGCAAGCGTGTTTCAAATTACCGCGATAATGTTTTACATTGACACAGTATGCATCCCTTACATCTCTCGTCACTTTGCAATTGCAAGGAAATATTCTTTATAGATATTCGTATAACTCATGGAAAGATTCATCTTCTATGGTGTCATTGGAGTTGTCCACCATATAAATCACCTTTTCTTACAAATTATTTCTGTATTGTTATTTCCATCGAATCTCTTTGTACCTTCTTTGTGCTCTTGGCCACAATACAAGTAACATTGTGACATTCGCAGTTAGTTTATTGCACGAGAAAGTAAGTATCACCACCGACTGCAAGCCAAAATTGTTCTTTAACAAGAGTCGTCTTGCCCAAAACTCTGCTTTTATTGAAATTTAAACGAGCTTAACTACAATCTCTTGGCAAAAGTGAAGGAAGTTTCAAGATAACTTGTACGATATGATATTTAGCGATTATTTACTGATATCTACCGTTGAAGTTGATTCTAATTTCAATTTGCTCTCAAATTCGTGTATAGTTCTTTCGAATATTATTATTAGAATCCCTTAAGAACATTGAATTCTTAATCTAAATTCAATCAATGACTTTCAATCGATGACTTTTCATAATTAAATTACTCGAGATTTATTTTAGTCATTATTGGGTTGTAACGTTGTTCTTATATCTACCATAAACTAACTACTAAACGGAGAAAATGGGCGAATATACGCGTTACAATCTATTACATTCCAAATTCAATCAAAAAGCAAGCTTAGAATGTTCAATAACAATAGAGTAGGGAAACAGCCACAATTACCAAGAATGAAATAATCTTTAGATACTTTTAATTCAATAAACCCATCTCACGATATCTTGTAATCTCTTTACATTTATACTATACATTTTCATCATGATAGTCTCCCATTGTAATAGTCATCAAGTTTCAAAACGTTTTATATAACGTACGCATATAATTATGGACGTAAAAGCTTCCTATATAGAGTGTACAAGTACTTTCGCGGACCAGTGTACATGGAAATTATAATAACGTCGACGCTTTCCTTGACTTATTCCACTTATCGGTAGCGATTTCGTCTGGTCCGAAGGCGAATCGATTTTTCCACCATACTTTTGTTGTGTAGGATCGATTGACCTTACAGTGAAGGTCAGGTTTAGCTTAGAATTTGCTTCTGACCTCTCTTCTATTCGTATAGAAATTTGCCGTGGCGTGACCAATCCGATAGAAAGAAGGGAAATGAAGTGTCGGAGACCAAGTGCTCGGCCGGTGTAACTATAATCTTTGTAAATTATTTCCCTTTCCAGCGTGCAAACAATCTGTGTTTCTTCGTGAACATGCGAACTTCGATTAGAGGCGTGTGGTGTTAATTGAAAGGAAAAGGGGAGAAAAAATGAAGTAAGTTTCAAGGTGCTGTTTAAATTCTGCGCGTGGTATAATAAGTGTATCGTAGTTTACTTAAAAATAACTAGAGGGTTGGAGGATTGAATAATTCGAAGAAACAAATTTAAATGCGTATAATTTGAGTGATTTGCGAGAAAAATATTAATCAGCTAGCTTTCGTTCGCAGCTTTCTTTAAAGTAATTTTCCCGTGGTTATTGGTCACTTGGAATTCTTTTTCATGTCTAATTAAATCATTCGCGCTTAAAACTCAACGATGGATATATCTTTCGTCGATAAACGTTTAACTATTTTTAGTACGTTAATGTTTCAAAAATCTTTGAAGCTTAAATTTTTTAACGGGGGGAATATATTTTCAACTATCGAACTTTTTGGTATCGTAATGCTCTTATAATAAAATTCTTGACACTTAAGTTGCGATTTTTTACAAAATTTTCGACATAACTTTTTAATTTCCGTTTGGTTTATCAAATATTTTAACTTTCTGACATATTAATACTTTTTATAATAATAAGATTATTATTATAAGATATAATATAATACGTATAATAAGATTATTGAGCAAAGTAATTTTCTGATTTTTTCTATTAGTTGTTGGTTGTTAAAACACGTTATCAGTAAAGGAAATAAAGGAAAGCTTGTAATATCATCGACGACCTTTAGTCTAGACAGAATCGAGTCGTCTGGCTGCGTCTGTCAGCTCGTTTCACCTCCTCTCCAATAATCCAGGACGTTCGAGCCATTTATTCGAATCAAGAGCGAATCAACACGCAAAAGAAAACCGGTGATTCGATTGCTCTGTAGTTATCTAATAAAAAAAGAAAAAAGAACGATAGAACGAGAAGGGAGTGAAACGTATCGAGTAATCATAGTTGAAAAATAATTCCAACAACAAACACGTATCTTCTCCTCTAAATTACAAAATGTTCTATTTTCTCGTGAAACAGGTTCTTTATTATTTCACACGTATATTTCTTCTTTTTTATTTTCGTTTCTTTCCTTCCTATTTGTTTGTTTCTTCTCTATCCTTTTATATTTGTATAAATATCTCGACCATGCGAAAAGAGAGTCATGGAGTTACTAACTTTTTTTGCATATAAAAAATTTCGTTTCTGAGTTTTTTACAAAATAAAATGAATCCATAAATAAAACTACTGGATGAAATAGTTTTCCGATTTTCTATAGCCGCCTATTCTCCACCATCTATGCTCCATCATTCTCTATTTATCGACGATCTGCGATAAATATTAAGAGGTCTACTACCATCATTTATCGAACAAAAATATTTGTCATTTCGATATCAAGACACGTAAGGAAGAAGATGAAATTTTTTTGATTGTCAGCTTACTCTGGAATTTCTTAAGTGATCTCGTGCGACCCATTTCTATAGTTCCATTGAAAACTTTGGACTTCAAGCTCAAGCTGTAACTTGGATATATTCGAATGCAAAGTTTCACCGCGTATAATATCTCCGCGTAATATCTGGCATGTCTTTCTTATCGTATTCAGTCAGAAGAACGAAGAAAATTTTTCGAAATGTTTATATGTCACAGAAACAAGACACTGACCACGATTCGAGAGTTGTGCGACGACCAGGTATTGGCTTCGAATCCAGAACTTTGGAATGGGCGGGCGAGGAACGAACTGATGGAATACGAGGAACATTTGTACGAGTTCTACAAGCGTGGATTAACGGATCGCGGAGAAAAGGTGTGGACCTTCTGGAACGCTGTATTCTACTGCGGCACCATTTATACCACCATAGGTGAGTCACGCTATGTAACCGGTATTTCGGAAACTTATACAGGGTCTTCCGCCTTATCTTATTTAAGTTAAAACAACTTTTGTTTGGGCTATACAATTATATGTATACGATATATATACCTTTGAAAAATAAAGCCATGTATACTTATTTTTGATTTATAATATACGCGAAAAGGGGACGAAGAGACAACTAAATAAAATCTTCGTAAAGAGAGAGTTTATGAAATGTCTTCTATATATCTATAAGAGAGTACAAAATATTTTTAAGGAATATCATGCATCGTGCAGCAATGTGCAACTGATTTTTGGGACAAAAGCAAATCGAAGCTCTCTTGTTGATTAAAAACAAAAAAGAAATAAGAAAGAAAGTAATTGAATTCATAAATGTACCGAAGCTTGTATCAATATCAATCGATGAAAACGAAATCAAACCAGTTATTGTTTCCCGTCGAAAAAAAAGAATAGAAACTTTTTTAGTCGACGTTACTCGACACGTGGCAGATTATTTTCTGATAGTTGAGAAAAATTACCTGTCCCTTTTATGGGGGAACTTGGAATATTTTTATGAACTGTGACACATCACGATAAATTATTATTTACTATTACTTCATCATCACTATTGTTATTAATGATAAATAAATCCTTTAGTACGCATAGCTTAATTTCTAATGTAATTATTTGTTAGTGTAGAAAAATTCTGTAGGGAAGAATGTGAGCAAAAAAGATTAGTCGACTGACAGAAATTATTCACACAGATAAAAATCATATTAAACTTATATTCTCGAAACACCACGTACGATATGACATTGATGTTTCCTCTCCCGTGAAAACAAAGGAAACGAAAAAGAGTAAAACGGCTTCGCTTTATGGAATATATACACGTCAACCTGGGAGATGGCCTAATTTATTTATTCACATCTTCCTGATATAGCGTTTGTTTTCCTTCCACCTTGGCTTCCGACTTGCTAATCGATCGTATCTCGAAACACGCGCGAAAATACTGTTCCGTTTATTTGTAGATGACGTTGCACCGATATTCGATTCTTGCAACTGCTGATGATAGATTGCATTTCGCTAAAAGAACTCGCGTGAAACAAAGCTTCAAAGGAAGTTTGAAACAAAGCGATCATGAAAGAATAACGAAGTTTCTCTCGTAATGAAATTTCATTCTCTAGCAAATTTCAATTACGACGTTCTGAAAATTTATTCCAAACTTTAACTTTGAAATTAAGTTAACAAGCTTCGTTATTGCAAAAATAAAAGATTACATGCATATATAACAATTGCCTCATCAGCAAAATGTGCATTGGCACAAAAAATTCTATTCTTCGTGCAATCAAAATGCAGTCATCGAGGCCGATCGTACCTTTTATCCCAACCTAAACCTTAAGCTTATTTATGATTTACGTTGGTCTAGTGGTATCCCAGTAGAGTGATCCAATCCAGCATTAGATTGCAACTTGCAACTTAAATAGTATTTTCATCGCAGTACAGCGGTCTTTTTGTTATCATGAACGCTCATGACTTAACTCAAAATTTAAATCCTCAATGTGTCAAATACGTAATATACTTGAAACGATCATCAACTGCCCGCCAACGATCTTTCAGGGAAGAGAAGATTCGCTATAAATAAAGAAATAAACGCACTACAGATTTTTTATTCGAACAACGGAATATCAACTTGCGCGTGTAAGGACTTTGTGGCTCCGCGGATGTCCGCGGATTACAGGCTAAGAAGCGCTGCTCTAGATGGTTCAATATTCCGTGTTAGCTGAAGCGTACACGTACTGTTTTATCCGTCTTTTGCGTGAATCCATTGCAAATGCTGTCTGCCACTTTCAACGACCCCAGAAAGACTGGAATAACGTGGCCATCGACCGACTTCCATTGAAATATACTCGCTTGAGTTAGCGACTGGATTAACGTAAAATTTTCATCTAAACATTCGCCCAAACCTCTACCCAAGCCCTCGTCCAGGGATTAAGCTTGGGTATTTTATACATAAATAACAACTCTTCTAAAATATATTCGTTAAAATTTAAAATTCATGCAAACCTCCGCCCAAATCAATATTCAAAACCACATCCAAGTCTTAGTCTTAACCACGGATATTTTATATCAATAATAACTGTTCAAAAATATTATATTCGCTAAAACTTAAACTTCATCAACAAACCTCCATCCACATTATCACTCAACCACTCAGCGAAGCCCTCATCCAGGGGTGTTTTATATAAGTAGCAACTACTCTCAAATTTGTAATTTCCTCTGCTCGTAGAAACGTTTCTAATTAAATCGATCGCCACCAAAGAAAACCGAATATTCGTGTTCTTTTAATCCTTAAGTGTGTGCCTGTTCGGGCTTTGTGGTGTTTCGGTGTTACAAATTTATATTTATTTCTATCAGTCGCTTACGTATGTATAATCTTAAAACCTATGTATTTCGGAGCGGCAGCGTGTGTGTATCGAGGAAACGGGCACGCTGCGATTCTCCGCAGTTTCCACGCCAAAGGGGTGGAAAGTCTGATGCACTCCTCGTGACCTACATACTATCTCGATAAAGTGACTATTATCCTTTCACCCTGTTTAACCGCAACTTTCAACGACTTTGTTGGGCGAAGGATGTGGCTGACTCCGATGTCGTTAAATTGATCTATACACGCCAGCTTCCGAGATAGTATTTACGAAACTGAGATCCATGGTCATTGGTTCGTTGGCTGACGCTCTGGGTGGAAATCGACGTCGATAAATCAACGGCAAGGAAATAAACTGCGGAACTCGAACAATGCAATCTTTCGCATAAACTACTGAGACAGCGTTTCTACCACGACACGATGTCGTTGATGTATTTTCGGTGGCGTCGACTGCTGCTGGTCGTCGACCGAGAATTTTTATATTTTACAGCTATGAAGCATAGTACGATAGTTACAGACTTTTATGCAACAATTACGTAGACTGATGGTTTTCGAAGTTTGAAACGTGCGTACAGAATATACAGATACACGCGCCATTTCCAATTTTTCTTTATCTTCCTCGAAGAGAAGTAATACGCGAATAACCTTATCCTACTTTACTTACACAATGGAAATTATCTTTATTTTTATTATTATTATTATTATCGCACGAGTACAGTAACAAGTACAAAAGAATACAATGGTAAGCGTACAGCGAGAAAAGAAAATGAAAAGGATATTATTATCACGCGATAAGAGGATACTGTAGAGTTTCGTTTTAAATGCGGATAAGCGTCCAGAGAAAAAGTCGACATTTCCAGCGTATCGATTTGCTAATTCGGTAATTCTATTTAATGGATCTGCAGAGCCACAGCCTGTTTTGGTACTTGACAGCAAAAATTCTTCGGCAAATTCCTAATGCATCGAGGTGCTGTATATAGATCGATTCGTTCTAAAACAGACATAGGGTTCATTTTACCATTAATAATTTTGGATAGAAACGAAAGGTTTGCTAGAATTCTGCGTATTTCGAGAATAGATAGGCGAATATTATCCAAAATAGGTAGTTATGATTATGAGACCTTCTAATACCCAACTTAAAAGCAACAATAGGATTATGCATTGTATTTGTATATTGTATTGTATATCTTTTATACACTGGAGATCAAATAATTGGTGCGTATCCTAATCGTCAGTCTTCGTTACTTTTTTCCTCGGTCTTTTAAATAATTGTTTCGCACAATTTTTCATCAGATATTTGGACGTATAGCAAACAAATACGTCATATACAAACTTCGAATACTAATTATTATTTGTATATTATGCTTCAGTTCGGATATCTTTTGACAAAAGTTGCACATATTTAAGAGGGTTCTCAGGAAAATAGAGAGAAAATCGCACAAATTGAGAAACAAATTTATTTTTAGCGTACATTCAACAATTTCCTACGGTCAGTTTTTGTGTTACAAAATGTTGGAATTAACCCGAGTACTCGTTTTAATTACTCGACTAATTTAATATTAAGGGTTAGGTTAGGATTAGGAGTAATGTAACACTTGGCTAATTAACTTATTTGTCGGGTAATTAAGTATGCGAGTATTCGGCTTGGAAACCATCTGCCAACGAGACAGGGACAGTTCGCGCATAATACTGCAGTATGCAGCATTTTAGCCATTCGTGTCCTGAATTATGTCGTTACTTTTTACGACTATTCTTCTTCTGGATATTTCCTGGTATTTTGAAACGACTCGTTAATAAAATGATATCGACAAAAATTGTACTTTTGATACAAATGAGAAAGAGGATTGGTATTTGACAAAATACAATATCCTGTAGCGCAGTTGAAGATTGGAATTCTTCGAGCTTCTCAGAAGTCAAACTAATTGACAGGCTGCGAATTTTCTTGTATTTCTGAATAATTTAAAGATGCAAAAGTACATAGTAACGTGGAGAAATATATGAAATATCCAAGGTATAGTGATCGCAATAATAAGTGAAGCAAATCACTATTCAGATTCCATTTCTCGAGTTCTATTCATAAAAATATCAATTTACATAAACATACGTAGTTTAATTGCTGACTATTAATTAACTGACTGTACACTAGGTAATAGAAACAGATCATAAAAGATCTAGAAACTTGAAAAGGCCAAAAATTAGAAATAAATCGTAAAAGATCTAGAAACTTAAAGAAGCCAAAGATATTGAATAACAGAAAACGATAAAAGTTAGACCTTTTTTTTAAATGAAACATTCGTTTTCAAACACAGCGCGTCGTTGTGAGTAGAAATGCGGGATGCCTAATCCATTTGACACACCGATAGCTGTGCAAGATACGCGTCGACTGCAATAGGATCTACTGAAATTAATAATGCACCGTATATGACCTCATTTTCTCGTACAGACCTCGGTTATTAGACGCTGACTCTTGTTTTCCGTGCACACATTGTTCTACTGTTTCATTTTGTCACCTCGCAAAACAGGGATGCAGAAAGGGGATGGAAAATTTGTGCGACGAGTTGGTTGACGAAGATGAGCCCGGGACGATGATCGCGACCACAAGAACAAAACATCTTTTTCGCGTCGACGGAATGTGCCCACGCGTACTATTTCGAGAGGAACACGACTTACGTAAGGGTGGAAGAGGAGACGTGGGTGACGCTCGTGGGAAGATGTGGCGCCCATCGTTTTCGCAATTCTCGACAAGGAATGGTTTCTTTCAAAACAACCATCGACGAGAGGTCGTTTCTTCTTTTTCTTTTTTAAACAGCTTTCGACAAGGAAGAGAAACGAGGTTTCGACAAGAGACCGTAAACCCTACGATTCCCAACACTTTATGCGAAGAGAATAAAATTTGGTGATGGCTGATGGTGGAAAGTTGTTAAAAGGCTTAAAGATTCTGCTACTTTTCCTTTGTCGACGAGGGAACGTTAATTTTCTTATGCTGAGATTGAGCTTTCTTTAATTGTCTCTCGTTTCAGATCTACTTGGATTTTCGATCTGTTTAAGTGGATTGAGGTTTTCTAGATCGCGCGTGAAACTTTTTACATCCAAGAACTGTATGTTTCCATTCTTCGAAAGAGAGAAAGTTAACCTTGAGACGTAATGTTAGCACGACTGAATTGGGTTTCTTAAATTCGCCCATTTTTAAAGATCTATTTAAATTTTAATAATATTTAATGGAGATTTCGTGGTTCTTGGAAGACTTGAGAGTTTTTTTCTCTTAAGTTCTCATAAATTCTTATAAATTCACTTATAAAGCATTTCGTAGAAGATTTATAAATTCCCTTTTCTCTTTTGTGACAGAGGAATAAGTTAATTTTAGCAATATGACTAATTTGAAATTTTGAAGAACCTTTCTTCGAACTTAGTCATCTTTAATTAACTTCTGCCGTAGTAACGTTCTTTAAAGCTTCTTGGAAGACTTAAGAATTCCCCTTTTCCTATTTTTTCCTTTACCAAGAAGAAAACTAACTTTTTGTTGAAAAGCAATAATAGTTTTAAATTAATTTCTTTTTAATTCATTATTTAGTGACATTGATACGACGATGAAACATTTTATGATATTATTTTCAGTGATATTCGAAGTTCCTCTGATCTTCCAAATATTCGTATGGAATTTCATAGCTCGCTCTCGTTTCTCCGTTTGTTACACAACTGAAGTGTTTAAATGGGCCAATAAAACGGCAATCAGAGTGCTCTTAAGAGCATCGTTCTCTGGTTATTGTTCTTCGAAATATAAACAACGAAAATCTTCCACATTCACGTCCACGACCAATCAAACGAAGAACAAAACACTATTAACCATTTTGTACTTTACATTTCTAAATCAAGCAGTGCTTGTCGAATGCTCGGAATAAATACGTAAAATTGAAATCAATATTCCAATCGTGAAAGCAAAGAGAGATAATACGAAACAAAATAAAACGTGGAGAACTTTTTATTCGAAAAATATTTCTATCTTCGTCAAATTATATTGTTAATTCGAAATGAAAGGCGATGTAGTTCGTTAAATAAAGCTGACAAGTGTCGTACAATTCGGTTTATGTCACGGTGAACGTAAGTAAAATATAGGAAAAGAATATTCAAAGAAATGTTACGAAAGGAATCGTAGGATAAAACCAGTGTTGGTTGCGAGTGAATTAAATTGTCTGGCAGCCTGTGAAACTTCGTCGTTCGTTTAGCGATGTTTCGCGTTTCCATTCTATTTCGAACGTGTTCAAGCGATTTATAACACGCTCGCGATCTCCGAATGTCGCGTTTCACGCAGAATAGAAATAAATACACCTGAATAGCGTCAGAAAAGAGCGTTTGGGAAAATCGTGAGAAAGGCACCAACGCGTTTACATTGAATTTCATCGGAATTCATATCTTTATGTATACCTTTAGGAACATACGTTAAAAACCACAGAACCTGCATGGAAAATTGTTTCGCTTATCAAATATTAGTTCAGAAAATATTTTATTTTCGATATTAGCTCCGAAGGTATTTTAATTTAGACGTTATTAGAAAGTGTTTTACTTTGGATATTATATATATATATTTTTTTCATATTATGCGTATTTTATGGATTTTTGCAAATGAAAATCTTTCACATACGGAAACTTATAGCAAATTAAAATTGGGTTTTTACTGTGTAGTAATAAATCGTTTTGGACTTCAATATCATTATTTAGTTAAAACAAAATCGCTCTAATTCTACTTACTATTCAGAGTTTTAGTCCTTTTAAAGTTTTACTTTTCCTAGATTACCTTTCTGTAGATTTGCATTGTATACGAAACAAGGTTTAGAGTAACTTCTTAGCATAGTATATAAGCTCCGTAGAACTTTATAAAAAATATAGTGTTTTAATTTAAGCCTCAATCCCAGAGGATAATTTGAACATTTAGCGAAATGAACGATGGTTCTTCTTTCATTTAATTCTCATACATCATCTCTATAGAAACACTCAGACGATCAACATTATCGTCAATGTTATTGTTCATGTTATTGTCAACATTCAAGGTTCTCAGTACTATCGTGAACAAGAGACTCTCTAGACTATCAATGTACACATGTTTATTGTCCGTACGATGTTGAGAATCTTAAATATTGACAATAATATCGATCGAACGAACGCTCCCTTTGAAGATATTCGTTTCCGACGCATTTGAATAAATAAAGATTAAAGGATCCTGAGAGGAACATAGTTCAACGTAGTAAACTTTGACAAGAACTGCATCCATACAGTGTTCTGACGATTTTGGTTTCGAAAGATTAAGTTCTTCTTTCGCGTAGTTTTCATTCATAATTTCAACACAACTTTATAATAAGAATCAACAATTTTGAAATAATAATTGTCAAGTGAATTAAGAATTAAGAAGCTCAAAATTACGGATATTCTTATCGTACGATTGCACTACGAATTTTTATGCATTCACGAAGAAATGTAGTGCAGAAATGTATAGAACGCAGGTAATATGCGAGACTATTAAAATATATATTACTCACTATCATAAAATATAATAAAAATCCGCAATTCATTTATAATGAATCATTATAGAATTCTTTACAGTAGCCAAATATATCTTCGCTATTTAGCATCACAATTTCGAATAAAATTTGCGTTACAAATATGTATATAAATATATATATGTACAAATGAGTATACGACATTAATCAATCCATAATTAAAACGATATATAGATTACGCTCCATCGAAGCGTGTCTTCCATCAAATTCTCGAAATGATGAATCAGCGGTGTCAAACGGGTGATAATTAGTCATGATCTGTTTAATTCTGCAAGCACAAAGAAACCGCTTCGTCGATCGGTCATTTTATTTTCGGTAGCGGTGCGTTTGCCGAAGTTTCTTTGTATTCGAGTTGGTAACTTTCCAAAAAATCTGTTTGTACGTGATCATCTTTATTTTTGTGTGTTTTACAATCCACTTAAATCGAGTCATTACGCCGAAGCCAATGGTACACGTGTTATCAGATTGTTCCACGGAACAGCTTCATCTTGGATGAACGACCTCTTCTTCCTTTGGTTCCATACCATTTTACTTTATACGTACAGTGACTCACGAAAGTAATCGATTATAATGGAAAAATTTGAAATCTTATTCCAACAATTATCACACAGGCTTTTTGTGAGCATATGATGTGCATTGTACGAAACATGTTGCAATTTCGTTGGCGCTGTAACGAGACCCGACTAATATCGCGATTATAATTATTAAAATTTGGAATGGAATCGAAAATGGAAATAAAAATTACGAGGCGTTTATTGCAAATATACACTTAGTGAAAAATTACTGTACTTAGAGTAGCAAATGTATGGTTAGTATACTTAGCATTACTAAATTAGTATAATTAGCACGAATAGAAGTTTTAAGCACAGAATTCGCGTTAAAAATGGTTTCGTTACATATCGCGCTTCCTTACCATAGTAAGTAATAATTGTTTGTTCAAATATTTTGCTGATTTCTGCATAGCTTCCAATAAATATCCTGTATCTTCTATATAGATTATCAGATATGTTTCAAATTTTATTAATACAATCACGACAGTTGTGTCTCGTTACTGCGCTAACGAGATTTCAATATGTTTTGTACAATAGATTGTACGAAACGTTTACTGTATAATTAATAAGATTAATATTCGTTAATTTCTTTCAAAATATAGAAGTGCTATAGTTCTAGGAGAATCAAAGAAGTACTTTGATTCGGTGCTAATATTACGCGAGACAGAAGAAAGAGAAACGATAAGAGGAACGAAGATTTGTGTTTTAGAAGTTGAAGCAGCAGGTGTTTAATCTGTTAGCCATCCTTGATTCTATTGTACGTGTAAATTGAGCCACCTCGAAGGTAGCGCACTTGCCTTTTAGGGACTTATCGATCCAATTTTTCTCGTTCATTTTAACGACCCGTGAAAAGCTCTCAGCTTCGTGAACAGTTCGTTTTATTTCTTTCTCTTCTTTCTTTCTCTTTTTCGCACACTTTCATCTTCATAATATTTTCCGCTCTCTTTTTCCTCTAGTTTGAACAACGTACACATACACCTTCTGTTCGAAAGCGAGTAAAAATTAAACATCGGAGTAAAAAGTCAAATATTGGGAAAGTGAAGTTTTTGGACGAGATAGTAGTGAAATTTTGCCACAAACTTTTCACATAGAAAAAATTATATAAAGTTTCAAGACTTTTTAAACTTATTTTAAATTGGATTTTCCTTATCCTTAGCAGAAATAACGCGTGCATCAGACGATGCGAAGAAAAGAACGAAATTGTTCACAGTGCGACGGTGGATTATTTATTGTGACTTATTTGTTATGACTTAATTATTATTATTTATTATGATTTGTTATTATTAATGTATAAAAAAAAAAATAGGTAATTCCTACTTTTCGCAGAGAATGGAAAGTTACACCGATTAATGTAACCAAAGGTACAGGGTTGGATCTGAAGAAAGGGGAATGATATTGCTGTTTTCAGGAGTAACGATACATAGAAACGCGTAAAATTAACTTCATGGAATATGCTTCATTCCACGCCATTTCGTCTCACCCTGTTACATTTCTTCCCATCTCTAGCTAACTATGTTAAAGATGTAATTTGCCATGGCTGCCTTAAATATCTTTGAATTCCTTTTGAATATTTTTATTTCTGTTAATTTATTACGTGTTCTAACTTTATTTTCTAACAATAATTTTATGAACGCGACGACGTGAGACGACGCGGAATTCCTTCCGAGGACGTCGAAGATGGAACGATGAGTATAAACGCGATTCGAAGGACACGGGTCAAAGAAGATTATCGTTTTATTGAGTCGATGACCATAAAGGAAGAAACCATAGTCGTATGAACGCAGTATCCTTGATAAATACAGACGAAAAACGAGGCTTTCTTTAATGCACTCACAAATTAAGCTTCTTCCACAGGGATACTTATATGAAAAAAGAAAAATCGTTTGATAAAGTAGAAACTCGCGTTCACGACGAGGGAAAAGAAGATAATAAAAGATAAGGATAAGTTAGAGATATTAGAGGGTCGAAGATAAATTGGGCGAATGTCGAGGAAACCGAATCGAGGACGGAAAAATAAGAAGATCACAGTAAGAAATAGTATTTCATTATCATGAACCGAAGTCGCAATATGAAAAGACGCGAAAGTTAAATTACCAAGAAAGTCCGCAAGGTGAAGTGAAAACAGATTTAAGTTGAAAACTAGCATTTCGCTGAAATGATGCGATTTAATTCCGTGTTAATTTAAGCAAAGATGCTCGAAATGTGAAGATCTTGATGGTCGGAAAGTTTCAAAGTTTCAAACATATATGATATGAGAAGAAAATGTGAAGTAATTTTAAATTGATTGCGAGACGAATGATGGAGATCTTAAAAACTAAATTTTTAGCGAAACGGTAGTCAAATAGAATTCAACGATGCCTTTAATTTTATGTTAAGTTCATCACAATTTGAACTTGGAAAACATCCATAGAATAACACGTATAAAATGATGTAAATGCCTTACCATTAATTAACAAACAAAATATTGTTTAATTGTTAAATAAAATAAATTTCAGCAGATATTTTGTGAAAATCGACATTTAATATTTTCAGTTAAATAGCCACGACAGTCATTTCGACGAAAAGAATATTTAGGTGGTATCTATTCGTTGTAAAATTTTTAAAACGCTTTTCATGATATCTAGATAAAAAAGAAATTAAGTAAATCGTTCTGACATTTGTGAACAGTTACGCACATTCCTCATGCGATTATGCTAACTAGAAAGCTTGGAAAAATGTTAAAATTTTATGCTGATCATGTAGAGATCATAAAAGTTTTCCAGCGTAGGTTAATCTTGTTCTGAACTGCCATTTAAGAGTATAACTATGTAAAAACTTCTGTGATTTGATTTAGGAAAATTGCTACGACCATATCTCCTAGTCTTTAGTCAGATTTATATAATTAAAAAATATGGCACACATTGAGAAACTAATATTCGTAATGTTTTACCTCCGAGTAGGCGTGCTACTTCTAAGAACCACGAGAATCATGAAACTTCCACGAAAAGTTCCAAGGATCGTTATAAATAAATTCTTTCTGATATTATGCCTGTGCAAATCGATTCTTCTGTAACGTTAAATTAGGTTTTGTCACACTTCAGGCTTTTTTACATTTTCTTTTATATATACACTTAATAAACATCATGTTCAATAGCCATAAAATTATTCTGCACACTACTGATTTGATATATTGAAATTTTGCATACAGAATTTAGATCGAAACGTTTGCTTTTGTTCTTTTTACATGCAAGGATACACATACTATAGGGTTTCTTCTCAATTACGCTTTTACTTCGGTAAAATAGATCGTTGAAAGCATCTGTGCCGTTTAAATAACCGTTTCATACTTGATAATGCGTGTACGCAGTATTCCGCTCCAACAAATTATCAGATAAAGAAAAAGAAAATCTATCTATTTTTAACTAAACTAGTGTGGAATTTTAACTTGCCTTTACGAAAACATAGCATAACAAATTTTTCTATTATAATCGTATACAACAATTGATAAAAAACAAATTCCCACAATCATGAAAAGACTAGGTTTCTATTATAACCTACACAGTGACTGATAAAAACAATTTGCCCCATAGTCATAAAAAATTCCATTTTTACTATCATACGTATAATACCCGATAACAGACAATTTCCGCCATATCCATAGAGAAACTACGCTCGTATTACAAACTGTAAAGAAAACTATATTTCTAAAAAACCATATCCAGCAACCGACAGGAGAACGACTTTTCCACAGTTTAAAAAAGATGTTATTCTAAAAAGAACACGTACAAAAATACTAAATCTTTTACAGTCTCCTCGGTAACATCTTCAAGTACCCATAAACCTTGGCTTATCCTCTAAGCAATGCTTCGTACGACGCACAACATAGCCAACACCGTGACAACAGCATACTTAGCGTAATATTTTTCTTTCCTCGAAACCACCGAACCTCTAAAATCACGTTCCATGACGTCAATCGCTTGATAACACTACGCTTCGGGTAGCCTCGAAGAAAGCTCCGCATAGCGGTTGAAGAGAGTGGTGGTAACAGTAACCGATTGCAGGTTCGGGTGGCGTTGAACGGGTTGCAGT
The DNA here is from genome assembly GCF_014825855.1 of Bombus pyrosoma. Classification (NCBI taxonomy): domain Eukaryota; kingdom Metazoa; phylum Arthropoda; class Insecta; order Hymenoptera; family Apidae; genus Bombus; species Bombus pyrosoma. Next base: position 5,874,082 of record NC_057784.1, read on the forward strand.
AGCTGCAGGGCCGGCATCGCGACGCCCGAGCGTCGTTGGCCTCCTGGTTGCGCGCGATTCGCGTGGCGCCTTCGCTCGATACCCGCTGCGGCAAAACCATCTGGTTCCGTTGGTAGCGCGTGGTGGGAGCAGCCTCTGTTTTATTTCTGTCTCGGTGTCCGTCTGCACCGGGGCCAACCAAGACGCAATCGTGCAGTTTTCGCGTCAAACCAACAGTTCGATTTTGTCCCGCGTTCCATCTGCACCGATTCTCCGTGTCCTGAGACATGGAGGACAGTTACACAGTACACAGGCGGCGCAAAGCCGCGGCCAGAAGGCGCGAAAAGACACCGGACCCTTCCTCGAGGAACCAACGATTGGTGGAAACTTCCGACGACGAGGAAGAGGCGAGACGCGCCAGGATGGAGCAGATGGCGGAGGATGCTGAGCGAACCGAGTTGGAGGATCGGGAGAAGAGAAGCAAGGAGGAAGATTTGCAACTGAAGGTCGAGGAAAGAAAGAAGAAGAGTCCAAGCAAGGTCAAGGACGCTGATGGTAGAAAGGCGAGCGAAGAGAAGAAGAGTTCTGCTTCTCCTCAGAAAGAATCGCAAGCACGTGAGAATGACGCTAAAGATGAGACCACTGCGCAGTCGGTATGGAAGGAATTGGCTAGCCAAGTGGATAACGGAAGTCCAGTGAAGGAAACGGCCAAGAGTGAAGAAGTTGTTACGAAGTATCAGGATGCTATACCGAGCTCAAAGGATATTGATGGTGATATAGATCAACCGATTGAACCGAGGAAAGTGGAAAGACGTTTGAAGAAGAAGTCGAGGGAAAGAATGGAGAGACACGGTCAGTCGACTGACTCTAGCGATATGGAGGAGATAGACAGGCATCCGAGAAGAACTAAATCGCCGGAAACAGGGAAATTTAGAATAAAGAAGAGTTCCTCGAAGAAAATTAGCAGCGGTGATTCTGAAATTGGAATGAAAGAGGCGATCGAGAAGCCTCCAAGGGAGAAGAAGTCCAGTAAACAGAAGCTTGAGGGAGATGATCAAGCGAAACCTGAAAGAGGACGTTCTAGAGTTCATAGTCAAACTGACGATACCGACGAAGATCGTAAAATGAAGAAAAGCGAATCTTTCCCTCGGCAGACGGAAGAAGTCGCGATGAAGAGATCCTCCTCTGACATAAAGAAGCAGATAATTCCTTTGAGTAACGACAGTCTAATGAAAGATTTCGCTAGGGCTCAGGAGGAATACCTGAAGAGAGAGCAGAACATCCTCGATACCGATATTCCGGATGTGTTCGAGGATGCTCAAGAAGAAAAGTCGCTAAGGAGAAGAAAATTCAGTACACCGCTCACAGAGATGGAACAAGAAGCCATCGAGAAATCTATCGAGAAGCTGAAAGAGTCTGAGAGAAGAAAAGGTTGGTTTTCTTGGCTGCCATTCTTTGGCAAGAAAAAGGAAGACAAAGAAGACGATGACCCAGAGAAGAAAGAAGACTACGAAGAACCAGAGAAAGTCAAACCACCAAAACAAAAAGAGGAACCAACAAAAGTTAAAACAGAAGACAAATTCTTAGAAGTAAGACTGGGCCAACCGACGAAAGTCACTTTCATGGACTTTTTAAGGGCAATGAAAGACGTGGTTGCAGAGTTTAAGGCGTTCGTCGCGCAAAATCCTCGAGAAGCACAGATTGTAAGAGGATTGAGAAATCGTTGCTTGTCAGAATTAATGTTGGTGATGATCTACTGTGGTTTGGGCGCGTTCATTTTCCGGTTCACCGAGGGTGCATTCGAGACGTTCTACAAATGCGGCGTGAAACGCGTGAAACGAGATTTCTTAGATAGTTTGTGGAACTACAGTCACAATCTGAGGGAAGACGACTGGAAGAGCATGGCTCGCCGGAAGTTAATGGAGTTTGAGGAGCAGTTGCACACTGCTCACGAAGCGGGCGTTCATACATACAGCGGGCAAAGAAGTTGGAGCTTTCTCAACGCTGTCGTGTACTGTCTGACAGTAATAACCACTATCGGTGAGAAAATCCGGATAGCTCTGGGATAAAAGGAAATATGGAAGGAAAATATAAAATCGATGTGCGACGATGTGAAGAGATATGGTTATCGCAAAAGCTCTTATAAGTTCTGTATTGATTTTCCTAACTGGCTGATATAGTCGTACAGACGATGATTGTGGGTTGTATACTTGATTGTCAAAAGCTGAATGCGCACGCGTTTCGTGCCAGCGGCCTAAATTTTTCAAGAACGATAAGTTCGTAGGGAACTTTGGAAATTTATTGCGTTCTGGAAAGGAATATCGTGATTTCGAAACTTTTGAGGATTTGGTTCCATGGAGGGATACGTTGTTATTAAATATTAGTAATAGGATGGATATCTAACTAGAGATTTATGACTCAGATTTCGTGTTTAGATTAACAATGACTACGAAAGACGGTTTTTGAGGGTAGTTTGATATTATGAAATATCTTTTTAATCTGATTTCACAAAATATTTGATAGTAAAATTGGCAATTTCCAGGGAAACGAAATTCAAATATTCATGATGCAATGAATTAAGCGAAGTTGTAATTCAGCTCTTATGTTTAGTCTCTTAGAAATTACTAATCAGTAGAAATTTAATTGATCTAATATGGAAAGCCACAAATGATTTCTAATTTACATAATCTTTTTAATCTTATTTCATAAGACGGCGACAATTAAAGCTGGAAATTATCTGTGAAATGAAATTCAAATATTGCTGATAAGTTGAATCTTCCATATTTTATATTTGGATTGTTAATAACCCTTAATTAGTAAAAACGTAATATTGCAATATCGCTAACAGACTGAATATTAAATTAAATCTAACAAGCATATATAATAATTCATTTTTCGTATTTACGATCTTACAAATCTTTAATCAGTAGAAATTTAATATTAAATTTATATGATTTGCGAATATGCGTAACTATTTGAATCTAGATCGATGTGATGAGCACAAAGCCAGCAATTATCGATAAATCGAAATACAAATTACATCGGCTATCCTATCGATTCGAATTTAATAAACAGAAAATCAAATTTCATAATATTTCGTTTCATCGAAACAAACGACCCCAAAGTTCATGAGAAACAAACAGTTGCAAATAATAATCGTTTACATAAACGAGATACTTGAAAGGAAAGTTCTATTATCGAAGAATTCGACCACTTTATGAGCAAAGGACCGCCAAATTGTACCACTAAAATTGCTAAACTTAGACCGAACGCCACCGCGTATTTAGTATCTCTCAGGTTTATTTTTGTCCCATAGAAATATATGTATAGAGATGTGAACCTCTCGAGGTTCGACCCTCTCGAAAATTTTCATTCTCATTAGCGAATATGAATCATGCAATTCCAGTCGTTACAGTGTCTCAACTTTACGAATCTGTCGCTCTATTTTAGGATACGGACATATTTCACCTAGTACCACCACCGGAAGAGCCATCACAATAGTTTACGCTATCTTCGGTATCCCGATGTTTCTGATAATATTGGCCGATTTTGGCAAATTATTCACGCGTGGTATCAAGTTCCTCTGGGCGTTCGTCCGAAGGGTGTATTATACAGGAAGTTGTCGCAAGGTTCGTCGAACCGTGCCTGTTCAGGTAAGATCTCAAAATCATAGAGAACGATCGTCTCGTGACTTTTGGTTTCTATTCGTTTTATTTCTATCCTAAAAGGAAAAGCAATCTTCCACTCTTAACTGTTTGTTGCATTTTCTAATATATCATCGTTAATCATAGAAGAAGAAAGAATAAATTTTACCGAGACAGTTTAAATTAAAGAAAAATTCTGCAAGAAATCAATGCGCAGCATTATCGCAATAATCAAATATCACGGTACGGAAAGTGAAACGTCTGAAATTACGTGTTCTACCTTCTGACCTCGTATCTCGTGAGCTCACCAAGCTTATACCGCGTCGACTGTAACATTGTGATTTCTAATTTCACTGATTAAGTCTTCGGTAAACAGGAAGTGATGAAAGGCGTGCAATTAGTTTACGACCTAGCAACGTTTAAGAGGCCCTCGCAGATTAATCCAGAGGATATCGAAGAAATACAAAAGCAGGCTCCGCAATCTCAAACGGTCCTCAACTTGGATGGAAACGTGCCTGACACACCAGGAACACCGGCGATGTCCGCGTTCGCCATCGACGACGAATTTAATCTACCAATCTCTGTTGCCATCTTCATTCTACTCGGTTACATTTTCATAGGCGCCACATTGTTCTGTTTATCGGAAGGATGGGGCTTCTTCGAGAGCTTCTACTTCGTTTTCATCTCCATGAGCACTATCGGCTTCGGCGATTACGTGCCAAAGGTGAAAATTCTTGGCATTTTTTTTTTTGTTTTTTTTTTTGTTTTTACTTCGACGATATTTCAGTCGTCGTTTTTATATCTTGCATCACGCCCCGCTCGTTTCGCCTTCCCTAAACGACGAGATCGATTCGTTGCTAGACTGATTCCAAGAGACACGTTCGATGGAACAGTTTTCTTTTATCTCAAAGCTGGATACCAGCGTTTAGTCATATCGCGTGAGAGAATTTTCAGAATTTTGTAAACTGGGACAACGTTACGTGATCCTTGGATAGCGGTATAAATTTTGATTTAGGCAAAGTTAGTATTTGTTCCATTTCGTCGTATTTTTAACTCAAAGAAATTTAGAAAAGTAACTGTAAGAATTTCTATCTAATGAAATTCGGAGGAAGGAAGGAACTTCACTATTTTACACCATTTCCCCTTATCTTTTTATTTATCTTAATAAGCGATTCGTTGAATTGGAAAATTATTAATTTTTCTCTGTACAAATGAACAGAGGAAATTTGATATTACTTAGAGTTTATTAAATCATTTTACGAACTATTATTACACAACGTGGCTGAACTTTACCGATCTTAACTTATTAAATTCAGAACGTGTCTCTTCGATGTACATTCTTCGATTTTCATTTGCAATTAGCGTTTGCTTTATATTTGACCGATGGAATGTACCCTTGTCCCCAAGATTCGTATTCAGTGAGCTATATAATTAACTTATTCTTTTGCTTGTCCCTTTCACGGTGGCGTTCAGACGGTAAGCTTTGAAAATCAAAAAGTTAATCAAGAAACAGACAAACAAACACAAATTCTAAAGAGAACTAATAATGCACATCACCGTATATACACACTATTTCGTACATGCTTTTCGCATAAATCTCACTTCGGCACAATTGCACGTGTTTTCTTAGCGAAAATTAAAACAAAAAAAAAATACCGTCGATGACAGAATACACGCGCACACATTAACAAATTAATTGGTTGGTTGATCTAGCATCCCATATACATGATGTGTTCGATAATATACCTGGTGTTCGGCCTGGCCCTCACGTCTATGTGCATCAACGTCGTACAGGTACGAATTTTTTTATCAATTATTTTCTAAAGAAATAAAAAATCTAATAATCTGATCTAACCTGCGATAATCTGAATCTCATAATCCAATGTAAATTACCAAATTTTCTAAATCTCTTATAATAGTAATATTTTCTAATCTAATGAAAATCTAGTAATCCAATCTAACCCATAGTATAATATAACAATGTGATATAAACAGTATAACATAATATACATATAATTTATATACAATAAACCAATTTAATTTTATATTTAATAATATATACGCATGTATATGTAAATAACCTGCCCCATAATAATCTAAATTTTCTAATTGAATATAAATTAAATAGAAGATCGACTTTTCTAAGCTTTCCTTTGTAGTATATAATAATTCATAATCAAATAAAACTTTATTAATCTAGCGTACCTTCAATAACTACATAATGTAATCTAGAATATCGGAGAAATATTAATTTTCATTATACCGAACACATTCTACTCTATATTATTCCTCCAACTATAACGCTCCATACTATCGCGCTTTTAACGCTTGGCAATTAATCTGGTCAACAGGTGATGCTATCAGACTCATTCAAACAGGCGAGTCAGAAGATTGGAGCGACGATTGGCTTCGAGATTGCGGAAGAGGATCAATCAGTGAATCCAGCGGTTCCTCCGCCGGTCGAAGTCGCTGACGTTCACGCTACCATCAAGGAGTCCGACAGTGGTGAAAAGATTGCACCAAAGGCCAAGCAAGAAGACGTCGATTTATAAATAAGAACTTTCTACCAAAAGCCAAAAAAATCAAAAGGAACAAAAAAGAAAAAAAAAAGAAATAGTCGAGTTAACCGATTGATCGCTGCGTTCGCACATCGAGCACCGATAACACGCGCGTTTTCGCCTTTAAAACAATAAGTCTTGTTCGTCCGGTCGCTTAAACAGGCAACGACGAGTCTCAATTCGACTCGATTCAGTTACCAGTCGAGGTCGAGGAGAAACGAAATCGATAAAAAATACACGCATACGATAATTTACTTTGAAATTGGTGCTTCAATTTTCGACGATCGTTCACGACCATCGTCCCGATCGATCATGGTACCTTGGACAGGATGTACAGTGACGTGAACAAATTTACTACCAGACTGAATTTTTAACTTCGTATTTGAACAGCGATATCCGAAAGAACTTCAAGTAGTATCGGGATACGCAAACACCGTATAGTTTATCCATGATATTATCTGAAACTCTTTAAAATATCGTTTTTGAAATATAAGGTGGGAAATATATTTGGCCGGAAAACTTTGCACGCCACTGTAGATCGCGTTTCTGGTCGCCGTAGAAACGGCTAATCGAAACTTTCATGCTCCGTATGGGACACACAGGAATGCTAAACGAGCCACTTATTTCGCAAATCGGTTTAGTCGATGAAACAAATCACAGAGAAAATTGGTGAAATTATATAAAAAATAATATATATATTATTATATATAAAATAAGGATCGATCGAATGTTTTGGCGCAAAAAATTTCAAAAAATTCTCAAAATCGAGCTAATCACTTTCAGGTCACTTTGATCGAACGGCTCAAGTCATAGGATCTACCAGTTACTAAGACTCTCGCTGGCTGCACCGTAGTCGCCACAGAAAACGCACCTGATTACGAATTCCTTCGTGTCTGGTAGGAAGCCAACCTTGGAGCGTATTCTGAGAGCGAACGTTACGCTGACAACGCGATTAGAATGTGATCGATTTAGACATGGATAGAGAAGCGTGGAATATTCTTCCATTCTTTTAGCGAGGAATGATTGAAATTCGGCATCTTAAAATTAACAAGTTCCGTGCCATATGGTTCATTCGACGACGAAACGATTCTTATGACAGAAAGTAGAATTTTTATCAGAGATTTAACAGTATTCTTTTCGTCTTTCAAAGTGTCAGAGATTCAGAGAAATCGCTACTTCTATGACTCGTTACTCTAAACCAATTTTTGACTATGCTTTAAAATTAATGTGTGAAGTAAAAAAAAAAGAAGAAAAATAAGAAATAAAAATGGAAATGATTAAAATACACGATAAAATTCTTTTAAGGAATAGAAGTTACTTCAAACATGGTTACATTCTGATGAATTCATTTTGATCAATGAAAAATATAAGAATCTCGAGGAATTAATTAAAGAAATCTTATATCGGTAAGGCAGAAAATATGAACGTTACCATCATCGATACGAATTACAGATGATATCGAGGACTGATTCACGTGACCAATTCTAGAAAGTGATAAGGATATCTTGTAATTTGTGACGATTTAAACGGTTAGGATTCTAGTTTCCGTAGATACGAAATTACAATAAAGAGAAGCTTATTTGCAATAAAGAAAAATATTTGATTACAAAGAATCGCCGCTTATTTTCTACGCGTAACTAAATATTCTACGATAAATTCTCTTTACTTTAAAGCTTTACCGACACTTTCAATTTTCACCCGGCACGGAACGTGTTAATATTTTCCAGAACTATGAGCGTTCAACCTTAAATTTTCAATTTACAATCAAAGTTCGCAGAAAATTTAAAATGTATCTGGTGCGGCTCGTGTCAGCTGTCGAACGTTATTTTTACCGAGCGAACGACACTGCACGCGAGCGCGAACTAATCAATCCGCATAACATAAAAAAAGAAAATCTTATCGTTCCTCGCGATATAAACGGCTGATTGTCACAAGCGTAATGTAAGAAGGAGGATATCCGGTTGTTTTTAGTTCGATGATAAGAAAAGACGTATAGTAATTCTGCGATTGTTCGCAGACCAGACACAGCAGTTGCGATTTATTTGTCGTAGTCTATTGTCGACAATAAATACAACCCTGTACTTTGTATATTTTGTAGATTTGTCGTGTTGCTATCTTCTTTTTTCTTTTTTAAGTTGTTTTTATATTACGTACATACGAGTATAATGAAGCTTTTGGACAGAGACGCCTGTACCGACTGAGTAGCTTTGAAACTTTCAGTCTCTGAGTTCTGTTCGAACGTTTCGTCCATATAAGGAAAAAATGTGTGATCTTATTATTTAAACAATCCTCCAGTTGCATTCGTAAAACATTCAGTGAAGAGTGTGGAGATGTATATTTTCATTCGATGTCAATCTGAACAACGTTCTCCAATCTAAAGTACATTCGATGAATATAAAAATCAATAACTACATAATAGATACATTTTAGTACATTTTAGTTTTATGAAACGTTATATTGATACATTGAGATGTTATATCTATATTTAAACTTGTTTAATTATTCAAATATTATTGTTGTAATTACTTCACTTTTAAGCGTATTCAATAATTGTACATAAAACTATATTTATTACTTTTTGTCCTTTTTATGCACAGCTTTTAATAGGAATTTTCTACAATATTTGATGGATATATAACGTATTTAAATGTATTTAATTATTTCTTATAAACATTATCAAATATGAAAATTATTTTACCATGTTATGTTAGAAAAGAAAGGAAATTGCCAATTGATGAGTTTGTCGGTAAAACAGTGATTCATAGAACTTTTTTTCAACAATGAATGTTAAAATTTTTAATATTTATCACGTAATAAATCAAAATGATGCACTACTAAAAAATCGATTACAGAATGGCGAACGATGTTGTAGAAGGAGAGAAGAAGGTGTTTGACGATCGAACTGGGGGATTGAAATAAATTTTCGTCGCTGGAAGAGGAAAAAACTTGTGCCTTTTTAAGAATGAACTGCGTTAGCTATTTACATTTTATCAGATACGATAAGAATTCCTGTAACGCGATTAAATTATAGAAACAGAGAAAAAGAGATATATAACGTATATACTCGTTGTTACTTGAGTGACAAAAATATACTTCCTTTTTCCAACGATTGAAAAGGAATAAAAGATATGACAGATCGCTTAATGTCTATACCATATGTCTTTGCAATTTTATTACACGTTATAAATTCACGTAACAGAAATAAAAAGAAACGAAATAAGCGAGCAAATTGATTATGGGTAACGAGTACTTGTTATTATTAATATGATCATAATAATGACATCATTGTGAACTTTATTTACAAATAAATGTTTCAGATATTCGGATTCTCCCACCATTATTTTAACCACTCTTTTTATCCCGCATCTCATGACTCACAGAAAAAAATTACTTTATTCGTGACGGAAATTGAAATTAATTTTACTGTAAAATTATGACCACTATAATGGCGATAATATTCTGCAATTGCAATACAAATACTTCTACTTGGAACAAATTATTCATCTTAGAACAAAATTAGATGTAGAATTTAATATAGTGCAAATTAAATGATAACTCTTTAAATTTCTGTATACGATACTTTACTCAGACTAGAACGAAACTATTTGATAAATGTTCTAACTACATCCAATTGTGATTGTAACCAATTAGCTCGCATTATTTGTTGCATATATAATTCATAATTCTATTACTTATACTAATGCAATTAATAATTGTATATCAAACAATACGATTACCTATATCTTGCCACATGGAGGTACGGGAAAACACTACGTAGTTGAAATTTCAAAAATGATACATCTTGATACCACCCACAATTCAACAGCACAATGACGCTCCGCGCCAAAACTTCGCCTAGCTGTCTCCCGATTAGCTGGAGCGGAACCGTTCCTGATTCGTTTAAAGTCGCGCGTAGAATTGAAATACTGTACGCTGGAAAACCTGTTTTAGTCAAGGATCTATGATAGTTTCAGAACGGATAACGTACATGAACGACATTGCATCGCCCGTCTACACCGATCACGTCGCTGTCGCTCATGTGCATCGGGTTTTATGTGCGTAACCTATCACTGTGTTAGCTGTCAGTTACGCGTCGTGAGAAATTTACTTTCGAGAGTTTAATAAGCGAAGATCTTTTCGTAGCTATTGATTTTATCATCTTTGACGATTGAGTCGAATTTGAATATAATATCAGACAAATTGTTTGCACGGTTGTAACCGTGCTATTTATATTGATGTTATAAAATAAAAAATGGATTCGCATGTTCTACATTTTTTCACTATAGGATAGTATTGTATACTTCACTAAAATTTGCATTAACGGAATATACATTTATGTTATTTATTCATATAATTAAAAAAGGACTAATCTGATCTATTGGTTTTTCTTACTTGTAAATCTCCCTTGTTTTGTCTTCTTTTCACTTTTCCTTATTTCCTCCTCGTATGTTCACACTTTATCTTCCTCTCTTTGTGTCACTTCGCGCTTTCCTTTCCTTTTTCCCCTCACACTTCACTTTTTCTACAGAGCTCCCCGTCCACGCGTTACCCTTGCCTCGCACCAAACCGAAAGTGCTAATCTGATCTATTTAAGCATGTAATGGAAAAGGATATTTATTAAAATTTTTCTATATTAACTAATGTATAAGGAACCTTAAAGATAAGATCTGTTTTGAGTTTTAACATAACATTTATATTAAAAGGAAATTATATAACATGTTCCCCAATATAACAAATAAGATAAAGAACCTTATGGTTTACAATTTATTAATAATGAAGCTAATCGATCCATATTACAATTTAGTTCTGACATAAGAATCTAAAAGATCATGCATTTACATATTTTTTTCTATATGTATGTCTTTGTAATGATTATTAAGAGCACCCATGGTCTTGGCTTTTTTATATTAATTTTCTTCCAAAAACTACAATCATTAACTATATATGTGTTCATAACAATAACGAATGTTTCATTTTCGTTCAGAATTTGTAACTATACTACTTTGTCTATGGATAATGTGCATAGGCTAAATAAATTATAAATAATAATTTTAATATGTGCAGGAGATCGAAAGCTTCAAGCTTCATTTACTTCTATTCTCCATACCAATCCAGTGTCTTTATCTTAATATACATCTACGTTTGATCATAATTACATTTTTGTATTTGTTTTATTAATAATTTTACAGCAATGATTTATGTTACCTTAAAGAGCAATTATATACATTAATTCATGTTATAAATATAAGTTATTATACAATTATATCTATATGTTCAGTTATGTAGCAAATAGTATTTTGAGCAGTTTTTTTATTCAAGAAGAATGTAATACATTATGGAAGATGGTATTCCACTTTTATTAGATATCTTTTTGAATAAAAAACAATATGAATAATTTTATGCATATATAAAAACTTAATAATTTTTCATGATTTAAAACATTCCAATTAATAATAAACAATTCTCATTGTGTTTGATGAATCGAAAAGATTTTTTCCATGCAAGTGGAAGAATCAAGACCGTATGGTCTTCTTTGGCAGATATTCTTCGCACACTTTAAACAAGATATTAAATTATGCTATTAATTAGTATTGGTATTCTTGCGATTGTTACTTTCTATATTGATATATATGTAGATTTACTCTTTTACGTAATAATAATATGCATTAAATCATCCGAAAAATTTAAATCATCTGAAAAAATTCAGAAAAAAGTTAATTTACGCAAAATTTAATAGCTATACCAATTTTCTGTTTTAGAGTAATCGCATCGTTGTATAACCGAATTATAACATTATAATCGAGTTAATCTGATGTAACACTATCGTAAAAAGTTTTCACATTGCCTGTCACTTATTAGATGAATTTTGTTACATAGTAACACAGTTCCAGTAGTTCCAATAAAACAACAATCTGGCAGATTTACCAATTCTAATACATTACAATTAGTCCTATAAATCATTTTATTTACACTTATGATTGGCTAGCGACAATATCGATAAAATCAGGTCATATGTGCACTATAGAGCGAAATAAACATTATCGTTCATTTCTTTACATTCTCTTATACGTTGTATCTCCCGTTTGCAAGATGTACCTGGGCACTTAGTGAGTGATCTCTCGCTTATAATTACATAGTATTCGGTAACGTTTAAACACAATTAGAGTAACATCGCAGCGACATCGCTCGTACTTATTGTTGCATATTGCCTTATAGACATGAGGCACCTCTCATTACGTTACATCTGAAATTTATAAAAATAATATCCTGCTAATCTTCCCATTTCTTTTTTTCTCATAAAATTACCACCTCGTTAACAATATCGTAAATATAAAAATCTTGAACTTTTATGTTACAAACATACAAGTTTAAATATAGAATTATAAGTACCATTAATAATAATCGAACACATTCGTCATGAGTGCGTTTAACATGAGTGTCGCGATCATCTACGTCTATGCATTTGCTCGATATTCTTTTTTTTTTCTTTTTTTCTCTCTCTACAATCAGTACAACCTGTCGTATCAACGGCACATTATTTTCTTGTTCACTGTAATTGTAATTGTAATTAAATTAATCGGCGTTCTTCGTGGCCAACATTAATTCTCTTGCGATTACCAGTTTGTTTCAAAACGTTCCATCGTACCCTTTTTACTTTCGTACACAGTTCCTATCGTTTTTTCTCATATCGCTACTTCATACGATTCAATACTAAATCGCAGACCACTTGCAGACCTTTTTGGTACGGGCTCTCGGCTAAAGACTGTGCAAGTTTCATGGCCTCGATGCAATGCTTCCGCGCCAAGAATTTCGTTTGTTCCAGGCCCTGCGACTTGTGCACCAGCTCGAACGCTTTCTCCACGTCTCCTGGCTCTTGAAATCGGCGCATGATCATCGCGTTCAATTCTGGATACTGTGATAGAAAAACGAAGGAGATGCGTCAGAAATTAAAACGTCAAATCGTAATATTAAAAAGCAAAGGAATATAGCAACTTATATTACGTTCAATTACTATTTATGAATTATTTATTGAACTACTATCTATAAATTTAAGTTACATTCTGTACGAGTTGTATAATACGAAAGGAATTAGTCCTGATCCTAAAACATATTTACCAATTAATTTATGTATTTTTTTAATTTTCTTACCCGTTCACAGGCGAAAAGAACTGGAGCAGTTGCAAGACCTAACTTCAAATCAGCTGCGGTAGGTTTGCCCATTGCTGACAAAGACGAAACGAAATCCAGAAGATCGTCGACTAACTGAAACGCTAAACCGATGTTCCTACCGTATTGGAAGGCTAATTCGACCAACTGTTCATCTCCACCAGCTAGCATAGTCACCTACGTTCAAAATATATTCATTAATGATATGTTATTTGTTAAATTAATCGTATTTATATTCACATTACTTAATTATAAAATGTATTTAACAATTCGTAGACATAATTCTTCGTATTAAAAACAGCTTCGACCTGTGCGAAAGGATTAAATATCAAGATCAACATGACAGTACATACCGCTTTCAAGGAATTAGCAACTAAGCTGGCTGTCTTGCGATACGTTTTCGTGAGGTAATGCGCGAATCTCTCGTTTTCCGTCTCCTTAGAGCCAAGCTGCATAAATTCACCCTGCACTAGGTCCGTCACGACCTGGAAAGCACCTGGACTTGTCAATACTTATCATCAGGGTTATATCAGGATCCTAGAGCATGTGAATACTCTTACGTATCCGTACAAATATTAACGTATTAATTAGCAGCTTGTAAATAATAGATACTTCTTTGCTAAAAGTTATTCTATCTATCGCATTAAATATTCTATAGTTAAAGATATTGATATTGTAGATATGGTTTGTGAACTTTACCTGACTGAGCGTGAGAGTGACATCGTTATTTTGCAGTTGAGCTATCATAATTGACGCGACTGCCAGAACATAATCTCCTGTCATGGCCACCTGAAAATTGAGCAACAAATCATGGAAACATACATTAAGATATTTTTCCAAAGGATAAAAATACGGGGAGGTTTGTTTAAGATTAAGTAAAATGAAATGATCCGATCTTTCTCGTGGAAAGTAATCCTGGCATTTTAATTGCTAAAATGCGTAGTCGCTCAATAAAAACAATTAACGAAGATAATATACTATGACTTGGAAACAAAATCTTCTCAAATAATATACTTTGATGTATATATATATATTTATTTATTTATAAATATCTAATTATACATTTATAAATGTACAAATAAATATACTGCAAATTCCGGAAGATTTTGCAGATAATTTTATCGTTCAGCTTCCATTGTATTATTAACGATAAATTATGAGCCTTTCGTAGATTGTAAAAGTTAAGAAAGATGAAACGGCTATGCACGATTAAAGAACGTGTTTCCTTTCACTGAATATCTTTCGAAATAGAAGCAGACAAGTTAGATCTGGCAAATGTTCGATATTGAAGGATGACACGTGCGTTTGCTCTCGTAATAGTTCCCTCTCCCCTCTTCTTTTTATTTAAATAGCACATCAAAACGATCCATATTGATCGAGATACGTTTGCATATTAATTAACTTATCATAATAAAGATCTTTCCACTTGTCTGGTTTTATACGAACAACTCGATGATCTTACTGGGTAATCGAGGCTCGGCAATGCGAGAGGAGGCCACTTTCTTTTGTTAGTCTTACACATGGACACAGTTTGGGCCTACGATTAAGGTAAAAGCGTATACAGAAAGCGTAAAATGAACGAATATAGCGAAAAACTTTTCAAACACGTCAGAAAGTGATTTTCATTATGATTCTACTGTAAAAAAAAAAGAAATGTTCGCCTGAACGTTTCTTCATCTACATCACATATTGAGAAGAATATTAAAAAATAGAATATACAAAATATTTGTTCAAAGTATAATTTATATAAAATTGAATTTCCATTTATGGCATCATGTATGTTTTCTGCTTATTGTGTATTTTTTCATTCAAGATAGATATTAATAATTTTATAATTTTAACCCTCTGAATTTAGAGAGTGGCTCTTTATCCTCAAAATTTTTTGTATTCTTGACATTTTTCAGACATAAAAAACACACGTTCTCAACTTAGGAATAAATTAATAATCTTCCATTATTCTGGTATGGCATTACAATTTAATAAAGGCAGATTTATAAAACGTTTAAATTCGACGCTGATTACAGCTTCAAAATTCTTCAGACTGTGTAGCTGTTTAATATATCTAATACATAATTTCACAACGGCAAATAGCCGATAATCGTTCAAAGAGCTACTTAAAGAATGCTAAAGAAATTTCAATGCCTTTTAAGTACTTCCTATTGACGACTATTTATCTATAACTTGTTAACTATCGAATTAGTACTCCAGTCCATTAGATCGATCTTGGCTCGACCCATAATGCTACGTACAGTAACAAGATAAAAATGATCCTTTGACTAGCAAGAAATGGAAGAAATCTTACTATTGTTGTTAATTAGGTGTTAAAGAAGCTGTCGAACGCGGTTGGAATATCAGATACAGAGTGACGCCAGGAAACCAGAGAATAGCGTCTGCCGATGTTAAAAGCTATTGGAAATCAAAGGTTTCAGAGTATTGTAGCTTGGATACGACGGATATTCATCGGCGGTTTTTCTTGCTCACCACCGGGATAACCGCAAGCATGTGCATCGAAATCGAAACGCATGTCGTGGTCGCATCGTCGTCGACGACCTATTCTACCATTCGACGATTTAACGTGTGCTATTCTGGCCCTTATTTGCATTGCAGCGACTTTCTAGCCACGTAGAATAGAACAACGGCATGCAAGATATTTTACCTCGTTTCTTCGATTGAGATAGGAAAATACATGGAAAAGATTAACGTGGAGGACGATCGTTTCAGTTGTGATCTCTCTAATGTATAATTACAATTGTTGCCTCTATTTCGAGATTGACACGTTGTCGATCATGCCGCGTTCTTCGAACTTTCTTATGTCTCGATCTCGCTTTAGTTTTAATCGAGAAAAAGATGTTTCGTGTTTCAAAGAAAATCATTAGTATACAATTTGACCGAGAGATCAATATCAATAACGATTATATTATTCTGTCAATGTCTTTGTGAAATTTAAAAATCTTCTAGTGACGAGGGATAAGATCCTAAATAAGAAAATGACAGAAAAATAATTTACATTTGGAAATCTACAGTCTGAAGAAGAATCGATTAAATGGTTAGCGCTGTCTTTGTTCAATGATACGATATAAATAAGATAAGCGATTAATAAATTGATTAAGAGTTAGCAATGTGGATGAAATATCAAGTTGTTGTACCATAAATGATTGAATTATAACGTTGAAATTACATTTTTTTTCGAATAATTAACAATCAATCTTCAACGTAGAGATTTAAGATATTATATGTATAGGTTTTTTCGGAATTTTATAAATTTTAAAACTTAAAG
This sequence comes from Bombus pyrosoma, assembly GCF_014825855.1. NCBI lineage: Eukaryota > Metazoa > Arthropoda > Insecta > Hymenoptera > Apidae > Bombus > Bombus pyrosoma. Next base: position 5,890,707 of record NC_057784.1, read on the forward strand.
TGTTCATAGGAATTATATAAATGATCATACACGTATTTTACATGTTTTTAGATTGCTAATATGCCCCGTTAAATTAGGATGAATAATATGGATTAAAACAGTCAAATTTTCTCTCTTTTCAGTTCCATCTATTCACCTTGAATGTTCGCAAGCAAAAAAGAAAACGGGAGAGGAACTCATTGATTATGCTGGAACGAAATATTCTAGGAGCCTATCAGTGCGAATGTACGATGTCGTATATCAAATATTCAATACGTGTCATGTCATTTCGGCGAAGCTTTAACTTTAAATAGAATCGGACGGTGAAGGCCGCGTGAAATGCCGACAGATGATACCTTAACAATAAAAATCACGATGATTAAAATCTTTATGTTCTCTGTAAAAAGAAGGAAATAATTGTACATCTTACAAATTTCGAATTTTGTATATTTACGATCTCCAAATAAAATTCGTTATTCAGCTACGAAAACCAGACAATAAATTTTATAATCCCTTCGTCGTTATTTCATAAATCTTTTATAAAAAAAAAGGAAGTTTTGTAAAAGGAGAGTTTTACGAGAATAGAACGAACGCAACTATATTTTAGAAAACAATTATCTCGTTCGCTGGAGCTCGTCCACTTTGGCTACTATCTCTATCAAATTTTTTAAAAACCTAGTTTTCTATACGGAAACGTACCTTTAATCCTTCCTAAACAAACCATTTCAACATTTCCGCATTTCCAAGTATAATTTATTAATTTTACATTCACACTGGAACCATCTTCGTCATCATCTATTCCAATGCTTTCACTGCGAGTTATTTCTCCCGTTTTTGACAAGAATTTAAAAAGAACAACCTCTTCTCTATGTAATTTGTATCTAACTAAAAAATAATCCAACTCATCTTTACTATCCAAAGAAAAGAAAAAAAGAGAAAAAGAGAACGCGCTACTAGAGATCAACTGAAACTCAATGGAACTTAGTACTAACTCCATCGTAACTAATTCCAGGAAACGTTTCGACTCGTTGTCTCGCCTGACAATGGTTCGAGACGAACGCGTCGTAATTTCGAGTTTCACATCCGGCATCTTCGTCGCTTGTTTTTCACGCGTGTCACCCAACAAAACGGCCGTGAGCTTTCCTTTCGAAAACACCGTGTTTTCGCCACTTTATCGACGTACCGACGATTATTGCGAAAGGCTGAGAGTTTCGCAAAGCGAACGTGAATCAGCGCGGTGGGCACCAGGGCGCAGCCCCAGCTAACGAAAAGTCTGATACGTTCCTTCGGGAAATAACTTTCGATCAATGATACGAATCGAAATTGTCGGCCGTCCATTATCGCTGCCAAGAAATCGAATTATGACAGAGCTGGTTTGCCTGAAAATAGCGAAATAATCGTGCCACGTAGAAGTTTCGTTAACGTCATCGAACAGTTATCGTAAAAGTATGTACGTAGAATGCAGAGATATACGCGTACGTAGAAACGAAGGTGTATATGTAAGTAGAGTTTTTTTCCGGAAGAAAGGAATGTTTCTTTTAATAGAGTTAACGAACTGTGTATTGTAGCGCGAGGATTCGAGTTTAATTGCTGGGAATTGGCAATTCAGAAAGCCAGGCGCTCCGATTATCATTTGGAATATGACGAGTAGAAAATTGGTCGGCGAACCGCGTGCTTCAGATTTTCTGGCATTTTTGGAAGAAATATTTAGAATGTCGATGATAAAAACGCGTATTTTAAGATATATGTGTCTGTAGGTGTAAAGTAATTTTTGACCATTTGAGTGACAAAATGCAAAGACCACAGTGAACATTCTTTCTAACTTGTATAATAACTCTTCCTTATCTTTGTATAATATTTATGCTTTTCATCTATGCACTTAGAAATTGGCAAATTTATAAATGCATACTTATATGTAAGTTATGTTTCTTCATTTTCGGTAGTATTCGTAAAAATATGAATTTTCACGAATCACGAGGAGAAACGAATGACCATTGGTCGTAGAAATCGATACATATCGGAGCAAAAATGTTCTTCGAATGGTAACAGTTACAGAATATAGAAGGTTACTTCGTTCATGGCCTCGTTATCTGCATGTAATACAGCGATAACTATTATACGTATATACATACGCAACAGCTCCTTCAATTAGTGTCCCGTTAATACACCGGTGTTACGCAATTTGTTAGCCCAATGCTCCTTCGAGTGTTCTGTGGGCGACTTTCGTAGCCATCTCGACGGCTTTCCATTTCTTTGCAACTCGTTAATTCGTTCGTCAAGGCCGTCACACTTTTCAAACTTCCTAACAAATCGCGTTATATCTAGCACATGTGTTTACAACGCGGTGAACGCGTTTCCATCGATCGCGTACGATCGATCACTTCTCCAGCTGCGAAACGAAATTTAATGTTGGAATTTCCAAAGATGTTCAAAAGTTAACGCCGTTATAATCGCGATGATACGACTTTGCGATTTTTGTTCCCAATTTTATACTTAGCTTTCTTAATTAGCTTAGCTAATGATAATATTTTGTGATACTTGTGTGTTTCACTATCTCATTTTGTTTTTTATTTACTTATCTCATTACGCGACTAACACACGGAGAAATAATATTACGCACTGTGAGACATAAAAGCAGCTAATTAATAGTCCAATCGATTTCGATCGTGAGAATCTTGGAAGTTAAAAAATATTTCTTAAGTTTGGAGATCTAAAGGAGAACATTTGCTATGTGCTATAAATAATAAAAGTAATTTCCATGATTTATTAATAGCCCATTTGATTTCTATTGTGAGAATCATGGACATTAAAAAATATTTCCTACGATGGGAAGTCTAAAAGAAATTTCTTGAGAATGTAAAACAAAAAGAAGATTGATCCTATCGCCAAAGTGCGAATACAGGTGAACGCAACATCTTGATTCTTCTCGTGTGTGCCGTGCAGGTCATTTGGGCATTGCTCAATTGGATTGGTGTAACAGTTGGTGGATTGTTACGATATGGCAACTCTTCTTTTGGCAATGACAAATCGTTTGTATTTTGTGTCTTAACGATCATATTGATCATTTCTCTAGAACGTGGATTTTCAATCTGTGTAATCTTTAAAGGTAATTTAAGTTGCTAATAGATATTTAGCATAAGTTAAATCATTTTTGCAATGGTTAAGATAGAAGTATTCTAGTTTTAAAATACACGAAAGAAAAATAAAGATCTCTAAGATAAATATTATTTTGACCCATGAACTTTGTAAATCACCCTGGTCAACCTTTTTTACCTAGTCGAGCTATCGCAACAGTTGACTAATTAACGATCGTTGTTTATATCATTAATATTGAATTATGCCATATTGTTGGATAATTAAGGTGTTCCTGCAGCAAATGTCGAAGATTGCACAAGCAGTTTCTGAAATTTACAGTGTTCGACTAAATAAGAATTCTTGACCAACTTCCCAACGATCTGCAACCTTTCTCACGTTCACATGCGGACATAGACATTTTGTAACAAGGCATAATTACGTACGATATTACAGACACGGGTAAGATCGGAGCGCTTGGAAATTTTAAAACATCGAGTTTCGCTGAACCTATGATGCTATGCATGAGCCGGTTTCGTAAAATCCCATGGCTTAACTCAACAGGATAGTTATCCTTTTGTAGCCCATTATATGTCTCTTTTAGTCCAACAATTTCTATCTTTACTTTAACGAACGAATAAAAATATTTCAAGGACGCCTCTTCTATTTATCTTACGAAAAGATCGCCATAAGAATCCTGTGTGATAAAAAGCCTGATTAAAAAAAAAAGAAACCTAGATAGCGAAATAATTATAATACTCTTTGCATTATATTCCGAAAACTTTCACATGTTCAAATATTCCATCAATACATGAACATTCGCGGTCTAACAATAAGAACCTTTCGTAAAAGTTGTAATAAGAATTCCTCGTTAAAAATGTTCTTCACGCAATTGTGAAACAAAGAGCGTTCAGGTAGATTCTTGGCCCTAATACCAGATAGCTACCAGGAAACCTAATCGAGAAGGTGATCAACTTTCAAATTAATTTCATTCTACTCTTTCTAATGCATCATTAATCGCGCAACCAATTTTCTTCGCGCGTCGGAAGGAAGCGACTGAACGTCAACTTCTCTTTTTGAAATCTCGCCGCCGGATCATACGCAAGCCGAAAGAAGATGGCCCGTTTCCGCTTCCAGACCAGGAAAGCGTGCATGGTCAGCGCAGTATAGTCATGAATTGCATTAGCCTCCTTCCCCTCTCTCTCTTTCTCTCTCCTACGGTATTTCAGAGAGAGTTTCAGTTTCCATCGATCAACGCGAGCCGGCCAATAGACGAGAAGATATCGAAATTCACGTTGCATCGTACGAAACGTCCACGTGTCCAAGATGTTCAAACGGTCAGATAGAAATCGACAGGTCGATACGTTTCATTAAAAAAAGGAAGAACTAGGAAACACGAGAAAGATAGAAACAGAACGATTGCCTGAGGAGTCATCGTCCACTTTTCCAAGTATGAAATCATTCTGCATCTTTATAATAATATTTCACATTTCAAGGTACACTGATCTTGAGCGAACGCTTAGTCATTGATTATATTATAGAAAAAAAAGGAATGAATCTTGAACGAGTCTTCGAATCATAGATTTTGCCCGCTTATATTTACTTAGCTTGGACTTTGGTTGAACGTGGGAGTGGGTTGTTTCACATACCTTCTTTTGACTCCAGACGACGTTGATAGAAGGTTTGCCACGGCGGAAGTCTGGCTGGTCGATTACGTCGTCGTGGATCAAGGAAGCGTTGTGGATCATCTCGGAGATCATCGCCACTTGTCGCTGCGAATCCAAGAGACCACTGAAATCAATCGAGCACCCTTGATTTAATCTCTTGTTGCTTCGATGCTTTGATCTACGCTTCGAGTTCCTATTAGTCACGATTAATAAAAAGCAATTTTTGTCATAGAATTTTAAGAAGAACTGGATCCTGAAAGAATTAAGTATATAAGTAGATCTTATTAATTGAATCGCCCAGAAGCCACATTTGACTCTATCAATAAAAAAAAAAAAAAAAAAGAATAGAGGCGATGAATGTTACAAATATTCTTTAACATTCGTGTTAGAATTTACGATTATTTGTGTCACCGGCTTACGAATACCAAATAAATTTGTAGAAGTAAGTAATTTTTCATTTTTTCAAAAAGCTGAACGCCGATCGTTCGTTTACGCAAATAGAAAAATTAAGAAATGTATAAAAGCGTATTTGATCAGTTTGGTTTTTTACAGAGGTCCGATTGTAAGATCAACCATGATTCGATTTAACGATAGAAAATTATAAATACGTGTAGGTATTGATAATACGAAATTTATAGATGTGACTATCGGATAAAATGTGTTACAGTGAATGAACTCGTCAGAACGTTGAACGATCTAGCAAAGATCAAAGAGTCGATCGTATAAGTCATTGACAAGTAATTGTATAGATATTTTTGTGAGACGTGGGTTTATCTTTGGCACATCTTGGATCGCGAAGTCACGCTCGCCACTATTTACGATTCTTCAGGCATATGTGATAGCGTACGTTACACTAGTTCTCATTCACGGGACATCTCATTCATATTCATTGTAGTCAGTTCACCACACAACGACAAGTAATTACTTTCAAAGCGATTTATGAATTAGAAAGAGAGGAGACTAGCCAGTCGCATTCTTTCGATGCTTTCTAAACGTTCGGCGAAGTTACTTTTTCTTGCGACCATCGGTAAATGAAAAAACACGCCTCTATTAACATATATTTACATGGCATAATAATAAACCATGTAAATCGACTATTATATTTGCCGTTTTCTACGTTTCGTTTCCTTTTTCTCATCTTGCACTAAAATAAAAATAGCAGTAAAAATAAAATTAATAAGTCGCGTTCTTTCTTTCGAAAGTACAATTTCAATGGCACGAATCTTCCCTCGCTATTAGCTTTAATAATGCATACGTCTCCAAAAATATTAGAATAATATCAAAATAAAATATAAAATAATATTAATTACAACAGTATCCTTTATGAAATAATTATTTAAAAACAACGATCCTCTCTGAAATAATGTTCAAGTAATGTGTGCAGCACAGTCAGGTTTAAATAAAAATTGTCGACTTATGTGCATGGGCATTTCAGCCATTCGAATATCCCTGACAGGCATGTACGTATCGATAATTTAAAATATACACTGATAGGCATTCTTCTCGCAAAAGATTCTACAACATCGTACTTCGTAAGCTATGTAACAGATTTTCTTTAGCCAGAGATTCCTGGCAGCCGTTTGTATAATGAGTTGCTAATATCGAGCCATAATCTTTATTTAATCCTGCGAAGGTCGTGGTTATTCTTACAGATAGATACATAGGAAATCTTCTTATAAATATTTTCTAACAAGCATATATTCGAAATAACGAAACGTCAATGGCTCATAAAACTATAATTACCGATTGTGCAACAAAAAACAAAAATTGCTCTTTCATTGAGCCAACCTTTACCCTGCCTTACACCTCTGAAGGCAAATTCTCTCGATGAGATGAATTGAACAGTACGGATTCGTTGGAATATAATTCGTTTAGACGTAATTTGGTTGACTGAGAAAATTCACATGATTATCGGCGGCGAACTTGTAAGAATCCGCACAGAGGCGTGCCTCTCACAACTCACTTTCTTTCCTTGTGGTAATTGATAGCCCGTGCCATGAGAATTGCTACCATCGGCCGCAACGCCTTTCCCTTACCGTCGAAGTAGTACGTCGCTATAGTTTGCAGCTCCTTTTGCGTCGTGTTCCTGATGAGTACCTGCAACAATAGCAAACGTAACCTTGACTTCGAACGGTGAAAAGGAATTCACCCGTGAATGTTAAAGGAGCCGCGACACGCTTCTGTTCGTTTCTTGTTAAAATTATCCATCTGTTTGTTCCACTAAATCGTCGCTTTACTCACTTTACTTCATTTAGTTTAGATGTTAAAATCCCGTCGTGATTAATCCATTTCAAAATCGCTTTTACAACGATCGTTCGATTGTTATCATTTTTCTGCCATCGTTGAAATCTATTGGGACATAAAATTCTATCGTAAATGGAACTACAATTTAAAAAAATGATGCTTAACTTAGATTTTGTCATATTTGTAAGTAGCTGGCTTTATGATAAATCCTGTAATATTATATTATGTTGAGTATGCGCTCGAGCGAGTGGAATATTCATAAGACCTAAAGCCTTGAACTATGTTAATGTTGATTATTTAACACCGTTTCTAAATAATTGATGATATACAGCTCGTGTTACCATAATCGTTAAAAATTCAATCAAATTTCAAAACAATTTACATTATTTTTTATTCTGTCATTTACGTCAATTACATAACAACGTGTGTAATAATTTATCGTATACGTATCAAGGTTGAATGAGAAGGCGAATGAGGAATCTATGTATGTAGATCAATCTGATTTTGTAGTCAGTAGACAAAATTTTATTTTTAAATTAATGAAATACATACATATACACAATGAGGCGAATATGAAAAGAAACGAAAAAGTTCAAAAAGATAAAAAAGCTTAAAAAAGAAGAGAATATAAAGAAAAAGAAAACGCAGGTAAAAAGCAAAAGGAGCTTAAGATTCGTGAAAGCTTAAAAATACAAGAGACGCTATCGCGTACAATAACATTTCTAATCCTAATTTAAATATCGCGTCTCTAACAACTAAAGCATTTTACCTTTATCCTAATTATCATCATTATCGCGTTACAATATCGCTAGTCAATGACCCAGCCTCTGCGTCAAATGATAGTTCAGTTACTCCCGCGAAGGAGAACGTGGTATTAGAACGTCTGTTCGAAATACCGTTCCAGCTGACAAGCTCGTACAAATCGGTCCTCGTTCGACGTTACACATTTATTTCGATTCAATACAGGCGTTACATATCTTATTCTAGAGCGATTTATCAGCGACTGGTTGGGCCACGCATAGACAATCGATGCCCATAACACGATGATGATGAAGCATACGTGACGAAACGAATCACAGGCGACGGACTTTGTTGCAAGCACCCGATAGAAGGAAGAGGTCGAACAGGCTAAAAAGGCGAGGACCGATTCGCTTTGAATTCCAACCTCGATACACGGCTGAAAGTTCGTCCTGGAATTTGGCCAAAGTCGAAAGGAACGTTCGTTACAATAGCTGGTTTCGCAAGCTTACGTCAGAGACACCTTCCGCGTGATCGTTTCGCACACGTGAGCGGAAGTTCACCATGTAAGGACCAATGCACTTCGAGCTTTACCCTCTGAACTTTCGAAATTTTTTTTATGGCTAGCGAATTGCGAGATTTTTAGCATTCATGGAAGACTTGGAGGTACCAAAAGCCACAAAACGCACGTAATATGCAAAAATGTGGAAAATGTCGAAAGTAGAACCATCGGTGATTTTGAACGAAGAATTATTACCTATTTGCCAAGATTATATCGTTTCTTGATCATAGTAGTATTAGGAATAGTAATAAATAAAGTATAATAAATTCAAATCTCAACACATCAGCAGAATATTCAAATGAATCACGATAATTTGAAGAATATTCACAGAACTCACAAAAGTTCTCACGTTCTCACACGGAGAACAAATTTATGTTAAGCTTAATATAAAATCGTATTAAACGTATAATGAACTTCTACGTTGAGTTTAGTTTTTAACGAACAGTATGGAAATATTCCGCCTTAATTAATTCACAAAGACCTTATGCTGATTGATTTCCTGAAGATTTTGCAGAATGTTTCAACGTAAAACCGATCGTCAATTTCCTTGGAACGAAATATTCGATCCGTCGCGTTTGAAATTTGTGTCTCTGTCTATTAACCTGAAGAAAGTAGAGCGAAACGAAAAGTCGCATTCTTCTGACGCATCAGAGCCGACGAATCCATGTTCTACTCTTAAGAAGCGGAAGACAGAGGTACTCACGCGCCTCCTCCTGCCTCCTTTTACAATTTCTCTTAGAGAAAAAAAGCAACGTTCTGGAACTTGCCAACTTCATGCTTCTCACATGCTAATCTACAATAATTCTAATCCTTTTGTCTTTTTGCTGTATTTCAGAGACACGTTCGATGCTCTTTTTCGCTACAAAAAAATAGTTTACGTAAAAGCTAAGATAAATGTTCGTTCTTGTAACTTTGTCACGAAAACATAAACTTACAGAATAACAAATTCTCTCTGCCATATTCGTTCAACTTTATGTCTTCTTTTAATCAATCAATTTCTTACAATTAATGTAACAATATAAGAGAATAGAAATGATATAACGAAAATTAATAATATACGGTCATTCACGAAAATCTTCGTACGCACTATAAGAAGTTCTGTACTAAATTCATTGAATGGAACAGGCGTACGCAGATTGTGAACAAATTAACCAAAACCGGGTACAAAGATGACACCACAGCGATGGCATGTAATTGCATGGCGAGCCAGTATTATCACGTTCCATTGTCGCGGCGAGAAAAAGTGCTTTCTAAACGCGCTTGCACGTGCATACGCAAATACAATTGTTGTAGAACCTAAACAGTCAACTATAAGTAAAAGTTCTACTCTCGGCCATATATGCAGACCGTGAAGTCGCGGGCTGCTTTCGCTAGGCGTTCGAAGACACAAGCCGACTATTCATGAAAACACCGTTCTTTGCTATAAATATTTATAATTGCGTGTTGCTAAACGATTCTGCATAGATAAATCACATAAGCGGTATTTCCAACAATTCAATTATTTCGATGATTTGTTACGGAGAGTATTTTCAGGAAATATTCATCTTCAAATTGAAACAGATCTTTTGTGCCGCCTATAGAAATATACAAAACAGTACTGATCCGCCGAACCAGTTAATAGCTAGCTAATTATTTGCTAATTAACGGCACTAAGTAAGCCAACCGTGCCGGATTAAACCTGTAAATATTATTTAAATACACGTAATTGTAGTTATTAGTACCTTACCAGGGGATGCGACGAAAAACAATAAATAAAAAGACACATGAAATTAATCTTCAAATTATTGTATATACGTAAATATCAAATTAAATAAGACATCGAGATATTGACATTAACCATCCACAATCCAATTTTTTGAGAGAAGAAAAATTACGATTGACGCGTCAATGGAAAATTCAATGACTAATGATTATTGTGGATGGACTGTTTAATAAACGAAATAGCAATACGATAGAAATAAAGTAATATAGTATAGTGTATACGTTTAATTAAAATATAATCCTTCGTTAATCCTTATTTTTACAAATACAATACTTGTAGACAAAAAGCAACGATTGACAAGAATCAATCATCGTTATTGTTACGAACTCTGCAATTATAAATAATTGTAGAAATCAACGAACTCCTATCGCACGAACGATTCAATTTCCTGAACTGCTAGTTTGCATATTCTCGACGAAGGAATTTTACCATATCTCATAACAATAAGGAAAGTCCGATGACAACGATGACGTAAATCGATGGATCCATATACTGTCCCTTGTACGGGCGATTACGCGTGATACTTGGCGTTCTTTTCTTCCGGATTTGAACCACCTTCTTCCTGTTGAAATGCCGTGACGGAAGTACTTGGCGATTCGAGGCGAATCGATACGGTTTGTACCGAAAATGGTAGCAGGAAATCGATTTCAATGAGTTGTTGGACTTGGCTCGAAGAAACGCGATATGTGAGAGTGGATAAGACTGCAGATTCTTGCGAAGTCGAGAGAAATTTATCGTGATTTCGTTGCACGACCTAAACTATTCGGAGATTCGAGTTGATTTCGTTCAAGGTATCCGCGGCACTTTTTGAAATTTTTTACGCTCGATCCATCTTCAAATTTTACTGCCAACTACTGCCTGTCAAAAGTCTCCGCTGTGTCTTCGTTATATTTTTAAAACAATGAATCTTTGCGAAACGCGATCTTATTCGATTTTGTTTACTAAGAATTTTGATAATGGATGTTTGGAAACATTCGAGAAACGTGGATCGTAGACGAAAATGTACGAATCAATGGCAAATTAATGGCTAGGAACGATATTTACTACGTTAACACATGTTATAGATCTTATACACTTACCGTTACTACATTGTTATACATTTGTACAACGAAAATTGCTTAGAACCGTATCATATCTAATTATTTATCATTTCGAGAATTTTGTAATATAAATAAAAAAAGCTAGTTATTTAGCAACAGTGGTTAATTACTGACAGCTACGCGATCACAATTAAAATTTCCATGATTCTTTCATAGCTGTTTCTCAAACATATAACTTTTCTTGCCAATTTCTGTTGTAATTCCTCGCAAAAAACTATATAATAGTTCTGTCTAAGGAATTCGACTTCCACGTTTTCCCGACTAACTAAACTGGTCTGCCTGCAGAGAGACGCGCGTTCTTCTATAGAAAGTGAACACGTGAAACGCGTAATATCTCGATAAAACATAAAAGGAAAGAAGAAACAGTCTTTAATTAGTATGATGATGTTATTGCGCAGATCATGGAGGATTATCGCATTATAGGTGAATCATACCTCTCGTATATTGTCGTAGACATCTTTAAGGTCATCATCGAGAAGTCGGTAAGGGTCGACTTGATAATCGTGCAAGGATCCAGGCAGTTGTGTCTGCATAGAGCTCATCATCCTTGCGACGTTCGTCCTGCAGTCCCGCGTGCTCGTTCTACTCTGCATGGAAAAAGAAGAATTCATTAATAATGGAAGGAAAGATCTCACACGCGATAGAAAGCTTGAACGTGATTTGAAAGACCTGACTTGGAATTTGGATACGTTCTTTGATGTCTTAGTGGCTATAAAGGATTCGGCTGACATAGTATGAGTATTTATTAAAATGTATTGAATACAATTGTAAAATGAAATATTTTATTTTTCATGCGAAATATTTTACAAGTATATTAATATTAGGAAAGTATAATATCGTATTTTTATTGAAATTACAAAAGAAATTTCTCTATTGCAATTGAAATCGATAATTTCAGTGAAATTCGAAATTCCAAGCGAAGAATTATTTACGCTTCAACATTTTTACATTATTATTCTTTAACTGAGTGATATCGTTAAAACTAAAATGCATCATAAATATTGTAATTTAGATAGGAGGATTGTAAAACATAAAAGAACATATTTTGTCGGTATACTACGTCATCTCAATTCCCAATAAAAATAAAAAAAAAAAGAAGAAGAAATTAAAAAATAATAATATCAGTAATTTTCCTTTCCTAATGCTTTCGCAATAATTTCCTATTTATATCGACGAATATCAATAAGACAAATGTTTATCGAATAATCATGATACATAGTACGAAAAAAGCAAACAAAGTTTATGCTACTTGAACGATCATATAATTATATTTCCAGTAGCTAACAGTAATCGGAACGTGTAATCGTGTTAATAAAGTGGTTTCATTCTTGTATCACGCATGAAGATAATATACTACATAAACAAACCACATGAACCATTATGATTCAGTATAGAATTACGTATGCTCGTAACTATCAAACGTTGACATGGCAAATCGTTGAGAATAAAGCGGTTGTACCGGTGCAGCTAGTGGAACGTTCGTTTTATGAATGTGTTGAACACATCGCGTGATAGTAATAACGATAGTAGTAATAGATAGCGGCGCGTCATTAGTCTGATCATATATCGTCAATTACTACTTGTGCCTCGTCGCACGTATTATTGATTTTACTACTTGGAGGACGGTATAACAGGATATTCGCCTACTTTCCTCAATGAGCTACACGAGATCTATCATTTTTTGAATACTTTATACACGAGATCGACGATGAAACATTATTTTACTGCAATTGATGATCCAATCTCTTTTTTGATGAACAAATTAAGTCGTATGTGTCAAAGTTTAATTGTCTTGCTGTTCTAGGTTTCCAACAAATTCTAAAAAAATATCTACATATATCACGTGCAAAAATTGATATCAGAAATTTTTCCAAGGAAATTTTAGCTCCAAAATTAATCACATTCGAGATATTAAGTCAAAGCAACCGAAAAGGGAGAAGGAAGTTATTGGTGTTCAAAGAGGATATCTCGGTGAGTGGAAATGTTTCAATTTTTAACAAACAATATACGTTTCGTTCGTAAAAGCATAGAGTATAAAATTTGTAGATTATAAAGCTAAAGATACGGAATTTTTTCTGCAATTAGTACGCGTATATCTCTTCTAGGGTCATTATTTTCTTTAAACTAGGTTGCTTTTAATTCGACCAATTATTTTACTCATTTATCTTCGCAAGCTCAAACTACGAGATCTCTCGTATGCAAAATATCTATGTAACGTACAATAGACGCATTGTACAATCATTTACATTATTGTGGTAATTCTTTGTTATCATAAAAGAATTTAATCGTTCTTACTACTAAAGCAAGAATGAATCAGCAAGAGACCTGCATTCCTATATTCTTTCCGGTCTTTCTACTCTGGTAACCCTTGAAATTCACCTAGTTCTCGACGATTTCTCGCCGACGAGACAACGCGGAATACGTAATACGGCGTTTCAGAAAGTTGCAACTCTTATTTACAAGATCCGTCATTCCTGTGACTGTTTACGTTTCGTGGGCACGTAATGGCCGTAATGGGCTACCGCGGCGACGACGCGACGTCTCTCCTTCCCAGTTCTCGCCACTTTAACGACGATGTGCCAGGACGACATTCTTTCGCTCGACGTACATTGATGCCTACTTTCGTCATCGAAACTCGATTCTGATTTCCAACGATTTCTTAGCATTCACCGAGCATTGATTTACCGTGAACGGCGACCACAAAGCTTAGTCACAGGCACAGGTACTGTTAGTCGAGGAGATACAGCGATCTTCACGAAGTTCGCAAGAAGATCAGACCTCGGATAAATTATGATCCACGCAATGGAATGATGAGTAGAAGTTGTATAAACGTTATTGAAAAATAAAATAAAAATTGATCAAATTAAATGTGCTACGCAAGCGAAATAAAAAAGAGTGTATTAAAATAACAGGTACTTCAAAAATTCTCACAATTTAGGAAAAATATGATTTATCGTCATGCTACGGATACGGATACGCGCTCAAACAAGCAGTTTCTACAAACAAGAAAACTCTGTAATCAGTTTGTTCGTTTTAGCGTGTCTTATTGTTCTTCAAACTCCTTAAACTTCGTAGAATTGTAGGATCTAGGTGAGAGATGATATAACGACGAAAAGAAAGTCAATAGTAGAGTTCGACAATGTAAATTCACCTATAACAAGTTCCAAATAAAATATTGCACCAACGCAATATTGACTTTTACAAAATTATTGACTTCGGTTAAAGTTCACACGCGTTGAAACTCGGAACGACAATCTCATGTATGTACCTATATAGAGAAACGTATAAGACATTCAGAATGTCAGATTGATCACCTTTATAAATAAATTAAACGGTATAGTAATAAATTAGCCACTTTGCGCGTGTATAAACCATTCCCATGTACTAAAAGAACTTATAGAAATAACTCATTTGTTCTTTAAGGATTGAATATTAATTCTGTGATCTATTGAATAGCATTAAGAAATCTATAAAGTTGAAGTTGATCAAAATGTCAATAAAATTTATCAGATAGAATTTAAACAACAGCCTAAATAATATAAATCCTGTTATTTTCTTTTTAAACTCCGTATTGTTATTAGCTCTGATTAGGTTGTTCGGTATCGTCATCTTCCTACAGATTTATGACTTAATGCTTTAATTTATGTCCATTACTTCGTCACATCTCCTTCATCAACAGTACACACGTACAGTGTTTCTCGATGGCCTGCAGCCTGTGAGATCAGAGGATTGGGCATGTCAGGATGCAAGTAAATGGCAGTAACGTTGTTTCACAAGTTCGCATCTTTACCGGTGGATTAATCGAGGTCACGACAAGCAAATAACACTCGTGTCCGTTAGGGACGCGTGAGACACGATGCCTGTGCAACTGCATTGTGGTTAAAGGTTCGCCATTCCACTTTTAAATTAAGCTAAAGATTTGCGGCGATATATGTACATATATAGACTTCTAATTTTTGTTAACTTACCTCTTCTTCCTTCTGCTACGATGTTTTCTTTTAATCTGTTAATAAAGGAATTTTTATAATCATGAAATTAAAGGTTAACGAAGTTAAGTTACTTGGTAAATGTTCTTTATAATTCATCCGTTTTATGCATACTTGATCGATAACGATGTACATAGATAAGAACGTTTATAATTCTTTCTCTTCTGCAGACAATTTTCGTGCAAACGAGACAATCGATTAATCAAAGCGTTTCTAATACGTCAAGACAAGGGAATGAAAAAGAACGAGGCTGTTTCTCGCTTCATTCTTCACAAGTATACTGAAGCAAGTTATGTTCATATTAGTAATTTCATCTTCTCTTAAATTCTCACAGAAACGTTCAGTCAGTCGATAAGAAGCGTAGTTATTTAAATGAAATTTTTCTTGCAATTAGTACCAGCAATTATTTAACACGAAATCCCATTATGTAAAGTAAATAACATAAATCATAAAAAAGACCGGTGAATTGTATGCACTCCAGTTAGATGAACTACGTGTATTCATTCGTTGACAGTTTAGGATAACTAGAGTTCAACAGTAAGTTCTTGTTCACAAGCCAACAAGACGGATGTCCATCCAGACGCAGAAAAACATCTACGTGTCTGAAATACGTCTACCAATGTCCCACAAACATCTTAGAGACGTCCTCCAAACTTACCGTGTCATAAACCAGGACATCTTACTATCAGAAGACATTCAATTTTACTACTGTAAATGTTTCAAGATATTTGAAGATACTTAGCTATCTCGTACTCTTAGAAAACGATTAATCTTCTAACCGGGGCATTCTCGAATCATAATTATCTCCTTTCTATAATTACAGCACTAACAGCAAAGACAAATCGATTTCCTCTGCGCTTTAGAGTTTAGTTCTTGCGAATCTATGAATATGATACAATTTATATTTAATAGAAACGAAACCGTCGTTATATTCGAGAGATTAACAACTCGAGTAGTGAATCAGCTTATCATTCCTGCTTAATGATAATTGTACCGCAAATATAATTATTTAATACGCAAATATTTCTTTTCTCATCCTCTTTGCCAGACGTTCGAATTAAATTTCAGAATATTTACATTTAAAATAGACATGGGATATACGTCTGTAAGGTTATCCTCATATCCTCTGAACATGGAAAATCCGAGGAATATTGATTTTATATAATATTGCGAAATCCTTGTTGCAGCGTGAAACATTCAACAGCTGAAAGCAATAAGACATTCTGAGAGAGCGTCGTTAGATCATTCGTTACTGATACATTACGTACACTTTAGAATACGGTCGCTCATAAAAATGAAGTTAAAACAATGCATGGTAGTTACAGTGCTATAGTTCGTGTCTCTTTGAAACTTGCTTTGTTTGACGATGACAGACAACGTTAGTTTCACGGTTGCAAACGTGCTACAGGTGGATATGCAACATTGAGCAATGACCGTGTTCGATGTGTGTCCATGCGTGTCATGTGATTTCCATGGCACGATATCCGCTTATTACATTCTTCGATAACTAGTTTCGTGGCAGAAGGCAAGTTCACTACCCCACTTTTACCTCTTCCATGCGCTGCTTGGTTACTCAAGGCCAACCTACAAGAAACTAACGCATCAAACAAAACCATGGAAACGCAAAGTTGCGGCGTGCACCAGATTCCAGTTTTCCTGTTACATGCTATTTTTGCGTCATCAGTGGTACGTGTTTCTTGCTTATCTTATTGCCTATCAACGGGATTTTAGTCGCTTACGGAGTGCAAAGGCTAATGAATTAACGTTTACAGTGGAGCATGCATAATGTGATGTTCATTCACGTGCTTCGATTATTTTAACCCTGCTGCTATTCCAATGCTTCCTCTTCTTTCTGCAGTTGTTTCTATTTCACACTCTTTAGACCGATTACTTCATTGTCAACGAGAAAACAACATATACGACGCGACCAGAAGGAAGTTTGAGATATAAAATGGGAAAAAATAATTTTACAAAGCTGAATTATAGTTGATGAGAGAGACGAATGCATAATTGTACTTCCTATAATGGACGAGTGTTTATCACAGACGAAACGTTTACATTTTATAAATTTTACTTTATATTCGCATATACAAGTATCAGCTTAACATTCCACTTAATGCAATAAATTATGCAAATAATCGTGAACGACATTATACGCAATGGTTTCAGTAAAAATATTATGAGAATCTGGATCGTATCAACGGCAAGCAAATGACTACGACGATGGAAATCAAGGTGGAGGTGTTTGAAACTTCATAGAGTATGCGTGATACGTATAGTATACTTTACGAAGTATACGTCATATCAATGAGACAGAAACATCCATTCTGAAGTTCCATGAAAAATATTTTAATATTCAGTTTGTTTCTACGCTCGTTCAATTACGAAATTATAGTCCCACAGCAAACAAAGTGTATTTTTTACTCTTGTATACAAGTATCAATTTCACGTTCTACTTAATGTAATGAATTACTCGAATAATTGTCAAAGACATCATACGCAATGATTTCAGTAAAAATATTATGACAATTTGGACTATCGACAGTAAAATAACGATTACGGTTCCCGTGTTTTATTTCGTTGCTAAAATTGGACAAATTCTAATTTACTTTCTCCGTTGGATAATAAGTAGGGGTCTATCGCTAGAATCTTATCACTATAAACGTGCGTTATACACGTCTTTTGACTTCAGTCTATTACACATACATATGTATTAATTATAATAGCTGACGGACGAGTGTGCTAATCAACATACTTTCACCAACTATTCCTTAAATAATCCTGAAAATTATTCATGACGACGAGAAAGACACGATATAGGAACCGATACAAAATTACAGCTGGTAGAAATTTTGGGATCTGAGACCATCGTCCGATGATCCGACTGAAAGTTGGACAAGTGGGATGTGAACTCAAAAAATGTGAAAGTATGTGATGAGTCTTCCTCGATTTATTATAAAATCTTATCCATGTATTTACTCGTCCATAAAGTTTGTTGAGATTTCTTAGTCGAAAAGTCATTGATTTTCATAAATTGTTTCGTCCGTACCGTTAACTGCATTTACTAAAGATATATTTATAAATATTAAATGACAAATACGAGATCAGAAAATATTTTGAAACGGTTGAGAAAGATTAACATTAAGAGGCTGAAGTTTCCTAAGCAACTTTGTGCATTCTTATACATAATTATACGCAATATAAATTATACGTAATTGCCAAGATTCTAAGTCATTATCATATTATCCATATATAAATCAAAATTCTATTTTAGAAGTTTCTCTTTTTTTTAACGATAAATATATCTGAACCGTCCTCGACATATTATAATGAATCATAAATTACATGTGCGTAATGTAGTTCACGAAGATGTAAGAGTTACTATAAAAAAACAATAATACTATTTTACATAAAGGCAAAAAGATATTGCGCGGATGACGTGGTACGTATCACATAAAGATACATTATAAGAAATATCTCCAATGAAGAAGCGCAACAAAGATGAAAGGACATTAAAATACTATAAAGACACGAACACGCTACAATATAATATAAATTATATGCCAATTATCAAATTATTAACTGGTCGCTGCTTGTCTAAAATATTTTCGAAAGGAGAAGCGTGGTCCCTGAATATCACGCGCCCGATGGCTAATGTACATATGTAAATCATTAAATCGATGTTAATGAACTTCATCTCCATTAAACAGAACTTTCTTAATCTTTAATTCTTTCAAATAAAATTCTCGTTCTTGCCGAACGATAGACTTTCATATAAATCAACGTCATTTTAGTCTCACTTGTTATCAAATGTATAATATATGTATGGTATATGAATAGCAACCTAACAACTTGACACAATGCTCTTTCACGTATCTTCTCTCACATTCCTGAATAAAATTCTGCATGACATCTAATACATACCAGAATCTCTAAGTAGCGTGATCTTTGATATACGCGATCTTCTCGCGCGAAATCTCTTCCTTAAAAATCTTACCGGTCAAATGTATTCGCTAAAACAATTGTTCGCTGAATTGCTAATCCCTTAACCAGTGAAAGCGCCCGTTAAATATTTTTCGAATTTCGCACAGTGTCTTTCAAACAAGCGAGAACAGAAAGACGCTTCGCAGCCAATATTGATTTGTGCCAAAAATGAACATGTTTGTAAAACAAATGCCAAACGTCCTTTGATCCTGTTCCTTATCTTGTTACGAGGATCGACGATAATCACGTAACATCGCTAAACGTATAATGCGTGAAGTAAATTTAGTTACCAGCCGATTTTATTTACAAACTAATTCCGAGTTTTGCCACGTTTCACGCCCGTATGTATTATAGTTTTTATCATCATCATTGCCGTTCTGCGAACGATGCTTTACTTCATTTTATGCTCGTTAATCACCGTTCTACGATTAACATGCGATTCTTTTTTTCTTTCTTCTCCAACCATTACCAGTTTCCTTGCCCCACAAACACGCGTGTGTTGCAATCGAAGATGACGGCTAGAAGTATAATTAAATAATAACTCGTGCAAAAAGGTAGAAAGGTGGTTAACCCTGAAATACCATCGTATATAGTGTACCGTGAATTTCGCATTTCTTTTTGCTGTTCAAAAGAGATTGTACGTTATCGTTACATTGTTCCAAGACCTCTTGCATGCTAATTTACCAACTAATAAACGAGTCACGAGTTCAGCGTTATAGACTTCTTTTTCACAATTTTATGACTCTATGTTAAACAGGAAAATTAGTAGAGCGCGGATATTCATGAATTTATAGGAGACGAAAAATTGCGAAAATACAGAAAATGCAGAGATACAAAAAATGTTGAATGTTATGGTACTTATCGTAATATTTAATGAATGAAATAAGTTCCCACTTAGGTTTAATTTCTTTAATTAGATTTATAAAAATCCGCAGTCTAGTAATTAGATAAGATCGTTATTTGTAAAAAGGCTTCGATGTGGAAAGACCAAGATTTTACAGTAGACAGACTTATACGTACGCTAGTAAAATTATATTCCTTAAATAGAAAAGAGTTTTTCTTTAAATTGAAATTATCTTTAGCATTAATAATTCGGCGAGTAGCGTGACGACTCTGGATATTTTCCAATATATAGGAAAATCCAATATAAATAAAAATATATCTGTATTCTGAAATACAACTTACCTCCGCTCAAAATGGCAAATATTTAGTACTTTTAAAATGTTTATTCGGGTTTGAGATACTTCTAAAAACTGGGTCCATTTCTCGGAATTATTCAACAAGTGCAGTACCAGAGAATCAAAAACCAATCCATTCGCCATTTGACCGGCTAATTTATTCGATATAAAAGTCAAGGATCTGCCACGTGTTCAGGATTTTGAGAACAGAAGTAACCGCCTTGGATACACGTGATTTGAATGGAACTCCTAAGATTTCTATCTGATACTTCAGTTTGATGGCCTATAGATTTTCTTAATTTACAAGAAGTTTGACCAATAAATCGACCGACTATGTTAATCTTGGGCATTATATCGCTATAATTACAAGTCGCAACATCGTCGAAGAAACTTCCTCTTTCGCTACAAATAAACGTTTCTTCTTGGAATTATTTGCTGTTCCATTACTTTGTCTTTGGTGTTTCAATCGTCAACCGTAAATGTACCCAAAGTATTTGAGCATTATTGTCAGTAAAAAAAGGTGGACCCTTTTCGTTTTTCGCTTTTCAAGAATTTTCAAGAAGATTCTAATAAGCTGAACGTCGTGGCAGGGTATACCCCACGCAACTGTGAAGATGCAATTTATACTAACTGCGCTTGTACTTTTTACATTGTCTAAAGTTATAGTTAAAATGTCCTCGGAGTTAATCCAACGATTTAATCTTCTATTCTCAGCAACCCGAGGAAGGTTAAACAAGAAAAAAAAAAAAAAAAAGGAAAAAGAAAAAAAGAAAAAGAAAGAGAAAGAAAAATAACCTCGAGACTGAAGCCAATTATGCTGTTGCAATTTAAGAATAATATCGAATTTTAATCGTGTTAACTTTATACTGGACGGGGCTATTTAACTGTTCGTTAATATTCATTGCTGTTTCGGGGAATGAACGAGACGTTAATTACAATTAGTGACACCGCAAGAAAGGTAGATGAAAATCACGGTGGAGACGCGTGAAACTTCGTAGCTGAGATATACGTGATATCAATTAGACAGAAGCATCCGTTCTGAAGTTTCATGAAGATTATTTTACTATTCACTTTATTCCTAGCTGATTCAATTACAAAATTTCAGTCACACAGCAAACAAAGTGTGCGGTTACTGGCTCAGGCGAATTTCTAATGCGATGAGTAGTATAATTAATTAGTTGTATCATGAGACTGGAATAATTTTCTTTGTTACTAACTTCTGTATTGAAAGTAACAGGAATCTTCTTGTGATTCATAACTAGCCTTTGTTTGCGATCAAATTTTGTAGAAAGGCTTAAAGTGACGTTTTAATAATTATCGAAGTATTTATTGCAGTTTTTAATAAATTTTAGTATTACTATGGTATTTACTGAAGGTAAATTAAGTAAGGTTAATAAAAATAATAAAATAAAGATAGTTAATTGATTCTATCATATTATTACACTTATTTAATCGTTATTTTATATTTTTTTCATTGTAGTATTAATTTTCTTTTTTATTCGTAAAGCATAAAGTACATGTAATATCTACAAGTATAACTTGTGGTGATATCAACACTTAAAAAAAATGACCTAGAAGTAATAACAAATCAGTTTTTAAGCCATATGCGCTCTAGAAAAACAATAAGACGCCTTTTCTGAAAACGAGTAAGAAATTCTTACGACGATGATCTGAAGAAATGCGTATGAAGAATGGCGCAAGACTGCATGCTTCGTGCAAGTGCTTCTGTCGCAAGACACCTTCTCAACCCGCATCGTTATTCAAAGGGAACTACAAAAACTTTTAAAAAAAAGTATGTCGCTCTACATTCTCGAAAAAACAAAGTCGGTGAAACTTCATTTTTGTAAAATACTTAGCTTAAAGCGAATACGAAGCCATTCTGTTTCGTTAAATGAAAATTCAAAAATTAGAAAGTTAAGAATTCTCAGTTTCCGATCGCTCATTCTGAAATTTTTTTTTTGTGTTAATACGAGTTAATTAATACGAATCTTATCGTAAACTTGCGTAGCGAGAAATAAAAGTATCTAAGCTTCGAACGCAATATCTTGCAGTCGCTAACATGGTTTGGCACAGATTGTAAAAATTGCAGAATTATTAGAAAAATTACAGAAGGTGTGCTATAAAAGTAAATTTAAGCGAAAAAGCAATCATCCGTATCCGAGATCAAACATGCTCGTTTCCCTTAACAGTTTACCAATTACTCCCGTCTATCTTGCTTAAGAAACGTCAATGTTTAAACGTAAAGGATAATTATCTGTCTTAAGGTATTAAGCAAACATATATGATTGTTCGCATGAATTCATTTAACTAACAAAAAAAAGGCATGAATTAGAAAGTATTTCTACAGTTCATGTGCAAATAAAGTAAAAAAATAACCTCCTTTACTAAAAAAAAAATCTATAAATTGTTATATTGCTACATTATAGCAACAGTGTTATTAATACACTGTAGCAATCTGATATAATAATATTAACGATACTTTAAAAAGTTAGGTATAATATGTACATTTAATTAATAATTAATTAATAAAATTAATAGGATAGATAATTCTTCAATAGATGTAAATATTTATCGCCGAACATTTTATTTTTCTATCTTCTTTTATAAGTTCGTGAGGAAATATGGAACATAGAACATGACACGAATGGACTGTAAGACTTAAATAAATAAATTGAATAAAATTCTATGTAAAAAAGGGAATATAAAATAAGTGAAACTTAAAAGTATGGGAAGATCGAAGTACCATATAAAAATCTGGCGAAACGCTAAAAAATAGAATGTTACCGTTATCAGATAGTTTATAAGAAAGAATCGTTCAAATCCCGAAGAAAATTCGATAATAAACCTCTAAAATTTCCGTGAAAACCACTCTATTGGAAAAGTTTACTTTGTAGTAATTCTAACGTCGATTACAAAAATACCCAACTACCCTATGACTGACTTAAACGCACCACTTCTTTTTTTTTTACCATCGTGAAAGCTGTCGACACAATTAAACGCATACATATAGGAAATCCGGAAATAGATCTTCTATCTGAACTTCCCAATCTTCAAAAATTCCGCCAATCAATAATTAAATATAGCTAAGTATTATATGGTTACGCTATATGATACTTCTTCGAACTGACAAACGTCCGCAACCACGTTGCATCATAGAGAGATCTTACACGTTTATATGTTACCATGTATGATCGAAGAGAAAAACTCGAGAGACTGGGTGACACTATCTGCGATCGTCCTAAATCGAATAAATCCAGTTCGGTGTTTCTGTAAAAGGAGAAAGTACGGTTACATGGCCGGACTACTCGACTCCATAGTATAGAGTCTGCCAACTAGTATCGTTGATCGACAGTAGAGCAAAGTTTGTCAAGAATAGTTATCATAAACTGTTAATCATAAACGAGCTTATTAGTGGTCGTGCTCATAGCAATTATACATGTGCATGTTCAACGAGATAATGATAATGCCTGCATGTCTAGATATTGACTGAATATTGACCAAGTAATTAATAACGAAGTAATTACCATACGTAACAGTTACACTAATTGTAAACAACTGGTAATAAACTGACTACCGATAACAAACAGTGTTGTTACTGGTAATAAATTAGAGATAATCTCCACGCTAGGGATCTTCATTTTTTTTACAACTGTTACTTTTTTTTAATAACAATAAGTCACCTGTTTTGTGCAATTTTTATCGCAGTATCACTCTCCTTTCTCTGACTGAATATTTTAATCTAGCAACGAGATATTTCGCATCCTCTGATCAAACTACAGGGAGATAGCTTTCAAAGTACCTAAGTTCTACAAATTTTAAATTATGTGTGTGCTTAATTTAGGTCGATTAGCAGAAAGAAACACAAACTTGTTGCGAATCGCTGAATTTATACTAACTAAAAAAAAATTTTCGGATAAAGAAGGAAAGTTTCTCTGGCGATATTTCAAAACTGTGAAGGGTCATTGAACATTAAAATAATAAGGGAACCAAAAGCAAAAACTGTCCAAATTACCGCATACGCGGTTCTATATAGTCCTACAGGTAATCTCGCGCTAAAGATTGATTATTCGCCTCGATGAGACACGCACCATACAAGGTTACTCGTTTCGTTCGATAACAATGTCAGAAAGAAATGCTGCAGCATCCTGCCGGGCCGCTAATGGAATGAATTTGCAAAAATTTTGATTTAACAGCGACACGCGATGGCGATAATTGCTACGTATGAATCAGCAGTTCAAAGCTTGTAAAATTTGTGGAAAGCCTTGAGAAACGAACGCTTTCTCACGAACGCTTCCATATTTAGAAATTTACGCGATAGTAATCGCTTCTACTTTTAATGCATTTGTGAAATTTGGAGATGCAAAACCGAATAGAACGCGCACGATATGCAAAAATATATAAAACATCCATAACTGCAAACGTAGTCGTGTAGAAACGTTGAAACTTCTCGTAAAATTAATTATTTCATAAATATATATACAGAATGCGCGTACGTAAAGTGCGAAGAATATAAAGAATATTCAGCTATAGTTAACGTTATAATATTTTCTAATCAAAACAATCCTCTATCTAGGTTCCATATTTTAATTATATTCATATATTAATGTCGTTATAAATATTCGCGGTGCAGTAATCGCGCTGGAACAGTGGTTCGTTTGATTAATCGCTGTTCCCTACGAATCGAAAAGTTTCGCTATTCGCGCGAAATGTTTAAAATTGGGTAAAAGCATTGTGTCGCAAGAATTATGGCAAACTAAAGAAAGAAAAGTTGTACGCGTGTGCATCACAAATAAATACGTGACGGCTGTTTGCGAAAGCAGTTGCAGTGATCGCGGTGATAATTCATTTCTAACGTTACGCGTGCTTTGGTTGACCGACGAATATTTATTAACTTGGACGCCAATTGATTTCGTTTGTCGATGTGGAGCACTCCTTTCCCTTTTTAAATCAAGTTTCTATAAATGTAAAGGAAAGTACGTATTTGGTAGACATAAAACGGAAGTGATATATTTTCGTCTGAAAAGTGAAGGCATATCATGGGTGATAATCATCGATTCTTCTTTCTTTCTCGAATACTTACACTTGTATTATTCAGTTCATGAAATTAATATACGCTGCGTCTGGTAATTATAAAATAAGCAGAAACTTTCAATTTTTACACGTACCTTGTGTTATATACCTCTATACGTTAACGTGATACGGAATGAAATAAAGTGTATTTATTTTATTAAGATACAATTCGTTCTTTCTCTTTTCATTCTACGAAAAGAAATAAAAAATCGATTATATTAAACAAAAAAAGAAGAGAAAGAAAGGAAACTAGTAGAAACTTAATTTATTTTCGTTACATAACTATAGCAACTCTGTGGCATAACAGAATGCTTTATCATGCCAAAATCCAACTCAAAATACAGTAAAATAAAATTGTATCGATAATTTCTACAAGTTAAACGGCTTGATTTTACATATTTCTATCGTACTTCGTGTAACAGTACTTCTCGTAAAGAAGTTTTACAGTCGTGAGACGTTGTGTATATCGTTGATATTTTTTTCACACACCTTTCATTACATTAGAAAGTATCTATCTATCTTTCTATCTAAATCTTTTCGGCAATCTTAACTGTTTAATTTAGCCGTGCCCGGTTGACCGAACGACGTACAGACTAAACGCTGAAAAGGTTAATTTAGGCCCGGCTGACCTAAATTGTTCCGCGGTCCACCTGGAACAACTGAACTTTCTTCGAGCTCCCTACTAAATAAAATAATATTTCGAAGATTAGAACAATCAGAAGTCATGGCAAATAGCATAAACACGTCAAACATCGTAGTGCAAATCGAGAAACTGATTCTGATAGATAAATGAATGTTCTTCGAGGTATAAATGGTACACTGTTCATAGTATGTATACTGTTAGCAGCTAACTATGCGAAACACGTTCAGCATCTTGAGAAGATGATGTGGCCGAAGTTCAATTTCGATGACAAAGAAACGACATTTGTCAAGTCAGTTAGCCGACAATCTTCGGTTTCATCGTTTCCAAGCGAAGGACGCTTTCACCCTGTCATTAGAATCGACAAACGCGCGACGACCGCTGTTCGAGAAAAAAATCTGCATACTTCGATGAGTGAAAGAATCTATGAGTTATGTAATTAGAAGAGTCGCGTCATTAAAGAGGTTACGGTAAGAGAAAAATATTTTTATTGAATTATTATTCAATATTTTAATTAAAAATTGAGAATATCAAATGAAGTGGCACGTATAAAAATTATGGGAGAATATTCGAAAGATTTCGAGATCTCGTTGGAATAGTAAGGAACTGGTAATAGATGCAAAAGCTGTGAATTGTAGATTCCATGTGACAAAGATGTAGATATTAATTTCTGTTATTTACTAAGTAATCTACGCACTAGACTAATTGAATGAATTAATAGTATTAAACTTCATTAACCACTAACATTATCTCTGATTCTATCGTGCGTTTAAACTATGCAATTTAATGTATAATGTAATGTATAATATAATGTAATTGAAATTCATTCCTATGGCATTTCGCAAAAAAATAATGTTTCACAGAGTCGGAAATGATGGAAATCGAGTGAAAGATGGTAAGAAGAAACGGTTCGGTAATTCAATGAAAAAGGGAAATTCATTTTTACCGAGCTGCGAAAAACAAGCACTCTTGGACACTTGAACCGTGTCGTTGCCAAATCTTTGGAATACAAGCAGCCGCACCTGTTTACCTAGCAGAAAAACTTTCACTCCTTTGCCGAAGAGTATCTCTGGAGAATCACAGATAAGAATCACGTTTTCGAGCAAAAGCATACGAATTCTATTTCTCTACCTTCCTATTCTCGATCTTCTAATTATATGAAATTAATTATTCTGGAATTTATTTCCGAGTTATTTAACGCTGTCACGAAACTCTATCCCGCGTTGGAAGCAAAAATTGTTTAATAATCCCAATTTTGTAGCACTGACTTCTAGATTGTTTTTCAAAATATTTAAATACCTATATTTATCTAGAATACCAACTACGAAAACGAGATTTCCAGTGTTGTTTATAACCATACAGCCCACGACATCGTAGAACGTGGATCTTTAATATTTCTGATTTCCCCTGGACATAGCGGCGTCCATTCAATCCAAATACGTCGTATTTGCTTCCGTCTGAGAATAGAACTTTATTAGAAATATACCAAAAAGTAGTATATTTATTTATGAATTACTTTCCATATCTTAAACGTCTGGCTCGATTCGTCTTGTTAATGAATGTCAGTTAGTTTTTCTGATCTGCATCGTACAATGTATCGTAAACGCGTTTCTATTTAATAATTTGTCGATCTGCCTATATTTCCATCTTTGTGTATCCCCTTTGTCCATCTTAATGTTAATATCGATTTCCTCTGTTTCCGTGTTTCTGGTCTTCTGTGTAACTCCTTGTCAGCACACAAACCAATATTATTCATAGCGAAGCCTGAAGCTCGCTACGCGATGTTTCTACAATTGAGTCGACCAATGTTTCCATCGTGCGTACAGAAATGTATACAAAGTTTTGCTCGCTTAACGTTTAGACGTTCGACTACTTCTGTCACCTTGTTTTTGTACATTAGAACGTTTTACAATGTTTACAAATGTTATCGGTTTTGATACTTGCATCTTATAGTAACTAGAACATTGTTTTCAGGTCTTCAGTCTAACGTGTATACTCTAATTGTTTGGAACTTTAACAACGAACGTTCGAATATTTTCGCTAGTCATTCTATATATTTATATTACTAATATTTATTTATTATACGTAGAAAATTCTGCAGAGATCGTGATAGAAACTGGTATGTCAATCCAGAGTTAGGTATGAATACAGTGAAAGCATTATACGAGCAATAATGTCCAACGAACCATATATGACTTTTTTTCTCCTCTGTTTCTCTCCGTTAAAAGATCAGAGTACGCGTGATACGAGCGCAGTTAAAAATACAAAGTACATAGTACAAATCAGGAATTGCAAAAGGAAATAGGATTTCTGTGGCAGCAGCTCGTACCACGCGTGTTCTCAATTCATAAAGATGCAGATGATTGCGCATCGACGTTATATAAATATATCAATCGCATTACACACACCAATCGATATTTGTCTAGAATCGTTTAGCGATCTATGTCACGAGGAAAAGAAAGTTTCTGTTCTTATCACATTATGGTCGTCATTGGCAACACTATAGTCGCTTATCGTTTCATTAGGAATGTAATATCCACGAGACTGATCTGTCACATTGAAAATAAGCGTCTCAGATGAGAGTTAAATGTTTTTAAATATTCACAGATCTGTCGGATTAACTCTTATCGTATTAAGCTTGCGAATATCGAAATTATTATATTTATTATAGATGAAATTATTCGCTATGTATAATAGGATTCGTGTGTCATCGAACTAGAGTAGAATTCTGTTCGCTGAAGCGAAACATTATTTAGTGTTCTGGTTAACCAAATATCCGCCAATTAAATCCACTTATTTGAACGTGGTGGCTTGTATTATTTGAATAAGGAATCATAAGCAGTGGAGAGAATCAATGAACTTTCATCGCAAAAATTTTAATTATGCCAACTATGGAATGTGTATCACTCCGATTACGAAATGACGAGACGTCTTTTAAGAGATAAGAAGCGAGGAGGAAAACAGAAGTAAATTATAATTCTCATAGTTCCTCTATTTCCTCTTTTACTTTTTGAAGATGACCTTGTATAAAATTTGTGTTTTCGCTATGAACGAAATGTAAACGTGCTAAAGATACCAAGAACAAAACGTATATTCATATGATAATCCGTTTACCTAGCATAGTTTTTACCTTGCGAAAGCAGTCCCATGAAATTGTTTACATTCATACTGAGACGTCTTGTATACGCTCTTTGTAGCTAAAATATCATTATAAAAGAAATGCAGATACATTTAGGTACCTTGTACGGATAACTGAAATGCGGTATATATGCATATGTGAGAAGAAGAATGGTTCCATGTTATTTACAATGCATACATTTTTAGCGCATGATTGTGTCATTTGTGAGAACACATTCAACAGGGTGACAAATAAATATCCACGGTTCACGTCTTATTAAAAGATGACAATCAAAATATGGGGTGTAAAGAAAACGTATTAGCTTTTCTTTTAAACCAGTACAAGTTATCTACTTTAAGCCGATTCCATAATAAAATACTTTTCTGCTTCATTCCTTCAAAAAATGCGAAAATTTTATTGATTTCTGTCTCGATAGATTTAAAAGATATTCCCATATTTCGCACGAAAAAGAATACATTGACATAAACTTAATAAAAAGTATAAATTTCCCTTCTTCTGCGTGTCTTAATTAACACAAAATTCATTTTTGTAACTGCAAACAACGGTACATTATATTTCACAAAATTACACATTTAATTCTAAATATCGTACGATCTCTCCAAAAAACATTCTTCGGCAACTGTAACTGTAAAAAGAGAATAATTTTTCACGGTATTTCAACGCGTTTTAGGGCAGAAAAATACGTTAAATAACACGTAATTGATACTTTCTTAACAGTAATTTGTTCACACTATTCTATGAACAATCACCGTATGAATTTTAGTAGCAGAACCGTTTAATCAATTTGTGAAAGCATTATGCTGAACGTAAGTTGCATAAAACTAACTTGAAACCAGTTATGGACAAAACGAATCCTCCTATCCATCGTTATAAGCGTGCAGTGAACTTTGGCAAATGCTCGAAAACATCTCGGCAGTGTTGTGAGAGCGACCTTGATTCCCTTGGCCGGATTTATTTCGCTCGGAGTACGCGGTCGAAGCGTTCATCGACGGTCATCAGCATCCATGAACGCGACTCTGAGCGATTCCAAAATGTGGGTCGGCCAGAATCGTCGGAGAAAGTGTATTTTCTCACTCCATATGCCTCTTGACATTCGATATCGTTCCTTGAACACTCGTAGCCTATGTTCACCGGTGCAACTCGTGTCTGACATTAACGTTTAAAACGCGATGAACAGATCCAGAGACGCATAGATCTTGTTCAAATATAAGTTCAAATATACGGCGTGTTTAATACCTTAGGTAGTTTTTTTTCAGATAAAACTTTAATTATACGTAATTTCTTCACGATATTGTATATTCAATTAAAACAATTCCCATTTTAACGACCAATTATATTGTACAGTGGCTATAAAAAGGATTCGTACACCACGTCATGGATTTATTGTTGCATTAACAAATGCTTTTATTATTGCACTTTTGTACTAATTAATTAGATCCGACTGTAATAAATTTCGTATCACTGAAACAGTACTTTCGTGCGATTATAAAAGTTTTATATTACGGAAATGAAAACTATACTAGCACCTAATTACTTAGATCTGACTATAACAAATTTCGTATCATTTATTAGTGGATACTTTCGTATGATTATAGAAATTTGTTTCTATGGAAATTAAATGTAGAACCTAATAATACTAATAATAATAATAATAATAAAAAGGAAGATTCGTTGAAAAATAAGGATAGGTACAAATACTGTTTATAGACACCGTAGTTCGCAACTTCAAACGTATAATGTTCAAATATACATCATTGGCAATAAGAATTCTCAATTCTAAAATTTCCAAATTCTCGAATTCCTGTATTGAAACGTACGCCAATTAAGATACGAGTATATCAATACATATGTACCCATGAATCTTCGAAAGAGAAGAATTACGGATTTTGTACAATTATCTGTATATTAAGAATGACAATTTTCAATTCTCTCGTATGTATCTTAATACACATTGAGCAAAGTAGACTCCAGTACACGTACACCATAAACGTGTTAACTCAAAAGAGAAATATTACTCAAACTAAACACCGATACTTAACTCCAACAAAAATTAGCGCAGAGTATGTTTATTTTAAGAATTCCATTATCAGAATTGTCCAAGAACCTTGGTGCTATATCCATGCAATTGCATCGTAACAATGGACAGAACCAGAAAGTCCAATATCGACTGCCCAACGACTTGTTGAATAGCGTTCTAGAAAATAGGAAGAGGATAAAGACGCAATGACCTGTGATGAACCTAATCGCTCGCTTTATTTCCGTTCATTCATCGTTCGACGTCGTGCTACTTATTGTTCGGCCTATTTGGGAAAGGAAAAGTGGATGACGACGATTATCAGCCACGATAGAACGTTCGGGGAAAGTTGTCACGGAATGTCCGCTGACCTTGATTGTTCGAGCTCTGTTGTGTTATCTATCGTAGTGCTGGTCGATGGTCTTTGGAATTTGTCCAATCGCTATTATTTTCGTATTATTCGTATCATACGATAATTGATTACATCTGCCAGATTTGGATCCGAATAACGAACTCAGGTTCGATCGTGAGTTTCACTAATCGAGATGGAGGTGAGAAAAGATAGCGAGATCGATGAATTGTTGGCTAAACGCCAATTTGTCTGTGACATTTGCGTAATGACTGATATGGTCGACAGAGAATCGTATTTCACGTGGATCATGCATTGTGCAATAAGAGATGTTGCAACAACGTTAGATACACTTGGTACTTGTAAAGTCTTTTCAATAAAATACCAACAAATATTCCCGGAATACTTTTTTACGACTTATGGTACTTCAATTTTTGTAAATATGGAACAGGTATACGAAGAAAGTTTTGAATCTCTTAAAGTCTCTCGAACCCTTTTCATTCGACTCTTTTCAGGTTTTTCATAAAAATTATTTAACAGGATACGTTATGGTAATTTGAAATAAATAAGAGAAGATTTCAATTAGCAGTGAACGCGTGAATCTCCAAATATTTCGACTTGATTAATTTTTTATTAATCCGATCATTCGTAATACAGAATCGATCAGTACGAGATTTCGCCACTAAAATTACTAATCACCAATCAGGATTTCGAAGGCCATAAAACATCTAAACGTTGAATCATTCAACGCGATCATTCCTGTCATCCTGTAGATCTAGTTTCCAAATAAGGACAACAGCCTCATTCAGAATCAGGAAACTAATGGACACGGTCATCAAATAACAGTTACACGCTTTAGTAATTTCTCGCTAATCGAGCAAGCTATCAAATTCGCGATCATGTTTAAAAATTCGTGAGGTATTTTTGACACTGGGATTTCGACATGATCGCCAATGAAGGAAACACGACCGTGTGACAAAATGACAGACGCAGGTGTTCCATTCGTCAAAAGGGCTCGCGTTCTTGACCTAAATATCCAACCTCGACTGAAACCGAAAGGTCTTTGACCATCACGGCCATATTAGACTTTGAATATTCGATGGACAGACGAGTATTGTATCGACAATCAGGAACGGTGTACGTAAGTATGTATATTCAGTAAGGAGAGGGTAAACAGGTTCAAAGAAAGTTTCTTCGCAGATTTGAGAGGGGAGAAAGATATATGGCTGTGAGCGCTCGAAAGGAATCCAAAGAGAGTCTTCACGAAACTCTTTCGTTGCTCCATTATACACGAAATTTATGGTATAGAACGTTACTTCAGTTCGAGAAGAAAATGGAAAACCAAGGATAAGAGGAAACTCTGTGCGTTAGGTTAAATGCAATTCTAAGAAAATATTGAACATTTTACAAACCATACAGTATATTGACCACGGTTAGATTATCAATTTCGTGGCTTCAATAAGTTTTCTATTTAGAAATCACCTATAGTGGCTACAGAAAGTATTTATATCCCTATTTTTCAACCAAGCATTTTTTTTTATTAAAAAATAAAGTCATTAAATGCATTCGTTTCATTCTCATAGCGCTAGAATGTTGGTGATAACACGAAAGTAGTGCCAAATGATATGAAATTTAATATACCTGTTCAATATACCTTAATATACTCAAGCTTGAATTAATTAGCGTATAAATATTATAATAAATTATATACAAGTACTTTTCGTAGCCACACTGTATCTTTTTCACATGTCGTC
Source organism: Bombus pyrosoma (assembly GCF_014825855.1). Classification (NCBI taxonomy): domain Eukaryota; kingdom Metazoa; phylum Arthropoda; class Insecta; order Hymenoptera; family Apidae; genus Bombus; species Bombus pyrosoma. The sequence goes on from NC_057784.1 coordinate 5,923,945, forward strand.
CATTCTTATTAAAAATAAATCTTATTATCCTTTCATTTACAAGAAATAGAAACACTCGGATTAAAATTAATTTCCCTTCAGATACAAAATCTTAATGCTGTAACTATAGAGGATTTCTTCAATAAATTATTCTACAATTATTTTTGTCCACGATTGATCATTTATCTATTTATCCTTCGTTAAAATATGCTGTCATCACGTGTAATCGTAATATTATCCGCGAAGGAAGCGACAGGTTTCTAAACGAGCGTAAGTAGTTTCAGCCAAGCTACTGATGTCTGATCTTCGTCGGATTCTACTACTTCCTCGATACTTGATAGGTGCACGCACGCAATATTGCATGCAGGTTTGCAAGGCTGTTCGACCAAGACTCGCTCCATTATGGGAAAGTGGCGTACGTGCCGAAAAGAACATAGGCATGAATTTGAGTCCAGCGACCTTGACATATCAAAAATCGCCTTTCTAATCGAACAGAAAAGGCGGCCAGAAATTAATCAACCGTGTCATCATCGCAATCAAATATAATTCTCTTCTTTTGTCATTTATTTCAGTTGAATAAAGATACAATACTTTCAGTCAATCATAAGCTCTAGTTACAAATTGTAAGTTGTTAATTTCTATCGTTCGAGGCTATCGATTCTTTTTACAATATTTCGACGAATATGATAATGAAGGCAGCTTGTAAAATTTACTGACAAAATTCCAAATCGTTTAATTATTAAATTTATCACTGCTGTGTAAGGGTAGATATTTCTTAGCAAATGTCACTTAATTTGTCAAATTTCGCTAATAATAATAAGTTTAATAGCGCAAGATAATCCAGACAAGAGGTGAACTTTTTCATATTTCTTTTCGATTTCGATTTCCATATCGCATCTTCCTTACGATTTGAATGAGACTCTAATCAATACCTGGACAATTCGCTCTTTCCCAGTTCTTTGGAACTGGCGAATCGACTGGATAAAAAATGTTGAAAGCCGAGACGGTGTATGGCTGCTTATCTTAATTTAAAAGTAGATGCGATGATTTCACGTTGTACGCTTGCATAATGTCTTAAGATTATGCAGAACGTACGAAAATGTCAAAAATTTCTGATAGCTAGTTTCGAAATGTATATTTTAACAAAATTTCACGTTCCTCGACGTTATCTTTAAAATAAACGTCTTTCTGATCACGGAACAAAAGTAGTCTAGAAGTAGTACACTTTACTAGCAACTTTTATCGCATTAACCGAATTATTCTGATGACCGATTTCGCAAATTCATTCCACGATTCACTGATCTTATAAACATGATCTTTTTTTTTTTAAATCTACCTTGAAACTTGATGTAATAATAATTATATTTCGTAACACTAACAACATCATACCATACTACGTTCTCATGGAAAATTATGAAATTATATACGGAGTCTATCTGGGTTAACAAAATTCATATCGTGAATCTGTTGCAACGTACAAAAATCTACAAAAAGTGGAATTGATCAATGTGTCTTCTAATAAGTTCAATTGTGTCATTATATGAAACAGTACTATATCAAAAACCAACATATCGTCGCTTATCGGATAAAACCGATAAGCCAAATCCTTAAGATACATCGTTATATGTGAAATCTTCGTATCTCTCGTTTGTGATCTCTCCAGATAAGGAATCGATCGTTTTTCAAGGAAACGGTTCAGCAACGTCCAAAGAATCGCCCATGAAATCGATAGAAGATCGTGCAACAATCGCAAGAGCCGGGCCGGCTGGTAGACACCACGAATGTAAGTACGTAGCACGTAATCACGTTCAACTTTTACCGTGATTCGCATTTGGGTATCGAGGGCACCTGTACGCCGTTCCCGAGCCAGAGAAACCGCTCGTTCCGTTCCGTTGTCTCGGGAGAAGGAAGAAACGTTAACTTGTTGCAGTCATTGTACCGTGCTCGCTCTAAAAATACGTCTGAACGTTAAATTCGATTAATAAGTTCCTTCGAATGGCAAAACGCACCGGTAGTGTCCTATTTATGGATACAGTTTATCATCAACCTGATTACATGACGACGTTGAATAATTAAAAACACGGTGACAAGAGAAAAATTTGGTGATACGAAAGTTTGGAATTCGAATTCTTCACCGAGGTAGCGGAATTTTCAGTTCTTTTTTCTTTTTCTGATCGTGGGTTTGTAGAATTTTTAAAGAAGCTTTAGACGTACGAAGTATGTTTGACAGTAGTTCCTTTTCTTTTTGATTGAAGCGTGCGAGAGTTGTTGGGACGAAAGATTCATTGTAACATAGAAGAGACATAAAATGAGTTCTGACCTTTCTTTTTCAAATGACGTCCCAAACATTTATTCACGGAGGCTAGAAAGAGTCAACGAAAGAGTCAATGTTCACGACTCCACCAAACCACAGTCGAGAAAGCAACTGCTACCCAAATTACACTTACCTACTTCGATACAAGAATAATTTTGTTTATGTCAAGGTTGCGGCAATGTAGATACTTAGACACGGAGAAAGTAAATAACGAGCATCGTTAAGTGTTTTAATCATTGTGCAAAAACGTGTTTCTATAGTTTACGTTTCAACATAGGTAAAACTCAACTACCTGTGGAAACGCCAATTATGCCTATTTGTGGAAATTCTAATTATGACTATATATGGAAATCGTAATTATGGTTATATGTAGAAATCCCAAAACAAGATTATGAACAAATATCCAAGCGAAACTTAGCGGCAGAACATTTCGATTAAAACAATAAAAAATCTAATAATGATCTAAATAGACAAATAACTCGATAATACATAAAAGTATACAATGTACTCGTTACATTAATTAGAGGATGAAAGAAATCTGCATTAGGTTCTCGTTCCATCACTTGCACTCACGGGGCTATAAATCTCAATAAGTATCTACGACATCTTAATTTATTCTTATCTCGATCTATTCTCGAAATTCATTTTCAAACGTGCAACTCTCACAATTCCTGGTATTCCAACTGAACCCGCTGCCAACACAAAGGATACCATCGGAATATAAAAATCAGCGATCTTGTGTACAAATGCGCGCAGCTTGTGCGATACATTATAAAAACGCATCCAAACGTATTGTATAAAATCGGAAAATCAAATGAGCCACTATCGGGACGAGAGTAAAATTGAGAGATCCTTTGAATTAGCCAACCGCGTGAAACCTTTCTTCTTCTTCTCTGTTGTCCCCTCCCCAAAAAGAGAATATATTTCTGGACACAGCGAATGAATTTACGAGACAGGACGTGACAGAGAACTCCTTCAGACCTTGGTAGTTCGAGCCATTGTTCGACTACGAATGAGCCTCCGCGTTATCATCGTATATGCGCGATGCGACGTCTCCTTCGGCTTCGACGCCTACAGGATAACTTGCCGCGCAAACCATACCGCGGATTTGCATTTCAAAAAATGCGGAAGACACTGTACGGGAAGTCCCGCGTGTTGATATCAACAACAGATCAACTGTATCTTTTTAAGGGGATGAATAAGGTAGAATTAAACGATTGGTCAAGGAGTGGAGAATTATTTATGAAGTCGTCGAGTAGAAGGATGGATCTTTTGAGAATGAGGATGATAAAGTGTGCGAGAGATATCGGGAGAAATTGATAAGAAAATTGGAAAAAGTTAAAAGTGTCTCACACAGAAGAAAAATAAAGGAAAGAAATTTGGTGTTCGAAAGACCAAAATTACATTCCGTTCTTTGCATCGTGGTATCTTTGGATTCGAAAATATTCTATTTATAGATAAGAAATATCTTCACTTATAGTAAAATAATTTAGAACACAAGAAATGTAGATTTGTTTCAACATATCGATTGTGAAAGAATTAAGAACCCTTTCGTCTTTGAATGAGTGAAGAAAAGTGATACAAGGATTTCGATAAGAATTTCGTTAATTTTACTTGCTATCGCTTGCAGCAGATCGTCCAGAAGATTTGAACTGCTGAAATATAAAATTCTAGATTCAGTTCACTAAAGTATTATTAAAACGCAAATACTTTAGGATTTTTTAATCGAAGTAATACATAATTTAATAAATATTTTTTAATTCTTCTTGCCTCTCTATTAATTCTATTTCTATGAAAATACATGTAACTTTTCTATTCATGGTTCTTCACAACTTCAAGTTTTCTATAACTTCAACTATAATAATATAATTAATTCGCGATTATCTCTCGGTTAGGGCACGCATGAGAACTTGTAACTGTAAAACTGCTCATCGATTCTAACACAACGCTTCTCGACAGAGTGTAAACGTGGCCGGAAGTAAAGATTAGATTAGAAGCAACGGTGTAAATAATGAGTACGTGCACACACGTATATACGTACAGACGTTACTTCGTAAAGATTAAAAAACGCTAAGAAAAGATTTGTTTTTTAACCTTTGCCGAATTGTTCCATTAACTTTCCAATAAAATAATAGTACAGACTATAATACGCTTACTATATACTATAAATCCTATATTATATATACTGTACAATACTATAAATCCTCTTTTATATATAAGTTTATTAATTCCCCTTTTTAGTTTTTATACCTACATTTTTTCGAGTTCTTTAAACTTTTTATTCTCACGCGAGGTCAAGAAGAATATATTCCTGAATTTTTTGGGAAGTCTATTTTTAAACTATCCAAATGTGAGACACATATAACTCAAAGAAATAGTTAGACATATTAATCATTGTAGACCGCTTCATCGATAAACGAAAAAAAAACCGGATAGGATTTGCAAGTATAATACCAGAGGACACAGCATCATAACTAGAATTCGTAACCAACTCCAAAAATTTTTAAATACTTGATTTGTGTGTCAGGTTACAATACATTTCTAGCATATTGAATTTTTATACAATCCTGAACCGGTGTTATAGTCAATGCGTCGATCGTGAGACTTCAAATAAGAGATATTAATGGATAATAATAACGGATAAGTATTATTAATGTGTTATGTGTGTAAATTTGTACAAACAATTTAACGTGGAAGCTACGAGAGTTAACTAGTCAAACTTCTGTTAAAATAAAATTTCTTCCTTCAGATGAAATAAATTTTCGCTCTTGATTAGATTTCAATGAGAATTCTTGTGAATTATTTATAAATTATAGAACATGTCGTTGTAATCGATAAATTTTTACCAATAGTATTTCTAATATTATTTTTTTTAAATATTATTGCTACGTATCTCATAAAATAAAAACAGCTCTACTACATTTTCCATTTTCACAGCCAATGTTACTAAACAGAAAATTTAATGCTATTTAAATATTATTTCAATTCGATATCGTATTTAATTTATAGTTTTTATTTTCAAAACAATTTTTCTACTGCTAATAATCCCAAAAGAATTTGTACAGCGTATTTTATCTGTAAAGCTCCAAAAATATAGAAATTAACATCGAAGAAGAAGTCAGTCTTTATACCACAAATACATCGACCAAACTATTTCTTTCAATAAAAGTAAATGATGCTTCTCCGAATACAATCTAAACGAATGCTACTGGAGTGAACACCCTGTGAGTTAGAATTGAATAAAAACTGTTACAAGACGTATATAAATTATTATACAGGATATATGTCGTTAGTTACCATTGAATGAAGATCATCGGGTAATTAGGAAGGTATCATACGTCACAAGTACGTTTATAGAATACAAGTTTGGCTTCGACATTGCAACCGTATGATTTTAAAGAATTCGATTGATCGGAGGACACGGTCGAACCTTCGTAATCTCGACACGATCCTGCTATTATCGTCCCGTTATGTCATAAGAATATTAGGAAGCAAGATGAATGCCGAATTCCAGCCTGTGAATGAATGACCGGTGTTCCTCGTAGAAACATTCTCTCGCGAATTGATTCACTGAATTTTTCCTCGCTAATAAAATTACAAATTCATGGTTGGCGAATATCTTTTCGATGGGACAGGCTTTGAGTTCCTGTTTACTCGATTACCTGGAATCAAGGCGAGACGCTATAAAATGGAAAAAAATTTCGAGCATTAAGAAAATCTTAGAGTATAATTAATTCATCTGTTGCTATGAGAAGTAAGGAAATTTAAATAAGAATAATTGTTAATTCGATAATAACTTTAATAAATAATTGAGAAAAATACGACTGGACAAAAACTGAAATATACCTAACAAAGAGGAGTAAATCACTTGCTAATATGCTGCATATTGCAAAAAATTATCATTTTTATCTTAAAAAATAAGGGAAACACGACGTAAGAAGTTTTCCGTAGATTTGCATACTCGAGTTATTAATGAAACCAATTGTCTAAAATTAGACTACGCTTAAGAACAAAAGGAAATAACTGCTTCATCGCTAACAGGAAAAAATAATAGAACGTACTGATAAGAATAAATAAATAAAAGAACTATTTACGGATTCGTTCATTCATTCACTTCTCGGAATTATCTCCACTTTCAAGGAAACAACTTCATTGCCGACAAGAATTTTTTGAATTAAAATTAAATATACCATAAACTGCCTTACGGCGAGGATATCTAATAATACATCTGATTGTTAGGAATGCAGCTACATCGGCGAGAAATCGTTATGTAGAAATCGCGTACTTAATTTATTCACGATCAACTTGCAATATTCCATAACATTCATTCTGATGCGCGGCCCTTCCTTAATATGCCAGTCTTGTGATCAAGATCCGTGAATTTCATCGTTCTCGACAGCTTCGGCACATCCATAGACATTGTACTCATTCATGCAAGAAACGTCTCAATTGACGCAGTGCGCGAGAACCGCGGATGATTCACAAACATTCCCTGAATGGAAATCTTATCACGCGTCGATCTCCTTTTGAAACTCTTCCGATTACTAGATCGCGGATTTTTATGCATTTACAGCATGGCAGGTTTATTTGAGTCATGCAAGCTTCGCCGTTTTTAAATCCAATCTTGATCTTCTACAATTTTGAACTGTATAGAATGTATTATGAAACATCGTTACTTTTTAATATAATAACGAGAGAATGAGAAAATATGGTGTACTTTAGGTTCAGTGAGAAAAAATTTGAAAAATGATTCGAATAATGCCATAGTTGAAGTATTCGAGTGAATTAATGAGGAGTTATTAGTTATTAAGAGAAACGTAGAATCTAGGGAATACAGTGAGACATTGTCTTAGGATGAAAACTCTGTCCATATGTCAGGCCAAGTAGTATTGCCATAATTTGTCTGATCATAAGGATAAGACTGAGTCCAATAGACAGACACAAGTTTAATTTCGTTAAATGGTATATAATATATAGATATCAGTTACCTGTTCTTAAAGAAGTGTGGAGAATGTAGAGAATTTAGGTATGCCGAAATAATAAGGGCGAAAAATTGTTGTCGCAGTCAGGTATATTTGAAATAAATTAATAAATGCTCGTAATGCTCGTTAATACTCGCTGATACTCGATAAGAACTGTTTGATACTGACTCGTGTGCGATCGCGTCTATTTTTACTGGTCGGGGGGAAAGTCGGAAAGTTCAAATTCGACGGTTGTATATAGCGGCAACATTGCTTTGCCTGGAGTTTACTTGTTTTTACGTTACTTGTACTCTGACGGTCATAATACTCCGATGCAAAACAGCAACTACACGACTTGAAATGTCCTCTGACTTATGCGCGCTACATCACCCTCTACCAGTGATAACGCTTTTTTTAAGCTAAACAGAGTATCTCTTCGTCGTCATTATTTTAAAATTACCGATATATCCTGTGTCCGACAATTTACGCCGCTACAGAGGTTTAGACAGACACAAACGCAAGTAGTATTGACATCAATCGTCTGACCGAAAAAGATCTCGACTCGATAGACAGACACAAGTTGTTCCTTGGATCTCCAAAGACATCAGGTGGCAATAGCTTAGAAGAATAATTCAAAAGGACATCTAATCAACGTCTTGGAGTTTTGAAATTTAATTAACTCCATCCTCGGACATCTTTATCATCTTCCATCGCCTTTTTATCAACATTCAATCAATTACTTCTCTCGTTTTCAATTTTAACGACATCCTATGTCAAACACAATCTCTAACTCCTTAAAAAACTAGGACAACCGTTAAAAGAACTGATCAAATAGATATAAACAAGTAGTTGCCAGGTAACGTTACGTGAAATCGATATATAATTCTTTGAACCAGGATGTATGCAAATGTTCTGATTAAGGAGGGATCACGAATCGTTAGTCGAACATATGGAAATGTTTGGTCACCATCGATAGAAGGATCAGGTTTCGTAATAATTTACGAGCAAAGAAGATCCTTTGATAACTCGATTAAAGCCGCATCGATGCTAGTTTCTCGTAGGGAACAGGTGTGCCACATACCTCTGTACATCGCGGACATTCTCTTCAATTACGTCTCAAGCCAAACCTCAAAGCTTGCGTTACTGTAAATTATACCGCGATAATAAAGATCCACAGGAAATCATGTGTTCGGTAACATTTCTCGTCCTTCCACGGCAATTATCTCACATTGTCGTCTGGATAATCAGGGTTTCATTAAATAGGGATCTTTAATGTTACTTAAATTGCACTTATCGTTGTATTCCAAGTGCGTGAAACGTATTGCTTTAATGACCAATTTAACCATGTTATTGCGAGATTGTTGGATCATCAGATAGACATCAAGGATTTACCGGAAGGTTTTTTTTGTTAGACCTTGTGTCATCAGATTGGATTAAGATGTAGTTAACTACGCGTAATGCCGATGATCATTGTTATTCTCAAGATTTTTCGAAAACATTTTTCTACTAAGCTGCTGAGAAATAAACTATAATTTTTGATAGATACATATCGATCGTGTGAAAAAGCGCAAAAAGCAATTACACGTTTTCAAAATTTACACAGCGTGTATCACGAAATGATTATGTGCGAATGTAACCTCTATTCTAACGTTTACTTTCATAGACGAAGAACATGAATGCAATCGAAATATGTTAATATGGTTGCCACATAGAATAGCAATTAGACCAGATCGATCAATATTATTAATGAAGTTTCAATACCAATCTAGATATATTAAACCGATTTTTATTTTGAAGACTATCGAACGACTCTATCTCTTTAATTATATTCATAAGAATATAAATTTTTGCATAAACACCGTCGATTTGCCGATAAGTCCATCAAAAACCACTCTTCTCGTCTAAGTTGCGGAAACTTCGCAGAAAAAGTAAGGAGAAAAATCCTGTGAAACAACTTTCCGAGAAAGAAGCAGGGCGATAACATGTAGTTCGATGAATGACCTAGTATCGATAATGTTACCTAAGCAGCCATCGTAGACGTCAGACAAGCTTCTAGACGAAGTGGACGTTGATCTCAACGACGCTAGTACCGCTTCTGTTCTCACGCAAAAACACAGAGGCGAAAGGTGTGTTATGCAGTACAAAGGAGCACGGAATCTGGATTCAAACCGATGACTTACATTTCGTACTTTTCACCGTTACGCGTATTGTCCTCCACAAACCTGTGAATTTCATGCTCCATGGCTACGATTCGATTATGTAAAACTACGGCGCGAAAAAGTAGGTAGGTGCTCGATGTGAAATTAAAAAGTTGTTTCGTGTTATGGCCAGTGATCAGGTAACATTTTTTAAAAGTTTTATACGTGGCTCGTAGCGCCGCGTTAAGAAATTAGCAGTAAAATTGTGAAAATTTAATGAAATTCTATTCCATGAAATCAAACGATATGCGATGAATACAGATGAAACGAGATATTCGATGAATAAAAAAAACATTTAATAACTTGGCTAATCCTTAACGAAAATAGTCAATCGCTAATGATATTTAAGTCGTCAAAAGCTTTTCTAACCGATATTTCCTTACGCAACGTAGTGTAACGCAAGCGAAAGAATTTTTCTCCTCCACGGATCACGTTGAGAATCATATTTCTCGAAAGCTATTTCCTTTCGTCTGATCCACGTACTTACATATATAGTTAATCTTACCGCGAGTATCTATGTACGCTCAGCTACAACATTCGTGTCAACATTCGAGATCTTCCTTCGACGTTGTATCGATGAAAGGCGATCTTCCAAATGTTTCTACAAGGCTAGCATTTTGGTTCACTGATTTACCAGTCTCGCAATATTTGCCCCAGCTTGCGAAAGCATCGTTATTTACACGATGCACATTGATTACTACGTTCGTGAGCAACGTTGATCGGATCTATAATTCGTCATGCAGGAATTACGAAGGCACGGGTAGAATGTAGGCTACCGTTTACGTTTCCCACGTCCCCGGCCTATCTTTCATCGACTTCTCTTTCTTTATATTCACAGTTTTATGTTTGAAATCTTTGCGCGAAATGAATTTATTATTATTCATTTGAATTAGTGGTTTCTCCATTAACTGTTTACGGTATATTATGTTATTTGCCTTTTGCTATATATTACCAGCGAATGCTGAATTATAGAAAATAGATATAATTGACGCAAATTACAGCCATCCACAAAAATGGGTATGTAGGTTCTCAAGTTATATTTCTTTAATTATATCGGTAAAGGTATGAATCTGCACAAACATCCGCAGTGAGTTCGCGTACTTTGTAAAGAGAATATTTTTATTGAAATAAAACAGGCTGATTTCTGATGATCCTTGAACGATTCAGAAGATGTACTGTAGGCGTGTAATGCAACAAACGTAATGAACAATCTAACAATACAAGTGTCAAGATTCACCAGTGATGAAAAGAAAAATATATAGATCAGAAAGGATTTCATTGTTTTTATATAGAATTGACGAAAATGTTATTACACAAGGCTGTTACTTTATTACAACAAATAGATTTTATTTTACTACAATCAATCCTTTATATCGAATGATTCCAAAAACAACCCCACAAAAAATAATCGCAGATTTTTCTACTGCCCTTTCGAGGTTTCCCTTAGTTTTTGTGAATGTCCCAGTACTTATGAATTATGAACGTGATTGTATCCTAATTTGTATACTACATCAGAATACGTCACTATTGCCGCTGGTGTAAGGCGATTAGTCTTCCGCCCCAAATGACAGCCCTCTAGAGGATATGTAATTAGTTTCTATTGAGCAACGTCCCGGAATGTTTCTTATATCCTTCTAGGAAATTCACGCCACGCAACACCCATGGCCAACGTGTTCCATTAATTTCAACATATCGATACTTTTCATAAATGCCCGTTACAGAAGGATTAAAAAAGTCAAATATCAGTAAACCGGTTCTCCCACATCGAAACAATCCACAACCTACCTTGTTATTAAAATACTATTAACGATTGGCTAATTGTTTCACGGAGTGGAAATCGCGTTTTATTCTATAAATTCTACGTGTTTTGGTATGTAGATTGGTGAGTTGTTTTCGAAATGTGCCTTGGAAACTTTACAATTTTATTTGTAAGTAAATGGCCTTAACATGGCATCAATTGCGAATGGTCTTAACATGTGAAGCTGGACAATATATACAAAAGAAGTAGTCAGATCTAACATTGAAATAAACAACATGAAATACGGCATTATACATTTCGTCCTGTATGTTATATATTTCCTATAAATACAAGAAGCATTTCTATATTTAAAGAAATGTTTAAAGAAACATATTTGTATCAATTTTTCCATTCTTCGTACAATATAATATGAATTTACTACAACTAATTAATGTATGTATGTGTAATGAAATTAGGCCGAACGAATCAAAAAAGCCGACGTAGGTTCTCTATGTTAATTTATGGGCTGGCTCATCCAATGCAGTGCGCAGTAATTTAACAATAATCGCATTGTAAAACTATTCATGCATTCCTGTGCGTGCGTACACACGTGCAATGTCCACGAGAGTAGAATGCCAAAAGCATAGACGCCGTGCGTCAATGAAGGAAATCTCCCTTATTGTACGCAAGATATGGAGAGTGACGACCATTGGGAAATAGGATTTGCAAATCGAACCAATGTTAATGACCTTACATTTGCATTTGCGAAATTTGTTAGTCTAACTCTATGGCCAATACTCGTTTCAGCCAATAAAAGGATCTTCGACGATATCATCGATAAGATTCTCATTGTTGTAATACTATTTCAATAATATAACAACAACACAAATAATGATTATTAACATTAAGGTGTATAAAGACACAAAGACTTGTGGATGGTGGTAAATAAAACTCTACTCATTCATCTGTATCTATAATGTTTGAATAATTAATGCAATGCCTATATTATTAAAAACATCCATAAATCGGACGATAAGAAAAAATCTACCTAAAAAGTCCCTATAATTCATATTGTTATACTGTAATGAATCATTACATTAGTAATGATAATTTTTATAGGGATAATGTCACGTCCCGCGCCCCGCACGATCCGTAGCGCGAAACTAAAATTGGTAATTTCTTTCAAATCAAGGTAATTTAAAACGTTTATTTGAAACCGTGTTTACAGTATTTAAAGTGAAAGACAGTTAAAGCCGCTAAAAGTTGTATCTTGCGAAAACTCATCTAACTATGTTTTATAACGATATTAAGACAATTTAAACAAAGTCGGCAGTTTGAACAAACGTTGTGATCTTCCCAAACATTTTTAAAAGAAAGACCCCGACGTTTTTTCATCTCCGACAGATATAAATAAATGTAGCGACTCAGGGAAGTCGGTAATAATAATTACCGTTCGTCTATCGAATAATAATTACTGTTCGTCTATCGAATAATTAATTACCGTTCGTCGACCGAATAATTACCATTGTCTATCGAAGAGTTAGTTATCATTTTGTCAACCGAAGAATTTTATATCCGTCAGTCTGTCAGTCAATTGTCAATATCAAAATCGAGTAAGATTTGAATAAATCATTACATATTGTTAATTTACTTTCGATCAACTTTAATCCTCTCCCGTTCCATTCCCGCACATAGCAGGTTAGCCGAAAGTAGAGCTTATTGTCAGTTGCATTAAACGTCAGTTAACGCTACCGAACGCGGCAACTAAATAGAACGTGACAGATAAAACTCTAATCAATAAATAACATACAATAACTATTGGGTTATAACATAAGTAAGTTCAGTTAAACTCAATACATTTCCTTTGTTATGACCGAACTTATTTATGTTAATCTAATTAATCCAATATAACCAAAGAAATAATGAAATTTAAAGCATTCTAGATTTGAAAGAAGTCTTACAAGAAGCGTAAATTCTTGATTGAAGAATCAGTAAGTAAGAGCCAACATTTATATATCTACGCAGAATACTACACCGAACAAGCCGAGAAAGTCAAGAACGTGGATTCCATGGGTTAACCATGCTCGAAGAAGGATATCTGACGGGCCAGTTAGCCTACTTACGAAGACTTGAAATTCGCCCCGATGCGACGTCATCCTGACCGGTTCTCACTTATTTCGATAATATTGCCCAGCAGTGGCCCACGAAATCTAAGAAAAGGTTTTCTATGCGATTAGCGCCCAACCAACAAGTCACAATTTACTTAAGACTTGCGTAATAATTGTGGACGACATCGCCGACGTGCCGAACTCGTGTCTTCGATTTGCCAGCTACTGAAAGAGATTTCAAAATCCGGTCTCTGTGTCACTTTCGAACAGAGAAAGTCGTGCAATTCATTTTGCCGTTCGTAGAACGATTTATAGAAAACTTTCGTTAGAGATTGCTAAGACACTTAGAAATTGAAGCGCGAATAGAAATTGTTCAAATGGAATATTAATGTTCCCAATGCATGAAATTATTATTATTAATGATATTATTAATTTTAAATAATGTTTTGTATTTGTTTGTTTCGATATAATAATGATTTAATATAATTTAGTGATCTTCAATGTTTGCATTATACGGAACACGAACGAAAAAGTTAAATTTGACTACTGCGCATGCGTTTCGCGGTCTTGCACCGCTTGTATTGTCGATATAATGTTTAAACAATATTGTAAATATAATAATACGATGTTATGATAAGAATAGTAAATTATAATATAAAATATGATTCTTTATAATATTTTTTATATGAATTACTAAATTTTCTAACACAATACCGTTTTACAGTTGTAATATGACTAACGTCAGTAGCAGACGGCAGCTAAGTCGTCTGCTAGAAACAGCTGACAGTTCCGATGCATAAAAGCGTGGTTATAAGAAATTTATTTAGACTATTATGAATCTCTCATCCTTAGTTTTACGAATTTACATGTATAATATGAAAATAAAACCGCTCGTATGAAAAATCATTGTTTACTTTTCGATATCTCACATAAATTTCTCGGTAAAGAAACACCGATTTACCGACGCATTTTAATAGACATTATGTAATTTACAAAATCTACGAAACTCACTATAATTTCTTCTCTTATACATTTCGTCATAATTGTCTATCACCTTATTTTCCTTTTCATATATACACATAAAAATTAAACAAAAAATATTATATGTGAGGGCGCGGAAAGATTTTTATGCCCGAAACGAATAGTAGGTTATGTTACTAACAACAGAAGAATTACTCGAATATCTGACTGAAAGTGCACGAAATAAAGAAAATTTTCGCCTGCATCACAAAATACTAATACTGTATGATCAGAACTATGATTTGTAATTGCATCGTGACTATGCTGATTCTAGATAACATTTTACAAAACGTAACAGTGCCAAGAAGTAAATTTAACGTACCTGACAATGTTGAACCAAGGTACTGGTCGGATGTTCGATTCTAGGTCGTGACTTGACACATGTCGTTGAAACTTTCCTTCGTAATTGGGCGAGATGTCTGAACTGGCACAATTTCTCTGCACGAGCACAGAGCCTACTCGACCCTATACACGCCATAGCGAAAACTGTAGTGAGCCAAGTCACACGACTTGAGAAGACTTTCGAGTTCCACTAGCCCCACCGACACTTCAAAATCACTTCCCCACCCACTTTTCCCTTTCCCGTCCCCACCTGTAAATACACCTGCTACACGCGGCATTAGTCGGAACAGAACTATACATTATAAATTATAAGTAAAACATTAATCATTGAGTATTCTCCAACAAAATATTGGTAGACTTTCAGAAGAATACTAAATCCAAAGTCTATTAGCGACCTCTAATTGATGCTTCTATTATTTACTTTCCAAATTCTTATATATAAATTATTTAATGGTTTCTTTCTTTCACTATTTACGGCCTACATTTCCAAATAAGCGTACACTTAAAACAGTTTCTGTGAATCAGAATATATTCTGTAGCGATTCATTTTAATTTTCATAGTATTAATCTCTGTTAAATTTCGTAATAATTTTGTTCTTTGATTATAATGAATAAGGTGATTGTAAGGTTTGTAAGGTACACTAAAGATTTGAATAAAATGAAACTATATATGGGAATTAAAAAAAAAGTTATTAAATTTCGTGACTTTTCGTGTTTTAAGAATAAATCTTAACAATACATGTTCATCTTGATTTTACTCTGTGTTAATCTTTATGATTTATGGGGTACATACTTTAAACATGGCGAACGGTATTTTGAGTAGGCTTTATGGAGCATTTAAAACATTTAATCAAGTAGTTGATACTATATTACGTCGTGGCTTTCCATCAGGTAATAAGAAAGATATTCTTATATTATACTTACATTTAGGTATTATATATAACTCAGAAGTAAGATATTTATATCCTTTATTGTTCCTAACCTCTTAAAAATATTACGAATTTAAATTGTTTATTATTATTGTAAATTGTTAATGTCATACAAACAGTAGAATATTATATGTTTGCGTGTTAATAATATATTATTATTATATAATATATTATTATTATATAATATATTATAATATATATTATTATTATCAAATACCATTTGCTTTTGATTTAGGTAATTTATATGCGATCGAATGTAACGCTATAAATGTGCAACCCATTAATTTTCCTGGACATTCTATAAAGGATATTTTAAATGAAACAATTTTATGGGCCGCACCTAAGAAAAGGCGAACTGTAGAAAGACGTCTTTGTAGAAGATTTGGTATTCCTGAATATATTTGGAAACCCCATGTACCAAAAACAAATATCATAATGTGTAAAAAATGTGGTCACGATTATGAAGCTGATACACTTTGTGGTAAGATATATAATTTTGAAAAGAACTATGATCTATTGCAACACTAGCTTATGATATATATTTGTCCTTTTCCAATTTTTATAGGATACTGCTATGAAATAGTAAAAAAGGAAACAAAAGAAATACAGAAAGCTATACAAAATTCATTGGGATTGGAACCTGTTGAACAGGATGTTATAGTATTATATGAAGGAGAAAAAGAACAATTACGAGATGACTTTTGGAAGGTATTTTCATAATGTTATATATCTAAGATGAAATATTTCATCTTATTATTATTGTACATATAATTTACAATTATGTCTTTTTATAGAAACAAAGAATCGTAGAATTACCTAAAAAGAGGCCCGATTGGTTCAATCCAAATTTACTTCAGCCAACAGTGAAAGAATTAGCTGATTCAAAACAAGAAGAATTAGAAACTGAAGTTTCGGAAGATGTTAAGGATAAGTGAATAATTATTTTATATTGATAAGCTATTTTTGTTTATATTAAATAAATTTAAACAAAGTAAACTATTGATAATTTTTGTTTTATTTCAAAATGTGACATTTTTACAATTATAAATATTGTGGGAATATTTTAAATCTCTCCTATATTTCTATAGTTCATGAACATAAAAATAGGTCTAATATCAATAACAGTCACTTTTTTTATTATTTATGTAGTTTCATTATTTTTATATATGATAGTTTGCTTTTATTAAATCTTTTCTGAATCAACAATTTATAAAATTCGATAATGAAAAACATTTCTAGTTTTGTTACGATTAATACACTTTTCACAAAAGTTGGTCATATTTACATTTACCATTCTCCTTTAAAAAAAACCACAAAGATATATAAAATTCTCTATAAAATCAAAGGTACTTCATTGTTTATACCATAATCCCCATCCTGTAGAATTATTAGTGAACAATTTCAAAACCATCTACAGATACTTCTTTATTAAAGTGGCTCAGAACATGTTCATGAAAATCTGCAAATGTGACAGCTTTTCCATAAAATGATCCACATAATGGACAAATTTTATTGTTTTGATCTGCATTATCTGCTATATTTGAACACTTTTCCAAAGATAGGCTTGCAGTTTGAAGACTGGTTTGAGTTGCACCATGCTCTTTAATACTTTCGTTGAAATTAAATTGAGTACCTGCTTGACACATTTTTTTATTCGCATTTGTACGGCAATTATTACACATTAAGCCTATAAAATTATATCTGAGGTTAATTCCTTAAAATATATAAATAGACGCATTTTCATCCTGCTTAGTAGACGCAAAAGTATCCATAGTGTCTTCACTGAACAAAGTCATCAAAATATGGAAAATAGTTTGTATATTTTAAAATTTATAATTATGTGTTTTTTTTTAAATAGTACTAAACACGACCGTATTAAAATGAATTGAAATTAAACGAGATACACATGATATATTTAGGAAATAAACAAATTAGTAACAAACCTGAACGTTTACTAAGCAAGGATATTAATAATTCTTTATTTATACCTTCTTTTTTCTTCTTGAAGTTTTGCAGTGCCCTTTTCAGTTTTGTCTGTTGTGCCAATAAAGTGTTTTTCATTTGTGAGAGTCTAATATCATGCTGTTTTAATAATTCTAAATCTGTATCTGAATCCTCAGGATAAGTAAAGCCAATATTTCGTAAGTCTAGTTCAGTACCATTTTGTAATTCAACCATCTAATTAGATAATTATTGTACAAAAACAATTATTAGTTATAAAAATGTTTTATTGTCTTACCTTATCTTATCTTCTTGCTTACCTCTGCATACTGTTGTTCTAGATCTGACTTTTCTAACATAATACTATTTATAAGTCTAAGTGATATCTCTTCTAGACTTTGTTCTTTCTCACCTAGATCAAGATGTAATAACATAATTTTTTAAACATATAACCCAATTAAAAAATAAATATTCAATACATACTTTTGTTTGTGGTTAATATACATTGCTGATTATTATCTTCTTTAACAGAGCTAAAAATATCACGGAAACTATAGGACACAATGTCTAACGGTTGCGCTGCAGAATGTTGCTTAAGTGTATCGGAAATTTTTGTCAATTGACTTCCTAAGGACTTATTGGTTCTTATTAATTTAGTCAATCTATTCCATAACTGTCGGTTTTCTCCTGCTACCATAAAAACTTGGTGAGTAAGTTGGGATTTCTGTTTCTTGAGCTCTTCTATTTTTTCCTGTCGATCAAACTATATTAAAGTATAAAATATTAAAATGTAAAATACATACATTCTATGTATTACTATATATGTAAACCTTCAAGGTTTGTACAATAGTTTTTTCATTATCATTAGCTTTTGTAATGGCTGCAGATTCATCCTTTCCACATTCAAGTCTCAAACACATATTTTCTTCTTCAACAGTAGCTAATCTTGTTTCCAATTGTTGACAACGTTCGTTCATAGTTTTAAATGCAACTAACAAGGCATAATAGTTGCCACATTTTTCATTATCCACATTCTCAGATTGTTCCATGTCACTCATGTTGTAAAAATGCAATTAGCAAAAGTGAAAACACAATTTCACAATTTGATAATTACTAAAAAGGATAACAGCATTTGTATTATTTTATGTAGACGTATATAACCAATAAACACTTGATATTCTTTCTGTTTCCTTACATTTCGATATAAAAGAACATTCCATATGAATTTTAAAGAATTTCAAATAATAAGTAATAATTAGGTTCATAAATAATACAATGAGATTGTCAAATTAGGTTAAGTTGCTACATATTTCAATACTTTGAAACTTAACACGATTTGTTAGTAATTTCGGATTTCGACACTGAGATACATATAACAAATAAAATTACTCAACGTAAATTTATTAGTTTGGGGTAGTCCCCGTTATCGTTATCTTATTAGTGATATTACCGATTGAACGTAGAATAAGGTTGCCATAAGAACAGTCGAGGTATAGACGTTTGTGTGTGGTACTGTTTTGAATTGTTGAAATCACATGCATTGAATTTGCAGAACATAACCTTAGTATATATTACAAAATAAAAATTGTAAAATCTATACATCAGTTAATAACAAAGTGAACAATAATAAATTATTTTCAATTAAAGAAATTTCTCTTTTTGTGATACTTTGGTTATCAATTCTCCAGGACTATTCTAAACTGCTAATTATTAACAATTTTTACACATTATATATGTTTTTAATAAGGACATTCATAAAGCAGGATAGAACAATTTTCTCAACTTCTTCTACTTTTTAAAATAATTAGATTATTGAAATATATTTAATAATAATAATATGAATAATTAAATAATATACCGTAATGGTATTTTTATTAATACATACCATATTTTATGTAATAATAGCAGCTTCACTCGTGTAACACATAAAAGCTTATCGTTAAGAATGTAATTTTGTTCGTAATTGTTAAGGAATATCGTCTTAAATATGTTTTCTATTTCTCAATTTCATCAATTTGGCTATTTGAATAGATCAAATTTACGCGCGCTTGTATATAAGAAACCCAAACGCTTCTATTGGCGCAATATATTGTAAAATCAAATAGAGTGTTTCTATTGGTGCAGAATATTGTCAAGTCAAATCGAATGTTTCTATTGGTGTAAAATATTGTGAAGTCCTTGCCGCCAGTAATTCGTTGCAGAAGGGCGTCGCGGGACGGCATTCTACTGTTGAAATTTGTAGAGCCGGAGTTCGTCGTGTCACTGCGTCATTATTACATTTTCATTTCGTCTTTATCATCATTTCTACACTTCTGTCTACTTCATTTAAATAGTACGTTTTAATCAATCACTTATTGACCATCATTTTAGTAAAATTAAGAAGTATTCTGCATTTCTTTTGTACTTTTATCATTGACGTATACTTGACGGTTAGAGTTATATTACCGGTCTTTGAGCAGAATTTGGTTTCTATTATCCCTTAGTTTCATTGTAATTGGTTTAATTGTTATAAATTATTGGTTTTCATACATTTATTTAAAATTGTTGGTTTCCTTTTATACAGATTATTGGCTAGTCACGTTATTGAAAGAATACGGGTTCACAGCATAGACGCCACAGATGATTAATAATCGATAATTTATACTGATACGAAATGAACACCATGGATGATTAAAATCAGTTCGTTGATTTTTCATGCAGATTTGGTAATGATTGAACTATCATAATAAAACATACGTATGTACAAGTTTATTTTCCCTTTTTATTGAATCGATGATAATCAATATTTGCTACGTAATTGCTATACAACTTACATCGGTATATAATGATATTAGTTTATAAATAATTGCATAATTTGTTGAAAATATTAAGATGGAAGAAAAAGATTAAAAAGATCGCTTTTTTTAAATATTTCGGGTATATAGATTATCATTAATGATCGGTTATATTATAAAATATTTTTTTATATTATATAAATATTGGGAAATATATTAGATAATATCTTGCAACACATAAACAGTGATTGAAATATTACACGTATATTCTATTTTCTTCATATGTATATGTAATAGTTGTTGTTGAAAGATGGATAACAATCGGTGTATAGTATATACATTTCGAAAAACAACAGTATTTCCATACCAAACACTCGCCCCTCCCGCTCCCTGCTAATACAACTTTTTTTCAAAGGATATTTGTGGCCGCGCGCAATGCGGTCTGTAGAGTCAGTATTTGCTGCGTAATATTTTTTATATTTTCTAGAGCACGATAGCTCTTAATAGTTACAAATTCAATTACAATAGTTATACGCGAAATTAGAGTCAGTGTGTTCGCCGATTGTTAGTTAAACGGATGCGCTAATAGCCTTTCCTTTTCTTTTTTTTTTTTTGAACATTCGCTTTCGATAGCAGAGTCGCAGGTTTTGCAAGAGGATACAGCCTCTCCTGAAAATCAAGATTGTAAGTATTTATGTATATTGTATTCTATTTTATTTTCTTATTCGTATTTTGATCGAACTACTATTAATTTTCATTGACATAAAATCTAAAAGTTATAATATTGAAATACACAATAAAATTGTTTAGCATGCTTCAGAAATGATTAGATTCTCATTATTTCTAGATTAAAAATTGTTACTTTAGCATTCCAATTTTTATAGTAATTAGATTTCAATTTTCATTATTATTAAAGTCTTAAATTTGAATAGTTTTACTTTTCATTACCTTAAACTCCTTAAACAATGAACGATATATTTTTAAGAACAAATTATAATATTTCACATGTTTTGTTTCAGTTTTTTTATAACTCCTATTTTTTCCTGTGCTTCGGAAAGGTCGCAGTGATGCATAAAAACTTAGCATGTAAGAATTTTTGCTTTAATTATTATTAATTAAAAAATAAGATTTGATTTTAAACCTTAATATCAGAATTCCAATCGTTATAGTATTTAGAGTATACTAGCAATTTAACTTTTGTATTATTAATAGAGTTCAAAGTATGTATAGAGTTTCCTATTTCATTATCTCAAAATTTTTGTTCCATCATCAGCTAATTTTCAAAATAAATTATCCATATAAAAAAATTATTCACTCATTCATATTATTTATATATAATAATTCATATCTTGTTAAAGGTTTATCACTCCTTCCTCTTTCTCCTGTTTCCTGAAAAGGACTTAGTGGTGGACTTCAAAAGCCAAGAATGTAAGTAATTTTGTAGTCTGTGCTTCATTTAATTCTATTCTTTGTATTTAAATTTGTCATTCTTGAATTGAATATTACCTTCAAAATTTGAATTAATAAAGATTAATGGAGATTAATTTCCCATTACTTTAAATTTTCCAAATTATTAACGTTATGTTTAAGAAAAAATTATAATATTTCATGCCTTGTTACAGATTCTTTTCCCATGGGATTGCCTGCCTTAAATTTTCTTATTCATTCATATAATTATTCAGTAATTCATAGAGTCAGTTACTTGAACGAATCGTTATATTTTACAGATCTTATTTGTGCTGTTTTCTATAAATAAATTCAATATTAGTATTTTGATAATTTATTAAATTAATAGAGTATACAGTGGTAGTAATTGAAATAAAATTCGGGAATGCAAAATAAACAAAGATTAGCCCGTTAAATACAAATTAGATGCACTAATATCTCTTTTAGTTTGGATTTTCAGGTTTAACCCTTTACGTGTTTATTGCCAGAACATCACACACGTGCCCAGGTGCTGCTTGAGTGAGAGAAAGGCAATGAGTATGATGACTATTGATTTTATAATAATTTCTAAACGACTGACGATGTGTTAGCGTATCGTGCACGATGTACTTTCCTCATATGCGTGTGTGTGTGGTTAGGCTGCGTCGTTTTCGTACTTATTCCATTTGCTATAAATTTAAAGTATAAAAAATAAATACACACAAATATCACTTCAATTACAATCTGTAAAAACAGGGATTCGTTAGGATTGCAAATCCAAATATCGCGTTACTAATTAGAGTTGCGAAAAAGTACTCACTTCGGTTTGGATTAGTGTTGCAATAGAAAGACGCGTTCGCTTTAGTGCTACGATTTGTAAGATATCGCGATTGTACTTAGTGTTTTCTACCGTGAATAATTATCAGAATTTATTAAAGAGTAGAATTTGAATTTGTCGCGTTTTGTTTTATTTTAAGTTGAATAGAAAATGCATTAATTTTGAATTAATTTCGTAGCATTGCGACTTGTGATCATGAAATAGTTTTTTTATTTTGTCATCTATGAATATTAATTTTGCGCTAAATTTCTCCTAAGAATTAGCGTTGCGATATATTTCGCCGGGATTGTTTTAGTCATTTTGCCGATTAGCGTTGCGTTGAGAAATCATCGCGTTCTTTTATGTAGTGCTGCATCTATGAAATGCCCAAATTTCTTCCACTAGAATTGTGGAAATCTGTTCCTATTCTTGGATCATCTAGTGCAGCTAAGACAGTTTCAAAGAGGTGGCCAAGCATTAGCTGCACTACGACATTTCGATATTAGCGTTGCGAAATAGAAAAATATTCCACTCGGGATTTGTTCGGGCCTTTATCGAGTGGATCGCCCTCCTGGCTATTGGATCTATTTCTTTTTTAGCATTCCTCTGGGCGTTTGTTAATGGAAATACTGTTGAACAATATATCTGTTCGATACTGATGAATATTTTTAATTTGGGGTTGTATTACTTAAATGACATATAATTACTAATTGTGCCATATTATATGATACAATTACGAATTATATAGCAAATGACATGAGTTAATTGGCTGCTACCGCGATTATGTTTTTATAAGAATGAGATGGCAATTATAAATTGTAGAGGGTATAGAAAACATTTTAATTTTCTTCGGTATTTCAAAATGTTGAGCACAAAGACTCATTTAGTGTCACATGTATTTTGTTCTTAATCAATAATCATTGACTAAATGATTGCAGCATTAGCAGTGATGGCAATTACGATGAAAAAGTGATTGGACGTCGATAATATAAATATTATCTAACATGCACAAGTAACACTAGATGTCGCGAACTACACGAAACTATTTGAATGTATCTAGCTGAAAATAAGCGCGAAAACGTATAACCTTGTAGTTCTGTCATTTGGTGTAGTGTAACAATATTTATTAGTGAGTAGTTAAAGAATCAAAATCATGACAAGTTTACTAGACCTCTGTGAGCAATATTTCGGAGCTCGCGATTTTTACGAAGTTTTAAAAATTTCAAGAAAAGCTACCGATAAACAAGGTACATAGACATAACCTATTTATTCAAACTATGATTCTAAACTAAATATTTTTAAGTGTAAGGTTCTTCTTAAACGAAAGTTAGAATTGCATTTAAATATCAGATAACAATTATTCTTAACTTTTTTCTAGTGAAAAAAGCATATCATCAATTATCTCTCCTTGTACATCCTGATCGTGTTGAGGAGGATATCAAGGCAGAAGCAACAGAAAAGTTTAAAGTTCTTGGACGAATTTATTCTATTCTCAGTGACAATGAGAAGCGTAAGATTTATGATCAGTCTGGACAATATGACGAAGAAAGCGAAGAAGTTATGATGAGAAATTGGGCAGACTATTGGAAGTCACTGTTCAAAAAAATCTCAGTTGAAGACATTAATAATTATGAAAAGAATTACAAAGGATCTGAAATAGAAATAAAAGATCTGAAGCGGGCTTACATGGACAGTGAGTAAATCTTCTATAATTTTTTTACAAGGAAATTACATTAGTAAATTTAGTTTATTAAAACAATAAAATTACTTTGTATAGGTAAAGGAGATATGGATTATATCCTAGAAACTGTCCCATTTACTAGTTGTGATGATGAACCAAGGTTACATAGTATTATCCAAGGTCTCATAGAGAAGGGTGAAGTTCCAGAATACAAAGCTTTTACAGAAGAAAATGACAAAAAGAAGCAACGTAGAAAACGCAAGGTAAGTATCAAACAAGCAGAATTTAAAATGTTATCTATGAATTTTGTTCGTATAATTAAACTACAAATAGTTATGAGGATTTATACTTTTATGAACACAAGCAGAGGAATGAAACATCAGCAGAAATTTAATTTCACATATTAGATATTATAATAAATACTCATTTAGATATCTCACATATTCTTGCGTATCGTGCATATTCTGTGTATTTTGGTATCTTTAAAAATCTGCAGTTAAAATCTTATGAAACAAACATTTTTAATACTTTAAATATTTCTATATGATTACATTTAAAACCTATGTTATATGTTAATAAATTAAACTATAATCTAAAAATTATACTTACATATAATCACTTAACGTAAGTAAGTACTCCGTTTTTTACATACTTCCATTGTGCATACCTAACAAGTGTCATTTTCTCGATGTCAAATTTGTCGAAAGTAAACGGTGTGCATTCAAATGGCAACGTGCTCGTAAATTTAAGCGCGGCACCTTACCCCTTCAATTCCGCTATAGATCACTTTAGAGATCCGATGAACAAGTGAGCAGTACGTTATTTTCAAGCTTTTCTATTTTTATCAATACATAGTACTGGTTCACGATTGGAAGCAGTAGTAGGAGGTGGACTAGTAGTACGATTGGGAGGGGGGAATACTAGTAAATAAGTAAAGAGGGAACGCAAGAGAGGATTCAGTCTACAGAACAATTAGATCGGTTCTAGCTGATCGCTAGACGTCACAGAATTTTCGGCTAAAATCCCTACCACGATGACTGCGATTCTTTAAGTTATTCAAACATATGAGAGCAAAATAATGATATTCATATAAAACTTTAATTAAAACGTATGATATTTTAAACAGTGTAATTGTACATTTATTCAAAATTAACAAAAATGATTGGCATCGTCGGACTATTCCTATGCGCTTTATTGTGTGCTAGTGTCAGTGATGTACAAGGGGCGTGCGAGCAGTTAAAGAACGATGACATGATAGAATATTCCTGTACGGGTGGACAATTATCCGATTTGGACAATCTTCCTGCATCGACTGGAAAAATTCGAATTTCTCACATGCCAATTCAACGAATAACTGCGGATACCTTTTCAAGGTTTGGTTTGGATCTCTGGGTCCTAGGATGTTCTTACTGTGGTATAATGGACAT
This sequence comes from Bombus pyrosoma, assembly GCF_014825855.1. Lineage (NCBI taxonomy): Eukaryota > Metazoa > Arthropoda > Insecta > Hymenoptera > Apidae > Bombus > Bombus pyrosoma. Next base: position 5,949,599 of record NC_057784.1, read on the forward strand.
TGAACCAGGAGCCTTTGAACATCTAAGTAACCTTCAACAATTAAGCTTCGACAACAACCATTTAACCACTATAAAGGCATCTTGGTTCAGAAAATTAAATTACTTGACGTACTTGGACCTGAATTACAATAACATAGAGTCTATTGAGGATGGCTTGTTCAGAAATCTACCCGGTCTTGTTGACCTAAGATTATCTGGTAATCGTTTAGAATGCCTAAATCTTGTAGACATGTCACATTTAAAGGGATTAAAAAGAATCTTTCTGAGTGAAAATTCTGAATTCAAGTGTCCAAAAGCTGTCAGTGCTTTTCTGGAGAAGCATGGAGTAAGTTTCGATAGTGATCCAGAGTGGAGCAGAATTCCAAATGATTTAATTTATCCGGAAATGCCATACGATTACGATGAAGAGAGCAGCATAGAAGAACAGAGTACAGAGGAACAGTCCACGCCACTACCTGCTCATCGCGAAAGATTGCATCCAACTATAACACCATCTTCAATTGCAACAACACAATATACCCCACCACCGTTCCGTACAACCGAAGAAGTAGTTTATCGTCCACATAATTCTCCAGATTGGAGAACAACTCCAAGAACAGACGCAGACCCCTACGAAAACAGACCAAAAGCAACAGTTTCACCATACGATATTAACATGATATATCACCAATCAATCCCAGAGGAATATTGGAGAACAACTACAATCTTGTACGGAAGCGGAGGAGAAGCTACAAATCCATCATATGACGAAGATACAAGAGCACCGTATATTCCACCAAGAACCGTTGCACCAATCGAACGGGTAACATATCCACAACGTGAAACGACGGACTACAGCAGCCAAGACATAACGACCTTGAGTTCTTGGCCAAGAACCTCGGAATCTGTCGGTGCTGGTGGCGAATACGAGGTCTATCCACCCCACAGAAACCAAGACAAACATTACACAGAACAGCCGGATTATTCAAACCCACCTAACTCAGTCCTTTTGGCATCGAGCCAAATACCACCTCATGTGGAGCTTAACACAGAACGTTCTATGGATCCCTACTCTGATTGGTCTGCAAAGAATAGTATGCCATCAAACGAGAAGTATCCACCTACATTTGTACCCAATATCGAAAACAAGGCATCAGAAATTTCGGTTCCTTCTTTATACACGACTCAATCCATTCAGTCTATCCCACATATACCAACTGTAATGGTTCAACCTGCTCACCCTGAAAATGTCTATCAACCGCCATATTACGACCCCGCGGTCACTGTTCATTCACCGCCATCGGTGAATAATTGGCCACAGCAGGAGGAAGGGACATCGGCAATCGTGCAAATTGAAACGACTACCGATAAGCCATTGCCTAATTGTTCAACCAGGAGTTTATCATCGTCGAGCCAGAGCTCCATCACGATGATCATCGTTTCCGTTCTTCTTGCGATTCGCGTCCTTGTGGAGGGATTTTAGCTAAAAGTCTCGTTAAATTATTTAATATTTATCTGTATATTCTGATGGAATCTCCGACAATGAATCAAGTTTTCGTTGACGAATCGAATGTTTGCGTGAACCTGTGCGGGTGTATTTGCTCTCGCAAGCACCGAATTAGAGTTGAACGGAAGGACGTTTATCTAATCGCAGACTATAAATCGGGTGACTTTATAAGTGCTGTTGGTTTCGTTCGTTTACGGTTTTGGATCAATCTTCAAGACTTTGTTAATCGCGATTCGCTGTCAGAGGAACCAAACGAATTGATTGATTCTTCAGAAGCACCGCGGAGCCTGCAAAACCCAGAGCGTATGTATAGTATACTGCAATCTTATCGTTTGTGGTTTCATTGACTTAATTTTGGTCTGTTGTAGACGAACTACGTGATCTTATTATTATTCTGTACAGGTGAAGAAACTGTGTGGTTTGGTACATTAATGTTTTTAATGATGCAATGCACAGGAATGTGTATAATTTACCAAATCATACAGCATCATTGTTGTGAAATTACAACGATGTCACGTTCGTCGTGTTGTCGGACCTTAAGCGGTTTATTTGCTAGTTCTGCACGCTTTAGAACGTATCGAGAAGATGTGCATCGTTTGTTTGCCAAGGAGGAATGCCAAATATGATATCCACGGGGCGCGATGCTGAATATCAATTGAAACAGTAACAAGCGATGAGGGCCAATGCAATGTATCCGGTGTGCTAATGAAATAATTACTAATGTCGTTCAATCTAATGCTGAGCGTTATGTAACGACCTTGACTGGTGTACTTTATCGAGATGTGCTGCGTTTCGTGTTTTGTCAAAGAGCTTAACCCTTTCATATCTGTGACGAGATATCTCAGCAATATACGGCGATGCTTACATGCGATGCTATGAATCGTACGTTATATCTTCTTCAACTCATTAATGGCCGAAGTATTTTGTACAACTTAAATTAATTACTTCAGGATTAAATTGTCGTCTTTCGCAGATCTCAAAAATTTGTTCTTTTTTGATATTAGGAGAAAAGTTGTGAATCAGAAGTCACTCTAGGTCGAAGGATAAGAGTTAAGTGCAGTGTAGAAACTATATATTGATTTGTACAGGTAAAAAAGTATTAGGATAGTAAATATTTTGCAGATGTTTAGTTTATAAATCAGAGATTAGAACGAAAAAATTTTCATGATTAAAAAAGAAGAGTTTACCATAACGCGATAAATATTTTGTGATTTAAATGATTTCCAAATCTTCGAAATAATTGAAGGGAAATGAACGGATGAAATATCGACCCTTAACGGGACAAGGTACGACGTAACTTATCCATAGATTGGGGTAAAAATCAATTCGCGAAACATCTCGTGCGCAGATGCGAAGGGGTTAACGGTGCTGAAGATAGAGGTGCATATTGTACTGTCAAAAAAAAAAAAAAAAAAAATGAATATTCATATTCGTATTGGATATTAAGGAGATATTCCATCGTAGGTTTTTTAAAGAATCAGTCCGTTTTTATACTCGTTCTTCTGGGGTGCTATAATTTTTCTCGCATCATTGAGATCTGTTGAGTTTCCACAACAAATGGAATTATATATTCCATTAGAAAAATTATGTGTAACTTTTTCAAAATTCAGTGTATTTTATTTTATATTGTTATATTATTACGTTTCTGTAAATTACGTAATATAAATTAATGTGTAATGTTAATTCTTACAATTAATTGCAAAAGAATTAATTTATTAAAACTATATACATCTGGAAAAAGCTATTTGTATTCAACATTAAATTCGCGTTCTCTTCATTGCAACAGGTGTATTTCACTCGTGTTATCTGATCGATGCTCTCTTGACAGCTCTAAACAGTAAACAGGCATCGAGAGCGCTTGTCGGAAGTCCCGATTGCGACATTCAAATCTTGAAGCGTATCGGTTGAAGGGTCCATCATGGACTCGGTATCTATCGATCTGAACAACAAGTGTATGCACGTGCATTTATAATGAGCGTAATAGCAATGACGTCGTGAAAACTGAGGAAACTGATAGGAAATGCGAGTTAGAGCACAGTACAAAACACGGTTTAATTTCTACGTTTTGTTTTTTTTTTTTTCATAGACGTATCAACAATTAGTAGAATTTATTTTGGTTTATTTTTTATTATCTTTTTCTTTTTTTTCAAGAATTTTAAAGAATTTCTTTTTTGATCATTTTCAAGATTATAGTTAGTGAGGTCTTTCTATGAAATTTTGCAATCTTATATCGATATTTTATATATATTTAGGAGTTTTATAATATCGTTATCGTATATTGTAGACTGGTATAAGGTTTTAGAAGATTATCGTATATTGTTATCGTATATTGTAGACTGGTTTTAGAAGGAGTGATATAACTTTGGTTTTCTCTGGTTTTTTGATCTTATTTTTGTAATCTTCTGATCGATCTGTAAACTCATGACAGATTCTTAGAATCTTTTTCTGATGGATTTCTTTCAGTTTACAGGTAGATTGACATTCCATTAAGTTGTCAAATTGAACAGAAGTTCGAAATTTGATGAATTATTTCATCGATCAAATTAAACCTTTCTCCTTTCTTTTAAAATAATAAAGGAATCGAATGTCTGTATGAGTAATATTAAGAATATCACAAAGATACACGAAAGCTAATAGTTTATATCGTTTATTTAAAAATTGGAATTTGTTGATTAGATTTTGAATCCAATGGACCAGGCATTTATTGGTAGAGTACCCACTATTCGAGCAAATCTCCCATTTTCTGAAACATCATTCGTCTCTCATTTATTGCAGACAATCTTGTTCAAAACGTGAGATAGACGTTGCCAGCATCATTTTTCATTTTTAACTTAAGTGTAGTTTCGAAAAACTTGTACAATTTCATTTTGTCCATCGTGCAATTTAAGAAAGACAAAAACCCGTAGAAAAGATAAATTCCAACCTTCGCTCCTATGTAAGAAAATATATTTATTTTGCCAAGATTAAAATATCTTCTAAACTAGTGATTTTTCGACATAAATATTTTAATGCTATTTTGTAAGAAATAATGAACTGCATCGATTATGCATGAAAAATTACATACATGATGTACAAATTTAAAAAAAGCGTATGTTATCTTCTATTACGTATACGCGTCCATCTGTGGAACAACTAATTATAGTAGATTGTGTTCCCCTCGAAATCATTCGCTTTCTTCTTTGTCTGAACTATTTCTTTATGCAGCAGATAATTTATCAATAATTTGCATTTATAGATTAAAATTGGACACCCTGTATGTACATTACCATCTACAAGCCATCGGGCACTTGCCTACTTTGAGCAAAACGACTGTTAGAATGTCTACAAATACGATACTTTCGACGTTACGTAATTTCAACATTTGACGTAAAAACTAACTTTAGCTAACTTTATCTCGTAATAAAAATTACATGGTAGTATAAACTCGTGCATATTTTAATTCGACTGACTGATATATGGATAGACGATAAAATCAGTTCAGAAGATCGTATCTACGTACTAACAATTATTTTGTCCAAAATAAACAAGTGTCCAGTGACCTATGGACGGGAGTGTAAATGGTTGCTCCAATGAAATTTGTCTGGACTAAACGAAACGCTTCGTTTGCGCGATAGCTAAATCGATCGATAATACATTGTAGCGAGTTATTTGCGAATGAAAGGTGTGCCAAAATATCCACGTTTGACGTGCACACGCGTGCATCCGAGCGAGTGCAGAGGGTCGCGCTTCCGCAACCTTGAATTACCTCGTCTCCCAGTGTCTAGAGCGAACGATACATCTGGCCGCGAGCCTGGCGCTCCGGAAATCACTCGAATCACGAAATAATTGAAAATAGTCATCGGGTTCGAGGCAGCGCGCACCGTTGCATAACGAATTTCCTTCGAGGCCAGTCATCGTTCTGGAATTTTGTGAGAATTAACCCTGCTAACGTTCTCGATGATCTAGAGCCATCGATGTTACGACTGCTGCTACTCGTTTAACAACGCGTTAATATTATCCAGTGATAATGACAGACCTTCGTTTCAATTTTCCTCGATGATGTTTACACGATGTGACGCATCTTTGGCCTTTCTTCGACATGGTTAATTATTACTTTAATAACACGAGTATGTTTGAAAAAAAAAAAGAAAAGGAAAGGAAATAGCTATGGTAATTACATGGATGTTATCATGAAGCGATGGTTTATGAACCGATCTCTGGTTTTCTTCCAGATGATATCTCATATTTGATTTCCTTTTTTCTAACATTTGTAATTTTTTTCAGCTGAAAGTTCGTTTTCTTACCTTGTTCCATTGTTTGATATTATATACTGTATGTATATTAATATACACTGTTGGCGGTAAGTATCAGGGTACCTATTAATATTTGAGACAAATTGAATGTTTTACATTGCTTTTATTTTTTAGGTATTTTATAATATAAGACACCGAATAAATTAAAATCGGTTTTTCAATAAATATAGTAAGTAGGCACCGTAATCCTTATGGTCAACAGTGTATCTTCATTGTTCTATTTTTATTCATAATTCAAATGCAAACGCGCTTCACAAGGAAGTGAGGACAAACGAGGCATTATGATCAGCTAGCTTCGCATCTGGTGGTTGAGGTTTAGCATTGGCATGTATCGAGCTGCATTTCAATTCCTACCAGCAATAATAATAGTTCCTTCGCCGCTTGATGTTTGAATCATGCAGCTCGCTCGAATACTTAAACAAATATATCACAGTCCTTTTAGACACCATCTTAAAATTGTAACGGAGATACAGAAGAAGAAGTAGTTTATCGCGAAGGAGCCTCATTTATTCCCACGTTACATTTGTCGAGTAAATAAATAATAATTTTTCAAATAAGAGAGAGAGAGAAGATAAAAGCGAATAATTTACGAACATGGAATGTTGATAATGTGAGATTGATCGACAAAACGTGTAAAATATGAAAAATGTGACTTTGAAAATATTTGAAACTAAAAATCTAATCAGCAAAGACAAATTGACCATCCATCGCACTTTCTTAAGTCATTATTACATAACAAACGTATTTGTTTAGTTGCACGAATCTTTGCATGAAAATAACAATGATGTCAACGGGTCGGAAATAAATCTTCCTATCTTGATCTAAAAATTGTTTCGAAGTGTTCGTATCATCACACGTACAATTAGATCAGACAAGGGGAACGAATCTAGGTAAAAGCAACAAGATTTTGCCGATTAGATCACTGCCTAACTGTGGTAATACAACAAGCGAAACCAGAAAGGCTACGATTACAAACTATTACATGATTTAGAATATCTTAGTTAATTTGGTAGTTCTTGTATTGATTTATGATTCTCCAAATTGTCCTTTACAATGGATCTATTGAATACTCGTCTATAGGTAGAATATTTCCTGCATTGAAGAATGAGGTGCTCTATTATGTTTGCAGCAATTGGTACTTATGATTGTTCGATACGTAGAAATCTAAAATTTACTTATTTGCTCACCTTTTCTTCGAGAATGCCTCCTCTTATATAGGATTAGCCATTTTTGCTTAGATGCAGAAAACCCGTTATGAAAAGGGTAACGGTGGCGCGAGTTTATTGGACGAATCAATACATTTTTTTTAGACAAATTTATTAATCGCTTTGTAGATAATCAAAATATTGGGATTGCTTAACAAGCCCGTAATTAAATTCTAGACTCACAACTTTATATTTATATTGAATATTTGTATTTAAAATTTTGATATTTATTTTTCAGGTTCCGATATTTCCATTTACAGCTTTAATATCCAAAACTTCGTATAAATTTAAAAATATCCGAAGGATGGGAATTTTCCGCAATTTCGTGATAATTATATATCCACTAGAAAGTAAAAGATCGTAGAAAGAAATATCTGTGCGAATAACTCACACGCTTAATACAACCCTCTGATAAATTTACTATATATACGAGTCTATTTTGTGTACTCCACGCTATTCATGAATAAACTATAGATAAGCGATATATGAAGAGGAAGTAAAAGGAATAGCTTGCGTCAGGTCGATCTGTCAATTTGTCACTGCCTTCGTAGTTGGAGCAAGCCAATTCTCAAACAATGGATTTCTGTTCTCTCATCGAATTTCAAGTCGAATGTCATTTCGATAAGCGAGTGCATTTAAAATTTCGCGAAGCGTTGTGTAATCGCCTAACATTAGGCCGCTCCTCAGATGTACTTGCCAGAAATTATAAATAACGGAATTTCCTCAGCACCGAATTATGGAGTAGGTCACTGGGAATATGGAACATCATCAACAAGCATGAACCATGAACAGTCGCTTCTACTTTTAATGAGACAGGCGTGTGTTATGCTTCAAAGATTGTAGGAACCCCTCTATTTATAAGGTTCTGTTCCTTTTAACTAAACAACAAATTATATATAGGCAGTTTTGTGTACTTGGTGCGAACATGAAACTGATGACTCTACAATGCAATTTAGGTTGAATATTGTAACAAATTTGTCGAAACTCAGAGATTAATCAGTTCAGATTGTGAGTGACCTAGACAAGCTATTATATATTGGTATATTGGTTTTGTCGATAATCCATACTGTCTAGAAGAATTATCTTGAACAGTACACTATGTGTGTTATACGAAATACTTTGAAATTTCGTTAGTACCACAGTGAAACTCGACTGTCATCATTATATTGGCAAGATTTGAAGAGAATGCGAAAATGTATGTAGACGTTCAAAGATATTTATTGCAGGTGTACATTTCACAAATATTGTCAAACTATTTGGACTGTAAATTATCGTATATTAATAAGCAGCCAGTTATATTAATATTATATATTTGAGACAATTATGTTTTCATACTGTATCAATTTTTCGCCAAATTTACATTTGCAGTAACTGTCTTATGAGTTCTATATACGTTCTCAGCTTGTGTTTAAATTTTACCAATATAATGATGGTAGTTGTGTCTCATTATAGTGTTAATGAAATTTCAAAATGTTTTATGTATATATGTACATAGAAGCTTCTTATGGTAAGTGTCCAATGCTTCCATGAATCATTATATATTGATTTATTCTACTGATAGATCGTAAAGGTATTCCTTGAATATGTACATATAATACATCAATACTTTTTCAGTTAATCTTAATCTAATTAATTTATACACTTCTATATCTATTTATATAATTTATAAGTATATAATTTATACACTTCTAATCGTGAATTGCGAATGACTGATATTTGCAAGGTGTTCCAAAAAGTTAGAGTCAAATTATGGTAGCATGTAATACTCATCAGAACAGGCAAAGAAGTCTTAATGATTACAGGTCTCAATATCATCAGTAGACTGCGGATTTTTATGCATTTATAAAAAAATGTAAATATTGTAAAAATGCACATAATATACAAAAATGTACAAAATATTCAAAGTGTAATAGTTGCTATGATATTTAGGGGATAACATTAATTTCTACTTAATAGACTTCATTTCTTTAATTAGAATTATTTATAGTAATAGAAATTTGTATAAAAAGAGCCGAAGTGTAATCATTAGTTTCGAAATTATAACATCCATTTGATGAGTTAATAAGAAGCTCGATTAACTAGCAGCAACAGATACCAAGAGATCGATAAATTTGAAGCTGTGCAGCTCCAGTACACTTATTAAATAAGTTAATTACGCGCACTTGACGACACGCGTAACCCTATTTTCGATGCCTAGCCATACGCCTATCCTCGAGATTATCGGAACCGGTTGCCTTTCGACTTCGTTTCTGCTCGTCAGCGAGCACAAGTTAATTTTAACGAGGGATCATCAAAAGTGGAAGATAATAAAGAATCTGGATCCTCGATTCGATTTCTGGCGGAATACCGACCGTTTCTATTTTCTACGCGAAAATTTTTCAGCGGATCAAGTCCGTGATTTTTGCGTACACTTCGCACTCGACATGAGAAATGTTCGATGTTTCCGATGAAATTATTATTCGCTCTGTACATTGTTTGAATAATATTGCGGTCAGAGTCAAGAATTAGAATTGAAAATTGAGACGGTTATTATACTTGGCTGAGAGCAGCAGTGTTGGATAAAAATCGATAAAAATTTGCAATTTGACCATAATTGGTTAATTTAAAAATGTGGATCGAATTTGGGGAGAATGAAGTATTCATCAAAACAAGGAAAAACGTCTTAAGATACACGAGTCCAAATATCATTAGTTAGTTTTTGTCTCTTTTCTAATAAAAATATCTAATTTCTAGACTGTAATAAATACTTTTACATCTTATTACGTTATTCCATAATGAAATATTAAATTTGTGAAAAGAAATGTTTTATTCCTTAAATAACTTCAAATAACAATTATTCCACAAACGAATGAGTCGATTTTCTAACAAAATATATTAAAAATATATGTCAATAAAATATATAAATTAATTATGAAAATTATTGCATATTATCAAGGAAATTAATGGCGTTCATTTTTATTTTTTAGTGGGCGAAAGAAGCAGAGGAAGCTGAACGTCTAGAAAAGATGCTGAAGATCGAAAACGAGGAAAACGCAGCTGCAAACAATTTGGCGTTGGCGATTCAGAGCCGTAACGAGGCCAGAGCGAGTCAATCTGACAAATTCTTCGATTCTCTGATCGACAAATACGCGAACATGGCTGGAAAATCGACGAAGAAGAAGAACTCGTCAGCTATGAAAACCGTAAAAACCGCGAAAAGTACGAAGAAAACAAAGAGGAAGACGTAGGACGATAGATTTTCTTCGCACGAATCTCTCCCTCCACGTTAGAATATTCGCGCGACTTTTATAACTTAAGTATCTATGATCAAGAAGAGTCATTTTATTGTACATCTTTTTTAAAGGAGGAAGGAATAATCATATTTAAGTTTTGTAAATTTGAAACGTGTATATCATCTTTTGAAGCCATTGTACTGATTAGAAATCCATAAATCAGTGATGGAATTCTTTGTAATTATATGTAGGTATGTCCCACTCAAATATAAAATTGAAATATATATATTAATTTTAAAATTTATTACGGAAAATATAAAGCTACTGAATGTGATTGATAATAAAAAGAAAATAAAATATGACTAAAGCTATATATCGATGTACAGTCGGCCGCTATATATAATCAGACAATTTGTTATACATAAATAATGCATGTTAATTAACGATTTATTAAGTTAATTTTAAGACAGGTCCACCTATTTCAGCGGTCGATATTTACAAGAGAATTCTTACCACACTATGATGATGTGTATTCTACATTATCGACCAGACCTGTAATACGATTTGCGGATTTCTTCCATATTACGCCTCACGGGGTAAAACTGTTTCAGTAGTTCTCATTCCTTTTTAATTGTCAATTTAAATTTCACTATCAATACAATCGTCGATTTTAGATAATATAAGTATATCAAAACGAAAACAAAAATAAGAATTTTACAAGTACTAACAGGAATTAGGAGCTACTAATGTAACAATATATCAAAAATTCACATCATTCATCTTGAAATAAAGATAAAAACATTTTTATCGATTATGTTAACATCACCATTGAAATAATCGATCTGTCACACCACTGATCGTTGGTCATTAGTTGTTAGACTAGATCGACCATAGTGTCAAAGACAAATAAGAGAAAGGAGAAGAGGAGAAAAAGAAGCAGGCGTTGGCCTACCTGTTTTCTCGCTCTCGTTAGGCTTAAATTTGATAAGCCGTGATAGCGATGGCAGCGAGGATCGTGTGTTAGTGCTTTCTGATCGGTGTTAGTGGACATGGTATATATCCGGCATCATAAGTGGCCACCTCATATGGTCAATCTCGTATTACGTCTGGGCTAACTCGGACAACACACTACACATCGGGTGACACACTTTAAGGTAAACGGTACATCACATTTTTCCTTAGTATAATTCAGAACACTCCTTATAGAGGAAATTTGTAAATCTATTAATTATGGAATCGTGGATTATCGTTTTGCTAATGACTATTAATGGCGTGTATTCATTATATCGATAAGAAGTTATTAAAAAATAAAAATAAAACACGCATTTTTGACGAAATAAGTTACTTACGAAAAGGATTTTTAAGATCTGCGACTGTTTAATAAAAATGTCATAAAAGTACCGATTTCCAAAGTTTTGAATTTTGTCACTAAAGTAATATAAATTTCTTAATATTGAAAATTATTTAAAAAGTCTAAAGGAAGCTTTATTATATTCAATTTTAGATTACCCTAATGGAATATTTTGAACCATATATTTTTTACAGTCAGCCAGAAGTCGCGAGGATTTTAAATTGTAAATTTCGAAAGGTGTCACCCGTTGTGCACGTAATCGACGCACACCTTCGTGCAATCAGCAACGGGCGACCATCTTATTACGGGTGTGTGGTACAAACATGGGTAGCAAAGTGTAAACCACCATTATTATTAGCGAAACGTGTAATAAGAGACATTCTGCGCCAGTTCGAGAAAGAATACCGAAACACAATGGGGATATTGCAGACGCTGCTTTGAACAATATTTTTCGAGGTTAGGCATAAACATCAATTAGATCGAAATTGTTGCTTTTAAAAGAATAATTCACCATGGATGGCCGATTGTTTCCATCAATATCGATTCGATCTCAATGGCGCCAAACAACGATGAAATTACAAAGCAAAAGGAGAAGATTGGTATCACGCAAAACATCCTGCCGAAGTGGTAAGCCAACGGAGCGTAAAATGAAACATTGTTCGTGGTACCAATTTGCTGGGAATTAATTAAATACAAATTTAACACTTTGAAGGGAAAAGAGAACCCGAAGCCAAAAAACAGGTTAAGTGGTTACATTGTTCTTTGTTAAATGGAATCGTGATGGTCGTATCGATGACGCATCATTCTTGTTACATTTTAACATACACTAATAATACTTTTATTATTTTAGATCTTCTCATCTTTCTTTATACGAGTTATTAATATTTTCTTACTATTTAGTTTATTGTTGGATTTATTGTAGGTATAATTTATTATTTAATATATTAATTATTCTTTACTGTTTCCCTCACCATATTTATTTTTTTCATGATTATTAATAAACATTCGCTTTGAAAAATAGGTAAGAAATACATATAAAATTGTTGTTTACATTTTTTAAGCTTTGGCGAACTTATCTTAACGTACTTTACTAATAGATATATTTTTATGCTTAAGCAATAGAGATGCTTTTATAAATATACTTTTATAATTATATATATCTAAGTTATAATATCTAATTAATATGATCAGTAAGTATTTAACTCTCATATTGATTTTATCACATAAACTTATATGCTTATATACTTGTGTGTGTATGTTTCATTGAGAGATGAAAGGAGAATGAAAGGTTTTAAGAATTGAAGCTCTTGGTCAGTGAATTCACATGGTATAAACCTGCTACAGGGAATCCTAATGTTGCACCTAGTGCAATAAATACACGGCAACAAAGCAAGCACGAACGTTTATAGATGAATGATAGTAACAAGATAATGTCACAATGGACCAAAAGGTCTTTGTCGCGTAAAGTTATATAATCAGCGAGCTATAAAGAATTCACGGTCGTAAACCATTGTGCGTATCTTACTCAACGTTTAACTCTCCCGCGATTCGCGCGTAGTTTCTTGTTTATGGATCAATAAATTTGGCGAAGTGGAGAGGAATGGAAGGGATAAATGAAATCTAACATCGACCATGACATTTACTGGAGTCATACTTTCGGAATTATCGGTTCAATTACAACGCTTTCCCTCCTATTGTTTCTTTTTATCAATTTTCTTAATTATTATTATTTATTTTTACTATTTATTTAATATCGCAAATTTTCATTTTTAATGGAGAAACACAGAATTCAAACGGTATACGTATTTAGAATAATTCCTCCGTGTTAGCGAATAAACGAAATAAACCAAATTTTCAAACTAAACCGAGTGTTGCAACGATAGTTTGTTTTAGCAATTCCCATGCCTGGTGAGGGATCAGCGGCGGAAAAAAAGAAACAGAGGAGGAGAACGACTACAATGCTTAGACCACGATCAACGCGCCAATATTTTAAACACGGCCCCTTAACTTCGCAGGTTCTTCTTTTCCCATATGCACTCCTAATCACGAGTCGCATCGGCAGATATAGCGTGTACCACGATGCACCCCGTTAAATCTCGAGAGGGAATCAAGGGAGAGACCGAGGGAGAGTCGAAAAGGGAGAAAGGAAGGAAAGACGAGGAGGAGGAGAGAAGTAAAAGAGATAGAATGGGAAGAGCCGGGGTTGTAAGCGACACGATAGAAGGAGAGAGAGGACATGGTGGCTCGAGGAGGAACGTTGGGGCAACGTAAGAGGAGGAGGTGGTGGCGGTCGTATCGGAGGAGGTGAAGGAGGAGGAGACGGTGGAGGAGCAGAACAGAAGGAGAAGGGGAGAGCGACATTCCAGAAGGCGGCGGCGGCGGTGGTTCTCGTGGGAAACCAAAGAGAGAGAGAGGAGAGAGATCTCGTCTCGAGGAGAGGTTGCGAGCCTTAAGGCACCGTTCTCATCTCCCGACAAGCGCGACAAGACCGCCACAGAGAGACTCCTGCCTCCGATGCCGCCGACAATCGTCGAATTTATGATTTCATAGAGACACCTGGTTTGGCCTGGTAACGTATATACGAAATCTTCTGATCCGCTTAACGAAGAACTAAGAACCTAAATGCACTCTAAAGAATCTAAATGCACATACAAGTACTTTTACACGGATATATATGTACAGGTTTCGGAGGAGTGTTGCGTCGAAGACTGACAAGGTATCCGAAGGTAATAGAATTTCAGGCATTCGTCCTGGGAATTTATCGTTCCATTAACTCAAATGCCCTGTAAAGGAAATTGGATATAGCATTATTCAGTGTTCCAAGCCGCGCGAACATTTATGGGTACATATGATATATTAGTGGCAACAAGCGATAGCTGCACCCTCGCATGCGCTCACTTCTTCTGTTTATTAAGCAAGGACCGACTACTGCGTTATTCCTCTCCGATAAAGCGGCGTCAATGCACCGGGTTGCTCGAGCGTAACGTGATTCTTCGCTGCAAAACGAAGAAGAAAAAAGTGATTACGATAAGGAGTCTGGGCCTCGATCGCGTTGCTTGCAAGAACGAATTCGATCGATGGATCGAGATTATGTCAAACGTGTTGAAACACGTGTTTATGTATAAAATAATTTATTTGAAACAAGTTACAGATTCGTTTGTGTCAGGTTTCTTTGTAAGGTAAAATGCTATTTAAATGTGTTGATTGGAGTACATTTTGGTTTATACGTTGTACAAGATTGAACGAGGAAGCTCTAACAAGATGTTACAGAGACTTTGTGAATCGGCCCTTAGGGTGAATCTTCACGAAGCACGGGACAAGTGATTTCAAGCCAAACGAACACACGAGGAGAGGATGATGTTTAAGCCCACGAGGTTTTGGATCATCGCGAATGATCGAAGCTCGTCTGTCCCCCGGCATAATTTTCCCACAGGGTTCTTTTCAGGAATGAATCGACAAAAAATTTAATTTTTACTGAATACATAAGCCTTTTTGTATGCCATTTATAGCTTTTTTAAGCGAATCTCCACTCCTAGTTTCCAGCAAATCTACACGCTTTATTCTACAGAAAGGAAGAATGTGAAACAAGCCGAAAGAAAACAAAACAATTGATAAATTTTACATTACTTAACAATGATGAATGAATAGATATAGATATAAACGAAACTAATAACGATAAGGAACAAATTGTATTTAAAGAAAACGTCTTTAACACATTTCATTGAAACAATTAAGATAAGATACATGAAACACATCCATAGAACTCGATCACACGGCAGCAACTGTTTGATTCTTAATATATTAATTACTTGTTTAATGTGTGGCTGTATCGTGATAGGTAGCTGGGACATTTCAAATAACTGTCTCTTTATCTCATGCATAGTTACTCGCCATGCAATGACAGCAGAATTGACAACTTGTCGTCGTGACGGTTGGATGTTATATAGTGGCAATAAAGCAACTCATTATTATTATTACGATCGTAAGTCAAACTAGGCGTCTGAACTGCGTGCTTTATAGCACGATAATCGGTCAGCGTGCGCATCGGTATCGGCAACGACATGCACGTGCTTGATTATGCGAAAGGATAACGTCCAGTTAAACGACGTTCAGAAATTCAACACCGATTCATTGGCGGGAATATCCATTTCTCTGACCGTTGACGTCGAACTACCGTATCCTGAGTCTTCATCCTTGCTCTTGTCGAGTGCCGATCGCTCTGCTCATACTTCCGTGAAACCTTCGTCAGAAAATATTATTATTGATTATAACTAGTATTATTAGCTATTATTGCTATCAATAGTAGTAGTATAGTAAGAAAATTACTTGTATTATGCATGAAGAATTAATTGGGATCGTATCATTGAAGTTAAGATGACTATTATACATTGACTCTTATATTGATAAGAAAATATTGACATTTTCAATATCATGCTATATTCACTCATTTTTATAGGATTGAAAGTAAATAGCTGCTAATTCTTATATGATTTTAAATAAACTTACATATATGTTGTAATCACATATCCTATAAATCAGTGTGCAAGCACAAAAGGCAAAATAAAACATGCCAAACTTTAATTTATAAAGTTAGATTTATTCCAAAAATTTCATTACTCCAAATGATACAGGTATTAACAATTAAAAGCTACTAAAGCCTCCAAAGAAATGCATATCCTT
The DNA here is from genome assembly GCF_014825855.1 of Bombus pyrosoma. Lineage (NCBI taxonomy): Eukaryota > Metazoa > Arthropoda > Insecta > Hymenoptera > Apidae > Bombus > Bombus pyrosoma. Next base: position 5,965,825 of record NC_057784.1, read on the forward strand.
GAAAATCTAAAATACTACTAACATTCCACGTCGTTAACCAGTTTCCAGAAAGTTCCTGCATCCCTTCATCGAACATTCGCAGCATTCTTCTCGTCAAGTTCAGGACACGAAGTTTCATCAACGATGTCACCGGAACACTTCGGACGAGACAAAGGTGTGTCCAGGTTGTGCAATGAACATTTTTGACAAGGGTCACGGTGATACGTGCGCGTGCAGACGAACACCCTGTATAAGGCAGGGCGCAGAGGCACGCCGGGCAGTGCGATGAGATGAAGAAGGAGGGAAGAAGGTGGAGAGTTAATTGAATCCGAGCAGCGTATAAGTGGAATGGCCTATTCCTCCTCTGGTTCGCTCCTCTTATTCTTCTTTCTTCCCGCGTGCCTCTTCTCCTCCCATACCCTTCTTCTTCTACCGTGTCTCCCTTGCCTTGCCTCGCGTCGTCCTTCGTAGCTCCTTGTACCCCCTTCGAACGGGGTACCGAGGTAGATCGGTAGGTGGAAGGACGCCGGAGGACGGAGGGAGGAAGCATTCCTTTGTCTCTGCGCGCACGGACCTAGATCATATAGTATATAATGTGTATAATGTGCATAAGGATGTGCAACTATGTAAAGTCCAACTTGACTGCATTGCACGTGTCTCTGGGTACCTGGTTGCGACCAGAATCGCGTAATTTGTCGAGTCGAAGAGAAATTTTGAATTTGGATGTTCTTTGAAGTACGAAGAATAAAAGAAGGATATTTGTAACAACACCTGCTTTTGTATTGTAGATTATTTCTAATCTATTCTATACTTTTGTATTGTATTATTTCTAGACATATAAATCTGATATACAAATCTTTGTCCATTTTTTTGAAAACATCCTGTATATTCTAAACTAATTCTCCTTCCTATTTCCAGATACCTGAAGTTCCCTTCGTGCTGTCAAAGAAGCGTACTCCAGTGAGTAAGACATAAGCCACGTTCACCAAATTTGTATTCGTCATTTTTAAAGCGTTCAATATACTCCAAAGTAATTTTCTTTCCCACTTCTAGTTACCAGAAGTTTCCTTGATCCTGTCAGAAACGCGTGTTTCAGCGAGCAAGACGTAAGTCACGTTCACATCGTCGAGGAGTCTGGTACCCGCGAACACCATACCGCGACACAATACCTCACGGTTACACGCACACGTACGCGTGCTCTTAAAACAGTTGTGCCGCCTATATTCCCTGCGGGAAGAATCCAGAGGGAGTCGGTAAGGCTGGCGTGCGACGGGCTTCGTCGCGAATTGGACTTTCAACCATATGTTTCTACGTGTCCTTAAAGATCGTTGGACGTTCTCCACGTAGGATTGGATGCGGGACTCCACACGCCAGCTCCTCTATCGGCAAAAATTCACCCGGCTCTCGGATGTGGACGTCTCTGCAAATGATTTTTGTCGATGACAGTGCTGCTGGGTTCTCACCGTGGGTGCTCATCGGTGAGCATCCCTCGCACACGCACTCCGCGTATTTGCGTACCCCGAAATAGCCGTACCCTCCTCCCTGCTTCGTCAGACGGCCCAGGGGACGAGGATGAGGACGCTGAAGAGGTGGACCAAGCAGCGAGGCCGGGGCGAGGGGGTAGGAACCGAGCGTGTATACCGCAAAACCAGTTCGCTGGTGAGTAAACAAAAAACGAGAAGAAGCCAACGCCGCGGCACGGCCTCGTTGTCCGTCGCGAGGGGAAGAGAATCACTGCTTTATTGCTAATTCGAAGACATTCGCCCGGCAGAAATGAAATTTTATAGTCCGCCTTGCGGACCGGGAGGGGCATTCGCGTCACCGAACATACGTGGGAGCTGCTATACATCGGGCGCCCGGCCCCACGGCTACGCTCCTGCCAGGACAAATGCCTCCGCTACGTGGATCACTCCGACGTGAGTCTCTTCGAATCTCGAAATAGGATCCGTTATCGTTACCTACGCGCCCTTGCCATCGACATATAGGTAAACGGTTTGGACATCTATTATAACACTCGGTTTTCAGAAGCTCGAAACTCTTGAGCAAATAAGATCACCGATAAAACAGAAGCGAAGAGGACAATTGTGAGATAGGAGATGGTAAGGCTGATATTTAACAAGAGAGATAGTAAAATCGTCGGATTGATGGGTTTTAGATTTTCCGTTTTTGAGATTTGTGGAGACTTTTGATGGATTGGAAACATGATCATATGTCATCATAGTTTGATTATAATTACCTATATATATTATAATATATACAGATAGATATTGTTTGTTGCCTTATGTTGTTGGTATTCTGTTTCATCTGTTTTATTTTTTCGCTAGACTTGTTACTGCTATGCTAAGAAACAGTTATCAACAGTAGTAATATGTAATTTTTGAACGTTTAATTATCAAAAAGTACCATTTCGATGCCTGAATCTAGAACATGCCTTTAAATTTCAATAACGTAAAGAAGTACCGAGTCACAAAGTTCGAAGATCTTCGAATTACGAGGGGAATGTTACTGAGAAATCTGACGATTATTTTCTCCGAAATCGTTCTCGGTTTCCAGCACGATCTCGAGCGAGAAGACCCAGCGGGTGGCTCGCGTCACGAGAATGCAGCTCGTAGCGGCGAAGCTCATTACGTTGACGTGTGCGTAAGAACTTCGTACACGCGATGTAATCGCGCTGATGAAACTGACGCGCGGAATGATGCGCTACACGGCTCGTCATATTGGTGAGAAACGTTTGTCTCCTTATTGTTAATAAAAGAAAACTAGACAAACATAAGATAAAATACGAATACGGTTTCTTTTTATAAACAATCTTAAAGTAATTGGTCCTAAACAATTTGAAACATTCTTAGAAACAGGAGAAAAAGGAGGGAAGAAAAAAATGGCAGCGGTGTATGGAGAGTATCTATCTCGAAGCGCGGAACAGTGCTGGTTTAAATCGCGCAGGAAGATCGGCCAGAGATTATGTCGCGTACGGCAGCCACTCAAGTGTCGCAGTTGCACGTCGTTAATGCGAGGCAGGTGCTAACGCGGAGAGAAAGAGACGACAGGGAGAAGGTGGCGGTGAAGGAGAAGAAGAGAAGATGCGCCCGGATCCCGTCCTCCCCCTAATTGACAAATTGGAATCTTATTAGAAGCTCGTGATGCCGGAGGTACCCGAGGCAGGAGGAGCCTCGAGGCCTCTCTCGTTGGCAGGGAGGAGAAAGACCGAGTAGCGTAAAGGAGATAGAGAAAGTGAGACAGGTAGCGACAGAATAGCCGTGAAAGACGAGGAAAGAACGAGGGGCATAATGCGTGGATGGCACGACACTAACAGGTTGTACGGCCCACGGTGGAACGGAGAGAAGAAGTACCTTATGCTCGGCCTGCCGGCCGGCAGGCGAATGCCACCCAGGAAGCGTTCGCGCGTGCGCGATCTGTGTGGCCTCGGCTGGACTCGACCACCGGGCCCAGCCGAGGACGCACGAGCTGGGCCGATTTAGCACGAGGACGCCCGAAGCCGACGTGTGCTGGCCCACCCGGTAGAGCGCGCGCGTGCCGCGTCCTGTGTGGTCTTACGTTCGCTTCTTCGCTCTTCCTATTCTTCCTTACTGGCTCTTCCTTCTCCGTTACGCTCTCGCCGCGTCCTTTTTCTCGCTCCTCTCTCTCCGTTTCACCTTCATCCTTCTCTCTCTCTCCCGCATTCCATTTTTTTTCTTACTCCTCGCGTCGTCCCTCTTTTTTTTTCTTCTTTTGTTTCTTCCGCGCACTCTTTTTTCTCTTTTTCTACGGATTCACCGCGTTTTTCTCGTTTTCTCGCTGCTTGCACGTCTCTCCTCTCTTTCCACCATGGAATTCTTGCTTGTTCCGCTGCGAGAACTTCTTGCTCAACTTCGCTCTCCTTCCCAGCCGACTGCTGCTCTTCGCTGCTACGAGACACGGCTACGTGCTCGTCGTCCTTTCTCTCTTGGCGGATCGCGGGGTTCGCCCCCACCTTCTCCTTCGTCTGCGACGCTGCTACACATGGTCCACGCTGTCTCTTGGCTCGGTCCGGGCCGCGAAGATGAGGTGGCCCCGAAGACGAACACTAAAGGAGGGTGGAGGTGCTGACAGTGGCGTAAGTAACGAAGGATCGTGTAGATCGCGCGATATTGCCGCCGACAGGACCGCGAAATGGAATTCTAATTAGGTGGCCTCCTCGTTACCAACCACGAAACGGGACAGTCAGCCTGGGAATCTAAATGGCCGGGCCAATTTGTACACGATCATGGAGTTATTGTATACTTTTCCATTGTGTTGCGTCAATAGAAGTTGACTCTCAAAGGATTTATCGAATCTGTTTTCTATTAGTAGAAAAGGGGAACCCATTCGGTAGCCCTTTTGTTGTTTTTCACGTTTCACTTCTTCCGTGGAATATTTTTCAGGTCTAAGGCGGTGATCTACGTAAAAGAGCTACGCTTGAAAGGGGCCATGCGTCTCCATTATTGCTATTCGTCGCGAGAAACGGTTCCTCGTGTCACGTTCACAAGGGCCATGTAGAATTTTATCTACGTCAGTGGGCAAAGAAAGGAGATGAGGTGGTAAGCCCACTCGACTCGTTCCACCTCTCCTTTCCCGCTTCTCGGTTTCCTTCGCACGGCTCGACTCGACCACGTGCTAACTTACGAGCTACGATCTCTGTACCCTTCCACCTTTCTTTCCTCTTTTATCCTTCTTGCTAGTTGTCTCTTTCCTGTCTCTGTAACCTGCCTCTGTCTTTTTACTTTTCCGTGAGGGAGCACGGCTCCCTCTGCCAGTTTTTTATCTCTGTTTGTCTTTTTATGTCTCCTATGTCTCTCCTTAGGTTCCGATCCAAGCTCTGCGCCCTCTTGCTTTTTCACTTCCCTCGGAACTTCTCGGATTATTAATCCAGCGACGAGAGAGGATCCGTGGCGTTCGCGGAGATTATGGGCTCGAGAGCATGGCCAAGGTGCTGCTACGTTAACAAGCATCAATAGGCCGAAAGAGGAACGAGAAGGCGCAGGGATTGTAAAATGTGATTCCGAGGATGAAAGATCGCGCTTTGCTCTATCTCTTTATCTACGCGATATCCCTTCGAAAAAGTAGCGAAACGGGAGTATACGTGCAAAATTGATCCGTAGGCAGTACACCGAGTCGATTTGATTTTAGAAATGGCTTTTGGATTCTTCGTTAGCCATGTATGTATTATTTTCTTACTGGTTAGCATTTAGTTTTTCTTTGGTTCTGAATGAATTCTCTATTCGTAGATTATTGCGAACAGATGTAATGTATTTACGAGGAAATAATCGTGCGAAAGATACGAGGAAATAATAAATTAATTTTTTTTCAAATTGAATATTGTATAATACTTGAACCAAATGGAAAGTCTTCACAAGTGCAAGCAAGGAATATCCAGTTATTTTTTTAATACTCAAATTCTTTGTGTTTACTACATTTGGTTTCATTCATAATTTATCTATCATTTATAGTCATATTCCAATTATCATATTCATCTATAACATGAACCAAGAATGCACAAATAGTAATTTAATATTACTACTCATCATTCTAACGTACTATTACTATTTCATACTTTGATTTAACTTTCCACAATCAGGCTGCAATTTTTCCATCTCGTCCCATTCCATCAGTATACATCATCTGAGATTTCCTTGTCATTAACACAATTCCACGCATACACATTCCCTTTCGTTCACCTTTCACATTCCACACATCACCTTCTTACCATCACGATATCCATAAAAACCTACAAATTCGAAACAAATCTATTTCAAAAACACAATGATGCAGCATCAATATTTAGATTGTATCAATCGGAACAGAAAGAAAGGTATAGATTTTTATATTAAAAAGTGCAAAAGTCTATCGTTACGAAGATTAGTAGACTATGAACTTATAACACGTTTGTAAAAGTGATTTAATTTTGGTTAATGTTTCAGCTGTTTTTTGTTAATTTATTCTAATCATTGGAAAGTGAAGGTGCCTTCTTGCTGCAGCATCCTTTCAATTTCTTAACAAGCTAAGAATGAACAATATATTCGATCGAGCCGTGATCTATCATCGAAACGCGCGAACAGATGCGTTCCCCGTGGCGATTCGCACGGTACGAGCTCTTGTTCGTCTGGATCGCGAGGGCAGCGTGCGCGCGTGACGCGGATAAACTGTCAGGATGGGGCGCGATGATTGGCCCCGGCCCGTAAAGCGTATTTTCGCGTGTAAAATGTAAATGGCGCTGTTCTGTGTTCCTGGATCCGCTCGGCCAGTTTCCCGTCTGTACGTGTGCGTGTGCACACGAGGAAGAAGCGTGGAACTCGTGGAAAGGAGAAATGTAGTCGAGCTTGTCAAAGGAAGAACGGAGAGGTGGTTGAAGAAAGAAAGAGACGAAGAAGGTTCAAAGAGCCGACAGTGGTTAAAGAGCCTTCTTCCTCTCTCCATCTCGACACGCACAAGTACAAGGCGCAACCTTTCGAGCTACCCAGAAGAGTATCATCCTTCTACCTTTCTCCCTCCTTCCATCTCCTCGCCCCTCTACGCCGCTTTCCATCCTTATTTATCTCGCTACCTCGACTCTCCTCGTTCCTTACCCTGCTGGCAGAGCAAATTTATTTCACGTTCCTGCCTTTTCTGGACCTTTCACAATATTTGGCCGTGCTTTGGCATCCAGCACCGGTCACGGCGGGCACCGGTCACCAGAAGATACGGCTTTGAGCCCTCGGTGATGGATGGTTCGCTCTCCAGCCAGCCACGAATTGCTGCTTCTACTCTCATCCCGTCTCTCTTCTGCTTACAGATTCACCATCCTTCTTCATCCATCTAAGTTCGTTCCTCTTGCTCGCACCGTGAGCCCCTTGCCGGGCTCTTCTTCCCTCTGTAGAGGATGCTAGACCGCCGCTGATGGGGTCCAGGGCCGGTCAGTCCTAAGGTGTATACACGTGAAGTTCCTTGTCGTGATCGGTCGATCTACCTCGCCTCTACCTTGGAGGTTTCGGTTATCCGAGCTTAAGTCTCTAACCGAGATTCATTATGTTCGTCATCTTCGATCAAGGTTCTCCAATTTGTTACAAGTTACATTCACGAAGATCACGCGCCACGCTTAGGTGTCAAATAGTTCAGTGACCGCGCGTGAATGGGAAATCGATCCATGCTGTTGGTAAACCGTTTGAGCTAACAGAGAGGGAGTAAATCGAGGTTAAACGCGGTCGAAGAAGGAAATGAATCGTGGAAGAATGGGCCCTCTGTTCGGCTATTGCAACAAGCCGTCCCTGGGTCCGTGGACCCGCAGCCCCGGGACCGTTCCACCGAGTTCGTGCAGGTATATAAATTCTGGTGCTATTATTGGGGTTTGTGCCTTCTCACAGAGCCCTCTGGGGCCCGCGGCGGTCCCTTTGAGCTACTCTTTCTACCTCTGTCGTTTTCCCCTTCGTCTTGCTCTTACACTGCCGTTTCTACTCTCTCTTTCTTTCTCTCTCTACCTTGCTGGCCCCCTCTCCTCTTGTAGACCTTATCCTACCACTACCTCCTTTCCTCTGTCTTCATCCTCCTCCTCCACCTCCACCTCCTTGGATCACCCTTTAACTCGCCCGCCCTACCCTTTTACGTACCCATTCTCCACCTCGCTGCCGATCCTTACACCGCCCCTGAGACTTGTTTGTTTTCCCTTCGCGTCGTCTTCCGTTTGCTAAACGCACCTTAAATTACGCGGCCGATGATAAATATTTGAGCCGTCCATTACGCGAAAGGGCCACTACGGACAGAGGTCCGAACCGGTGTTACCTTCTTCGAGCTGGCGCAGCTTCCTCCGTGGATCGTGTTACTTTGTAAAAGGGACACCCGGGACCCGGATAGCCCGCGATGGTGTCGTCACATGGAATTCTTTTTTTTTCTCTCGTCTTTCTTCTTTTGTTTCATTGAGGATGATCGTGGAGTTTGTGGATTCAGTTGTGGTTACTTTTTGATGTTTGGTTTCTTCCAGATTTTGTTAGGCACAATGTTCATTCACTGAACAATTGTTGTACACGAAACGCAATGTCGATCCTTATAGGCTTAAGTAATTTTAGCCATGTCAAGAGACAGTTTACAATTGAGAAAATAGTTCGAATAGACTAGTGGTTTAGTAGATGGCAATTATTCCGCAAACTTGAAATTCGAGGCATTAAAGTGAAATAACGTTTTCTAACTTAACGTTGATTCTTACAGATTACCTATGATACAACGATCAAAAAGAAAATTCCAATTGAAAAAGCGATCCACGTAATAATTTAAATCACCATCTTTCGCGTAACCCAATGATGATAACTGAGGGTTAACTCCATATACGAAAGGGGATTTCAAATAAGAAATTATGCAAACAGTAATTCAAATAATTGGATTTAGCGTTCGATGGTAATGGTAGATCGGAATTATCCCGCGAATTTCAAACGTAGTGCATTATAACGAAACGTTTTCTAACTTAATTGAAATTCTTGCAGATTGGCTACAACCCAATGATGCAAACTTATCAGGAGGGTTACTTCCAATATCGAAAAAGAGATTTCAAACAATGATTTTATCGCGTCTGGCATACAATTACATAGTAATCGTGGATCGAAACAATCCCGTGAAATTCGAATGCAAGACGTCTCCTAATTTAATTTAAAATTTTGTAGGCCGAAGGTTAACTCCGTCTCCAGACTGAATACTCGTCGATAAAAGAACAATTCGTTCTTTTATCTAGCGTTCAACTAGCGTTCGATAGTAACCGCGGAACAAAATAATGCCGCGAAATTCAAATACAACGTGTCTTTGGAACGCGCGGCAACAGAGCGTTGGTGTTACTCGCGTCTTGATAGCGCACTTTTATTTCCGCCACTGTAGCCGCCACAAAAGTCAAAGTGCCTCGTAACAGGATTATGAAATGTTCCGGAGTAGCGTTCCACGGATGTTTACAACTATCGCGAATACTCGTTACCTTTTATTGCCGGCGGGTTTCAGCGATTCTGGCATCGGCTTCGTTAACGAGCGACGTTTATGCTTTCATTCGGCCGTAATTCTACCCCCTCGTGTCTCTCCCTACGATTCGTTGTACATATGCCTACACGTCATAACGCCGACTACATATTGGTTTTCCATAGGTCATTCATGCCGATTCATTCTCACGCTTTCGAGGCGAATCCTATTAATACAAGCGTGTCTGTCGATTCTTCGACACGAAAGCGTGTTTCTGAGTTTGATGGGTTCTTGGTTACGCGGTTCGTCGATGGGGTTTGTTTGGCGAACACCGTCTTTATCTACGCAGGTCAGCCACACTAATCTCTGGTCCGCCTGTTGTCTTCGCCTTTGCTTGCTCCAACAGTTGCTGGTGTTGTTACTATTGTTAGAGGATATTTTCGGATTGTTCCTCGATGCTTGTGAATGTTTCAGTTTCTGGAAAACATACCGTATGAAGATTCTGATGTCCGGTCACGTTTCTAGTTTATAGGGTGGTTTTTTGTCACAAGGAATTTTTAGTGACATTTACATAGCATTGTCTCGAAATTATTTAACGTACTCTTTCTGAGTTCTGAGCGTGGTTCGAGTTTGGAAAAAAATTGAGTGAAAGTTATACGAAGAAAAATCTGTATCCTCATTCCGTATTGAAAAATTAAGCTGCAAATATCGTTATTTTCAGTAGCTCGAGCAACATATCGGTAATGCGAAGAATTCGTACAATTCGATAGAAAGCCTCGTACGCAGAAATGTTAAAAATTTTGTCCGACATGTGTAGCTACATGCTGTAAAGTCTAAGAGCAATTGACTATATCGTTCACTGACTTCTAAAGAACATTCTTTCTGTTTGAAAATTTCCTCTCATATTCTTCTTCGAATAGTATAAGTTCTACAGAATATAATTCTTTTTGCCGCTTGCGTTATCAGAGAAACTATTATTGTTTAATATTCATCGCATTGTGACAAATTTGTCAAAATTGGTTCACAATAAATCATAGTTGTATAACTGCATATTTTCGAAAGAAAAATTTTTAATCGCTCATCTGGTGTCGTAAGGTTTTACATGGATGAATTTCTTATATAGAAACTTAATTATTTCCTAATTTATAACTATATAATAGGCTGTTGCTTTCCATTTAATTCTTACGAAATTTTCATTTCCTCTTCTTACACAACTTTTCTCCAAAACAGCGATTTTTGGGTCCCTTAAATCCTCATCTGTTCCAGTCCAAACTAAACAACTCAAACAGTTATCCTTATTAATCATTAATTTATTAATTAATTACAACATCGTTAATCTGCTCTTTCTAGTATTAATACAATCATTACGTAAGAATCACGAGAGAAAAGTTCTAGCCCATGCGTATCCAAACACAACTATCTCGATTATCTCTATCTCATTTCCCAAAGGACGGGAAGGGAAATATTTTCCTGGTAGACGGCGTAAATTCCCTGTTATTGTCGACGATTCCAAGGATTTTGTATATACCGTGTAAATTCGGGTATGTCAATGATAGATTGCCGTTGGAACGACTTTGGTGGGGCGGCGAGGTTATTCACAAAAGATGTTTATTATCAGTAAACCGAACACTTTGGTAGGCCGTGGCTCGTCCCTCTCCTCCTCGTCCTTCGCTAGACTTCGACTTTCATATCAGTTGGCTCATAGCTGTGGCTGGTGACGTTCCACCCGTGGTTCGCGTTTCTCGTCACAAAATTCTTCACGTTCGAGTGCGGTTATCGTCGCGATCGTATCAGGTATATAGTACGTGCTGTTCCACGTTGCGTAGCGCGAGATTCGATACCTGCACGATATTTAGTCACCGGTATTTTTTTTTTCGCTTTCTCCGTTTTCCATTTTTCGCTGTTGTTTTCCTCAATTGATATAAATCGAGTGTTTGTTCGTTGGCAATTTGGCAGAAGTGATTATCGACGCATTAACGATCGGCCAACGTATTCTTATTTTTCTCGCAGTTACATAGTTCACGTAGATTAATTTATCAGTGACTCCGAGGAAAGGGGATTTTCCTATATTTATTTTAACCAATAATAGTTAATTGTCGCTAATACGAGGCGTGATATCGTAGGGCAAACTTCAAATTTTTGTTCGTTCCTTAGTTATTTATACGGAACATCATGAATATTCTGGAATATATATACACTCGTTTCTATCGTTATATTTACGCTTGGTACATCGTTTCTTTTTCTATTTTAGAGCAGACACATGCAATAATCATCTTGAGATTTCTGACTGTACGAGTGTATGGGTAGGAAGCTCTAATTATTGTCAACGTATGGATGCATATCGCTGTTCGAAGTTAAAATGTTAATGCACATTTGAGACGTTGTTTTTGGTGTTTAACACGTTCACTGTGTATGTCTCGGGTGAGAGACGGCAGGCAATCGACTGGAGCGCCGAACACGCGTTAAAAGTCACGAAATTTTCAGGCCTTCATATTGTAATAATTTATATACCTGAAGAATAAATATATAGAGAGTTTCATATTAGAAATAGAAATAATTCTTATACAAAAATTATTTGCTATATATATAGTATTATTCTTTATATTCTACGTAATCAATAACGTAGCAATCTTCATCGTGATTTCATTTATTTCATTTTTATAAAATGATATAGAAAACCGTAAAATTTTATGGACGCAAGGAAAGGAAGAACACGTCTTAAAGACAAAAATCTGAAGTTTTAATTTTGACGTTTTACACGTGACGGTTATTGTTGACAGAATAAATTAAGAAAAATATTATTATTTGATACCGACGCGTTTAAGAATAATATTAATTTTACAAAGAGGTCATTGAATCATACCTGCTGTGATTGTTGGAATTTCGTGCGTCGGTACTACGGCGAGTATGCATATTTTAGAAATACTTGAAAGAAAAGTTGGTCTTAAGAAAGTGTTACATTGTGTAACGCACGAATGCATGACAGATGTTCGGTTACTCACACAGCCTACAAATATCCGTTATTGTGAACTTCATTATTCTCTCGATCTTCCTAAAATTACCCCGTTCTTTTTACAAAATGCAAACCGATTGAAAACAGTGTCGCTTCTTAAATGCCTCGAATTATATTTTAATAGGACACTTTATAAGTTTTAATTATTCTTGACCAGTTACTCTACACTTAATATTATTTCGATAACTTTATTTTCACTGTATATTTTAATAAATATTGCATAAATCGATTTATTGTATAACGCGCGAAGATACTCTAGAAAGCAAAGGAGATGTTTTTAAATTAATTCCTAGAGTTGCATTTAATTTTTCAAGAACGCGAATAGCATTCCATTACATTAGAAAGGCCAGGATTTTACGAAGATCATTTTCCAAACTCCATCAACAAACCTCACGATTTTCCTCGAAAAAACAGAGAAAAGAAGGAAAAGAAAAATGGAGAAAAACGCGAATAACTTCGCGCGATTCAAGGTGGATCAGCTCGCGGCGTGATTATCTGTGCCGAAGAGCCGATAACCGTAGCGCCACTTATAACCGAAGATCGATCACTTCCTTTCACAGTTCGATCGAATGTTCCAAGTGTACATCGTCCTTGGATTCGTTCCATCTACAATAACAACACACGTTTTCAAACTTCATCAAAGCAGAAACGACGATCTATCCGATCTGTATAACCATGACACACGAGTAGAAGCTTGATTGCAGGCGGAAGATGGACGAAGAATCGAAGAGGTCGTTCGTCACCAGGAACTCGGGGAATCGAGGAGCGTCGCGTTTAATAAGATCCCGGGAGTCTGCCGACACGGCGTAGGAATGTGACAAAAGCGGTAATCGGGCGAAGCGACGAAGCACAAGCAAGCTGGAACAAGCTTGCAAGCGGCAAGAGGAAAGAAGAAGTAAGAAGATCAAGAAAAAGAGAAAATAAGAGTAAAACGTCGAAAATTGTAAAGAAGAGCGAAACTTGACGAAGAAGTGAAGGTCACAGCCCACCCTACGTCTCGAGATGTACACGTTGCCGCCTCGGGGGTAGAGAAGACACGGTCATTGAGAATCTTGGCGCAACGCGCGGTACTTTCTTGGAGCGTAAAGTCCCCCTCCGAGAAGGCGAGAGAGGGAACCTTTTTGAGGAGAGAAGGAGAGGCGAGTAACAAGGTAGAACGTTGTTGCGACGACAACGACGACAACGAAAAGGACGAAAAGGAAGGATCAATCGAACGCGAAGAGGGGCAGAAGAGGAGATCGGTACGTAAAAGGAAGAGGGACAGGCTGCGTGGCAAAGAAGCCGAAGAAACGGAAAGATTCGAAGGAGGAAGGAGCAACGTTGGCGAATAAAGAGCGAGAGGAAGAGAGGCGAACAAGTAAGAGAGAAGATAGGCTACGATCAAACCGAATCGAACGAGGAGAAAGTTGAAAAGACTCTCTTACTCTCTCCTCCTTCTTACCCTCTCTTTTTATATATTCCTGTCTTTGTTTAATCAATTCGATCTCTGTTCAGCGTGGTGCACCTGTCTTCGTTTACCTCGCGCACGCCCCGCCCCGACCAATCGAGACTCTTGGGGCCTAGTGACGTCGCTAACGCGCACTACAAGGCCCTGTCGTGGTGGGGCCAGTATCATCTCCCCACTACCTGGAAGATCGGAGGCCGTGAGAGCCCCACGGGGGCCAGCAGCTAGCTGCAGCCAGCGCCAGCGGCCCGGCCGGCCGTTGGCCACTTTGGTGGGGGCAGGAAGAGGGGCACCCTGCTGCCCAAGAACAGACCGAAGGAACAACGCAAGGGTACCTACTGAAACCCATCCCGCATTTCCCACCACTGACTCGTCCGGAAAACGTGCGCCACAGAGCTTCCGGACTACTCGGATATCGAGTTCAGTCAAGTGAGTCAGATCGATCGGGTATACTGGCAAAGAGTTCGACATCTCGGACCGCTATCGTATCGAAGGAAAGTTTCATCTCTGTTTGTCGTCGGTTTTGCGCGTTCCATTCAATTGCGCGTGGTTTGATCTTGGAGAGCGTGGTTCGATCTTGGAGAACGTAGTTTGAGAAATTTTCTTCCTCACGAGGGTGTGTGGTGTTACCGGTTAGCCGGTTAAGCAGCATAGCAATGGTTCCTGTTGATTTCTGATGTACGATGAAAACACTTGACAGTAAAGCAAACTTGGAGTATATCGTCGCATTATCGCTGACGCGTGATAGTTAACGCGCACCACTCACAGGTGGACATCGAGCCTTCGTTGACCAGCGATAGCATACACGCACCAATGTCACAACCACCGATAGAAGGGATAAAAAGAGAAAGGGAAGTCGAACAGTGAGAGAGGATCTCCCCGTGGAGGCTCTCGTGCAGTGGCTCTGGTTTATAGTTTCTTATCGCGGCGATCGATTACCATCGACGTGTAATAATCCTTCGTAATCCTAGTGGATTATTTTGGCTCTCGCGTGTGGTGATTAGACGCAGCTACGACGGTCACAACGGTGATAAGAGTGCGTGCAGGGGAGGTGTGTGATGCCCTGGTTATGGTTAAGCGTGAGTGAGGTCAGTGGCAAGAGGAGGAGAAGAAGGACCGGCAGCTCGTCAAACGCGTCGTCCTCGTCGTCGTTGTCTAGGTCGTCGTCGTCGTTCTCTCAACCGTGGAGGAGGAGGATAGCCCGCGGCGGTGGTGGTGGCGAGGACTCGGTGGTACCGTCGACGTGCTCGACAAACACGAGCGCAGCAGGGTCCGCGAGGTGCACGAGGTACCAGTGACCGAACAGGGTCGTCCTCGAGGCAGAGCCACGTGATTATGGTGCACCATCATCATCGTCGTCGCGGCCTTCAGGCGAGCAATCATTGCACGATTAGGAGGCGAGGAACGACACCCTCGCTGCTCCAGGTGTTCCTGCTGATACTGTGCCTTTGGTTACCGCTGCTGGACAACGGTGGCCTCGTTCTGGCTTGTGGACCGGGCAGGGGCGGTGGACGACGTCCTGGTCTAAGGAAGCTCACGCCTCTGGTGTTCAAGCAGCATGTGCCGAACGTTAGCGAGAACACGCTGCCGGCCAGTGGGATCAGCGAGGGTCGCGTGTCCAGGCACGATTCCAGGTTCCGGGATCTCGTGCCCAACTACAACGCAGACATCATTTTCAAGGATGAAGAGGGCACCGGAGCCGATCGGCTGATGACACAGGTGAACAAACGCTCTCAAACATTGATTAATCTTCGTTTGAGGAATGTTGGCTCATTTTTATCGCGAACGTCTGATGTTTATTTTACATCAAAAGGCAAAGAGTCAAATGAAAACACTTCTTATACAATAATAGAATCTAGTTGAAAAGTAAAAGATTATCGTAGAACTCCGTTTACAGAACTTACCGAGGGACGAGCTTACGTAACTGAAGTTCATTGATTTTACATAATACCAGTGATTTTTCTTTCGTATAATGACAGTTGACGTTCAAGTAAACGGAGACAACGAGCAAAAGTTCATCCAATTGGGCATTAAAATTTGATTTGTATAAATGGAGTATAGATAAATGGACTTGTATAATTCGATAAAATAGTCATACGTAAATGTAGCTCGCAAGGCGAAGACGTGGAATATTTTACGAGCCAAAATTGACCCAGCCATCGCCATCCGAAGGTTAATTGCTTGCTTGTCACGAGTGCTTTATATGTCTCGGTATATAACATAGCTTTCAATCCCTGTTTGGGAGAGGATAGTGCTAAGCGTTTCAATGCGAAGCGCAGGAGACGCGGTGGATGAACGTGTTCTCACGCGGCCTCGTGGTTGATCGGTACTGTCTACGGTAAACGAACTTTGGGAGCTCCCTTTGGTTTAAGAATGCATTTGGGAGATGGTAGCAATGTAAATACGGTTGAGTATAATTTTATCTGTGACAAATATTGGTATTGGTGAGGGAGAGCGTTTTCAGGGGAGCTAAGGTACTCGAACGTTCTGTTTCTAATATTTTTGCGCCAACCGTGAACGTGGCTGCTCCTGTTTCAATCTTAAAAACACTTAATTTGGGAGAAAATTAATTCGTCTTTGCCGAAGATACGTACATGACACGTTAAATTAGTATAATACGAGCATAGACAAAAATCGAAGAATTCTCTTTTCTTCCAAATTCATTCGATTCTTCTCGGTTTTAACATTTATTTCTATTATAAATGAATTGATAAATGCAGTAGCATTTCCAATATAGATATTTTATTAATTATATTCGCCCAAATTAAAGAAGAGACTTTGGAATTGCCTTGAGAGGTACGAGTCCCAGTCCAGATGAAATGTCAAACGTGACTCTGACTACAAAAGGTCAAGAATAATTGATAAACCGAGTTAACGACAGTATCCGTAGACAGTACCTAAACCAACTCGTACGATTCTTCTTATTCTCTCGCGAAAAACAATATCTAACGACTATCAATATGTAGCAACTGAAATACATCAGCGATTAGCTCTTTAGATCAGTAATCTTGAAATCGTTGATCGCTTCTTATTACAGCTACGTATAAAATTGAACAGGTCAGTGACGAGACCTATAGCAATCGAAATACTGTTTATCCTACCGTGCTCTCTTGGTTAGCAAGAGAAACGAGCCGTGAACGTTACGACAACTCGATAACCGTGTCCGGAATATTCGTCATTTCTGGTCGAGGGTGTTTTCACCGCGGTGATCGCCGATAATATGTGTCGTGTGTCAGGTAGCGATAAAGATTGTCCTTGAAGGAGCCCGTCGGTGAATCATGACGCGTGCAAGAGTTTGAAGCGTCGGTATCGTCGTTCCTATCGACCTGTAGATTTGGTTCGGTGAGTGCCGATAGCGAATACTCGCGAGAAAACGACGCGTTATACTCTTTCGATCGCGTTGCTTCACGTAGGAGTAGGGAACTCACCTAGAGGATTCTAGAAAGAAGTGCAGTCAGTGACCTTTACGTCTCGAATCCGATAATAGTTGGCTGATTCACGCGCGAATAGGAACGTGGCGTGTTTCGCGTCGAGAAATTTGGTTATTCAGTGAAATGATGTATGGCGGGTTTGGTTATGAATCGTCGAGGCTGTATGATGCCCCGTGGGGACGCAACAGCGGATTTCAAAGGAAATATGAATCGGGAATCGGTGATTGATTGCGTTTGTTTTATGGTCAAAAGGATGGAAAATATGTTTTCTATATTTTCGCCGCCAATGCATCGCTTGCGTGGTTGCTATTAATGGATTTCATGGGAAATATCGTGGATCCGCAATCGTCGATTCTACTCGTTCCATTGTCGAAATGATGATAAATGGTGTTTTTTCAATTTTCTTTTGTAGATACATGCATCACACTCGTATACGTCCAAACTCGAATCTTGTCAATATTTGACACGATTAGTTTGATATCAGTATTAATTTTTTAATCCTAGAAATTACGGTGTGTCGTCCGTGAAACGTAGAATTGATTACAAAAATTTACGCGTCGAATTTTCTTCGTCAAATTTTTGGTCACCAAATATCCAGTTATTGTACTGACGGATTTCAGATATTGACGATGATATAGGTATATGCACCTAGCAATAAATGGCTTTTTATATAATACGTTAAAAAACGAAGAATGCTTGAGTAAAGATATCAGCTACGTTCGAGAGCATATCGATTAATTATATCAAGTGATAAATTAATTTAGCGATACAACTTTATGCTCATGGTCACATTCCAATGAGTACTTTCGTTGTCTTTCGTTCAAGAGACTCATATTTCCATTAAATTTAACATTTTTAATTTGACTAAATTTCATTCACGATCAGTCACGAATAGATATACTTTACACTGTGGAATTATTTTTATGACTGATTATCAACGATTAGTATTACTAAACCGATGTATTTTTTGGCGTAAGATATCAATTGTTTGTTTCATTATTAGGTAGACTATTGTCAATTATTTATTAAATAAGATTCTAGAATTTCAATCACGTTTTTCACGATTTCAGTTCATAAAGTAAATCGTTTAAGCATCACTTTACAACATAGAATATGTATTCACAATTAACGAATTATCTTATGAAATAGGAAAAGTTCTATGTTAAAGGCAAATATTTGAAGTTTTAAAATATGGCATAAGGGCCGTGAATTGCTATTTAATCGCGGCGTTCTTCGTAAAAAGCGGCTGAAAAAAAGGCAAACGTATCAAATCGTTCGTGGTCGAGCAGTAGTTCTTGCAATTTCACCTTAATGGATTTATTCTGCCGGCTTTATCCAATAGAGAAAATGGTCTTATTCCAATAATGGCCCGACGTTCCACCGAGTTATCAACTCGTGAACATAAATCCGTAAATGATGGAATCAAATCTCTCAATATATATACAGTTTTACATTCTGATATGAAAGAAACAATTATTGAACCGCAAATTTTTACGCGATTGAATATTTCTACAGGAACAGACGAAGAATTGAAATTGGAGTACGGATATGTTTCAAAAACGTTTATTAAATAAACTATAAATGTAGAACATGTATGAAACCTTTATTTCGAGTAACGATCACGAAACGGAGTAAATTGAATTTCAACAGAGATTTTTAATATCTGTACAGATGTTACGAATGATAGAATGATGGTCTATTAATCATTATACTAAAAAATTACATAAATTTCAGCGGCTGTTTTCCTGCAAGGCACAACGAAATAGAATAACAAACTTTCACAATCTAGATTTCTATGTTGATCTAACTATTTTTACTTTCTCGGTATCATTATCGGAAAATAGTCCGTTTAAACAGAATTCAGTAATTAAACAACGTACGTAATCTAAATGTACATTCATGTCTTTAACTGTAAGAAACTAATTTATTATTTCTAGCTAATCCATTACTAGACAATGCTCGCGAGGCTCGTAATTTCCAATCCTTTTTCTCTTTTTCCACGGCACTTTACGAGGGGATCTTGCTAAAATTAGAATGTTAGAACATGCATGGGATATCAAGGATCCTCGATTCCCCGAGGAGATTGATTGCGTTTCTCGTTTAAAGTACAGGCTGACGGCCGCGTTAACCGCAGCAACGCGTGTTATTACTTCAACGCGTGTCACCGTGCTCCACGGCCGTATGACAAATTAGCTACTGCACGTCGTTAAACGTCGGCAGGTGATTCACGCGAAACGCTATCCACCCGATAAGACTGCCTCGATCGTTCTTGAATACATTTCACGTGCACACAGGACCGATACTCGTTGAAACTCGAATTACGTCCTAGAATTTCACGCGAACCTGCCTTCTGTGTGTGTATGCGATTCTATGTGCACGTGTTCTTCTGTCCGGCTTTTGATTAATTGCGAATTTTCCGTGCGTCCTTTCTCTGGTTTGTCCGTAGAGCGTCTTTCTGGTGTTTACTATTTACTTTTTAAACGATACGAAGGCATAGGGCACAGAGGAAGACGATAAGCAGATTGTGGATTTTTATGAAAGAAGAAATTAAATTTCAGAGATTCGTCTTACTTATTAAAAATGATAAGAAATATTCCGCTTTGGATATTTTATATTTCTGCACGTTATAACGAATTCTGTGCATTTTCGCGTCTTGAAAATTTGTAAAAATGCGCGAGAATTCGTATTGTAATAAGTCGAGTTTTTTTTTTTTTTTGGTTCTCATTTTAGCGAGTAATTTTAAAAGCCAATACTTCGTTAAGCGTTTAAATATTTCCAAAACTGTCTCTTTATCAAGTTTGGCTGTGGGTTTCTGTTAAAAAATATTGAATTTCTCTTTCAAGAGTATATTGATTATCATATTCAGTAGAGTTATTAAACTTGCACTTTAATGTCGGAAACGATACCACCAAAATCTTTCTTGGATCGAAGTAACAAACCGAACAACGACAGAGCAACTATTGATTTTTCCATTCCCAGCACTTCGCGCTATAATTCAGTAGCGTTTCTCTCCTATTGAAAGATTTCTTCAGTTTCAGAAAGATACAATAGAATTATTGACATGCCTGATCGCTTATTTCCACTGTACTTTAAAGTTTGCCTTAAAACATTAAAAGTTCTTTTATTGGCTGCGACAGGAGTAAAATTAGGATAATAAACATTCAAGGACTAGCAACAAGTATCTAGAAAGAAAAAAAGACACTGGGAAATTGTTCGATCTTCTTCCACCTGCGTCATGTTTCGTGATCGTCCGTATGTTTATTTCTCAGTCCATGGTGGTTCCATTAGTGCTTTATTCATGCAGTTTTTATCGGTGTTTGCCTTCCACTTGGCGCCCCCGCGAAGCGTGAAACGATTCTCCTAACTCTGGGCCTGTTGTATTCCAATTTGTAAGTCCCACGTTTCGTGGCGCGGCGAACAAAAGAGCGGCTCGGCGCCGGTTTCCGCTCGTAAAGCATCCCCGTCGTTCGAACGTCGTCGACAGGCCGCGTGTTTCGCGTGTTTACCCGCGTTTCTTCGCAAAATTCCCCGGCTGCTCGTTTTATCGGCGCGATGAACGTTGAACAGGCGCCGAATCTATCGCGACTCCCGATTTCACTCGTACAAATATTGCTTCAAGACCGGATAAAGGTCGACTTTAGAAAATAAACCTCTTTACGCGTAAGTTCGTCGTGCAGTTTTCAGACTAATCTACGTCGCTCGAATATTCTCGACGATATCTGTAGCTGGGATAAGTAACATCGTAGAATCGAGTATTATCGAGAGTTCGGTACTGGAGTTGTCGTTTTTCAATATTCTTCTCAAGCATGCTTCTCTTTTCTTTCCTCATTGGTAGTTTAAAGTTGCATCAATTGCTGTGATGGGTTATCAGACGTACAATTGAAATTGAAGTTGAAGTTTCACAATTTTTGAGAAAAATCGGTATTTGTTTGAAAGATTTGAATAGTCAGAACGACCGATTAAAATTTTTTAAGGTACCTTTTATTGTATCTAAAACAAGGAAAGTGATGCATTCCTTACAGGAAGATTAGATTTTTAGTAGGCAATAAAACGAGTCTCCATTTAGGTTTCGTTTCTTTAACGTTATATTGAATATTGATATGGTACTATCGTTATTTATATTCAAATATAACGAGCACGATATAAAATATATTAGTAACGCATGATAAATAGCAAGATAGTAATACGACAGTAATAAAAAAACAGATAACAATATGTATCTATTTTATACATCAAAAAAATCTTAAATCACACGAAAATTATATTCCAACTCAAAGCGTTGTTTTAACCAGTCAACTATCACGTACGAAACGTGCAAAAGCGACGTTTTCACGAGCTATCGTTCAATTTACGAGAGAGGAAATCGTGATTTTCCGCTCGACAGACGCGTCGATTGATTTGCGGCGGGACTGTAAGTAGCTATGTATAGAAGTTGCCGGCAGATCGAACCGTGTTGTCCAGGCATCGATGTCTCCCGAGTGAAGGGATCCGTCGCTGAGTTGCCGGGGCCGCTCGTTAACGCCGTGTTTTGCGAGCATGAATCTCGTGTCAGACGAGAACACGCTTCTTGGTCGCGATCGTAAAATGACGGTATCCCGGCCAATTAGCTGGGTAGACCGACAAATTTAAGTACAACGAATAGCGAGACGTTCTTGCGATGTTCCTTCCACGTTTGTCCTGTCCAACTTGTCTTACGACGACGTGAAGTTGCAAAAATCGAACGTGTTTCATGACGATGCTGGTTTCTTTATGAACTTGATTACTGACTGATCTATTCTTATAGATTTTTATATTTAGTCATTTCCCAGTGATATTTTTTCTCTGTTGTGCCACTTATATCGCTATTTTATCGAGCTATTAACGAGATTCTAATAATGTATATATAGACATCTGGTTTCATAAGTATTGGAACTTGACGAAGATCAGATGCAAAAAGTCTGAAAAATCATTCGGAACTTTTTAATATCTTTATGATTATCGGACCGTGTATGTTTACGTACGTACGGGAAATTTAATGCGTAATACGCATAATGAATATAATATTTCAAGCATAGTACTCGTCGTAGTATTTAGTATGAAGCGGAATCTCCGTTTAATTTTCATTTTTATAGTTACGCCGATAAAAATAGGAATTTGCATAAACGTGCAACACATAATGCAAGTAAGAACGTCGTAAATAATTGGAGAAACATTCTGAAATTTTATCAACGCTGTAATGAGACACGACTGTCATGATTATACTGGCCATTTGAAACCAATCTGGGAATGTATATAGAAATTACAAGATATTTACTGCAAACGTATATTCATTAAAAAGTCGGTATACATCATAAATAGCTATCTTAAGGTACATAAGAAGTGCTAAATATGGTCTCGCTGAATATTAAGGCTTCTCAATGTAACGGATAATGACCGGCCGTTCAAAAATACTTTGGGATCTCCGTGAAATATATACTTGCACTAAGTGGCTTGTAAATTGTAATATATATTTTTATATTCGTTTCAAACTTGACCAATATAGTCATGATAATCGAATCTCGTCACAGTGCCAATGAAATTTCAAGTCGTTTCGCGTAATACAGCCAGCATATTGGGAAAATGTCTCTACAAGCGTCTCATTAAATCTGCGATCGTTTGTGTTTCGACGGTATTAAACCACGTATCTTCCATCGTCGTTGTGCCGCGCCAAATTCAAACTATGCTCGTCTTCTTTTCACGATCAACGACAAAGTGAATGTGGGGGTAACGAGAAACGTGGCAAAAACGGCACGCAAGAAACGAAGAGAGGAAACAGGGTAGGCCGGCAAATTGCTGGCAGCTCTCGTTCCCTCTTTTCGTCCTGTTCTTAGCTGTCCTGGTGATCGCGCGGCACTAGGAGCGCCGGTCGCGCGGAATAAATAGGGGAAAAAGCGCGTACCGTGCGCCGGCTCTAAGTGATTGTGGGTAGGTTTATGGCGGCCATAACCGGTGTTTGGTTTGGCGCGTTAAAGCTCCCCCAATTACGGCAAATAAACCTAATGGCCGTGCTACTCGTTCTCCTCTCTCCTGGTCTCTCTCGTCTCTAATTCTCTCTATTTCTCTCTCTCTCTCTCACTCTCTCTCTCTCTTTCATCGGCCGATGAACAGTAAATGCTTGGAGCGATTCCTCGATTTCTCGATATGGATCGGTCTGTCATCGAAATTGATCTTCCCGGCGCTGGTGAACGCGGTTTCGACGCACTTTTATCGAGCTCGCCGTGATAAATGAAACGATCGTGCGATCGAAATTCAATATACACGGTGTCGTTTGTCAATTGTGTTGGTTAAACGAGCCGCAGTAACCAGTTAATTGCTATTGATATCGATTGATGTGGATGAACCGTAATTGAGATTTATTTTCTTTCGATATGTGGAAGAGTGGCTGGATATCGAGTTTGTCCTGCTTTTATTTTAAACGAGTGGTTTTGCGGATTCTATGCAGAATGCTTTAAATATTTAACGACGGTAATGACTTGGAAGAATGTAGTAAATAAGCGAAATATAGGCTGACCAAGGAGGAGGCTTCAAGTTGGTAATAAAGACGGATAGACATTTGCGAATGGGTGGGTATGTTTGTGTTTGGAATTTTTGTTTTATGAAGTAAACGAGTATGTAAACGTGGATACTATTTGATTGTAATATAGGTATCCAATGTCTGTGTTGGAGTACTCGAATACTTGGTCGAAGGCTTGAGATATTTTACAAAAGTATTTTAGGGTATGAAAATTTGCATTGAATTAAAAGGAGACTAATGTTTCGTAGTAAAAAACCATTTTTAAAAACTATTTTTAATTGTTATAACCTATCGTTAATTTAATCAATAATTGTAGGTTCTCTGAAGCTTTTTGGTTTAGGGGCACATATATGTACTCTGAATATATTCAGAAAGAACTATACTTCGTTCTTTGCGATGGTGCCTTATTAGAATCATTTTATGGATTCGATTAATACGAGCGAAATATAAAATTCCTTAGTGAAAGATAAGTTTTGTTAGGTTTTTTGTGGAAATTGACACGTTTTCTAGATAATCATAAATTTTGCAGATTCTAAATCCATTAACTCTCTTATAAATTATAAATGAATAACAGGTCGAAGCAATCCCGCGGCTAGACCACCATGTGGCTATCTTCAATAACCATATAACAGACTCATAATCATAAAATATAACTAGCCACCGTGTCCTGAATTACCGTGTACTATGCCTTAAAAGTCCGCAGATGACCAAATTATCGAACTGTTCTTCAGACGTGATATTCGAAGATAAAAGTTATAAAAAAAGATATTTTCCAGTTCCGAAAAATATTATTACCTATCACATATACGTATATCCATTCTCTTTCCCTTTATATTACGCCCTTTTTGCAATTTCTTTTAGGTATTTTAAATTTATTGCAACATCGAATAGTGGCATTTGTCTTGTAACAGATAGTATTTTTGTCATTTTTGCAATGATTCAGTGCAAAATTTATCGGCGAAAAGTGATACTATACGATGCAGACTATTATTTCTGAATAATGATCGGTGCACAACTATTCAAGCACAACTGCCATTGTAGTTACACACATTGTACTTCACGCGCGTAATCGACCCGATCGAAACGAGATAAGAAATAACACGCGAAAGCAAATCATAACTGCAGTCGCCGCTGGTAATTCGCAATGAGCGTCTATTTTTCCAAATAAGTATCGATACTTTATTTCTAAAGACTGCAATACCACAGTGGTGCAGGAACACGTTATTCGAATAATAGTAACAGTTGCACGACAGACCATTGTGTGTCAGCTAGATATCCGCGAAAAAGTCTTGGAGCTCCTGTAATTTTTCAACAAGACACGCTATAAATGGCCATTAGGCGTCAATGGTCGTAATTTTATGACCCGTAATCGATACGATTGCAACGAGATAAGGGATAACATACCAGAGAAAATTGTGACTGTAAATGAAACTACTTGCTACGAGTTAGAAGGCGTATCAAACTACAAACAATTGTCATACTGGTTGTAATAATTTTCCGTCGTTCTTGATCGTTAATTTGTCAAAGTTACAAAAATACCAGGATATATTCCATATGCAGTATAGCAGAACTTTCAGTCTATATTTATATAACCGGGATCGGTTTAGGTAGGTGTCTCGGAAAACGTTTTCGACGTTTCGCAACTGTGAAACCTATGCTTGGGCGACCGTAATATACTTCGATAATTGACATGATCGCGGGATAAGGAGCAAAACACGATCGTATGTCATACGTAAATCCAGTCAATTGTAGCGTATTGTAATAAATATCTGCTATTTTGAAATAACCATTAGTATTGAACTTGCTAATCTGATTTGGAATATTAAAAATCGAAATTCACCTCGCGGAGCTTTGATAGAAGACCAGCGATTCAGATTTTTTAATGCTTCGTTCACAATTTATAATTTGCTCGTGCAGAATGGAAAATTATATTCTACGATCTATAGAAACTATGTATGTATATACTTCACTTTGAGATATCCTATATTTCATGTGTATTATAATTATAGTCTTTGGTAGTCAAGATATATACAAGATAAAGAACAACACATAAGGATAAATCATGTTGTAATGACTACCGATAAGAACGATATAAAAATAGAAATTTATACAAGCGGCTAGATCATTCAATATCCAGCACTTCAGCAAAGACTACTTCAAACACTTTGCTACGATATTTCTCAAAATTCTCTGACAATTCTAAGATGGTTTTTATTTCGCAACGTGTTGTATTTCGACAAACATAATCGTACTTCCTATAGTAATTCGCATGATTGTGAGATAAAGAAGACCAGACGGGGCCAGATCACGATTACAGCAAGTTGCAGTGACTTGCACCGGGTGTCTAATGACGGGCAACGACCAACCAGGTAACACGATAGGCGCACGTGGCGCTACGTGATATGTTTCTGACTCCAGGAGTGCTCGTCGACAACGTTATCGTTCTCGTCGAAGGATCGAGAAATGGTAGAGGCGTAATCAAGGTGAACCTTCCTCAGAGAATCCGAAACTCGTCCTATTTTCGTTGGAAATTCGCTCCGACGTGTTAACTTTCTAACGACAAATGATGAATGCCGGTGATCACGATGATTTTGATCCATTTCCAAAGCTGTGGATTTGTATCATTGTTTTATTGTATTACAATGTACAATTCGATGTTTGATGAGCAAATTTTATTAGTGCAAAGTGGGAAATTACATAGCTACGAATTTCGGTAAATAATTAAATATATTTGTCTGTCGTTATTGAGTTTCGACTGCGGAGCTTGTAAAAATTATGACATTACGAAAGGTGCTAGGTCGTAATATTCATATCCTGAAATTGGGAAAAAATTAAAAAGGTTATAAGGTAACGAAAACGATGGAATTATCAAAATTGTACTAAATAACGAAATGTATATTCCCCGAATAGGAACTTTGAAGATGCATTTCTTTATTTTGTTCGACATTAATTAATTCATTTCGTAATGAATGTCTGGTACCTAAATTTTATATGGAGCCGAAGAAAAATGTAAGACAAGGAAGAGATTGTTAATATTCTGACTCACGAACTTAATTTATTATTATGTTTTGATAACGTGCCATGTCATATAAATATGACGTACTTACGTACGGTTGCAATATATTCTTTACCAAAGAATCCAAATCGGATATCCTTCTTTGTAATTCGATATAAACCAGCAATCAGGGTGGCAGAAAATAAACTACGTTACATGAACATTAAAAAATGAATCGAGAAGTGTACAAAATTAGAACGATATCTTAGAAAGATTTTTGCATGTTCACGCAATTACCACCTGTTGCTACTAACTGCGTTATCAGATGATTTTATAACATGATTTATACGCGTATCGGATCACCTATTATTTAGATATCTGGTTTTTAAGAGTGTAATTTCATTGCTAACGATAGATAGATTAATGTCGTAAGTATCGATAAACTGGTTCCTGGTTGAAGTAAAATGTCAAACGATCGAACTCGCTGTTGTACAACTATGACGCACAGTCGTTGCTACGTTTCATACATTTCTTACTTAAAATGCCTTCATTTGTCACATATTTTCCCGTATCGTGCGTATTTATGCGCCCGTAAGTAACTCCTTCGTTCTGTTTATCTACACGATCTCCGTTCTTCGAGGTATAATTCTCCGGAATGAATCGTAAATTTCATCAAAACATCCACAATTAACCTTTACGAGTAACAGTACTTAAATCATCCCCGATGCCGCGGCTAAACGATTATGAATTCTAGGATTTAGATTAGAGAACTGCGAAATGCATAGCTCGTAGTACGTACTTTGTAAACGATTATTTCTATTTAATAACATCGTAGCCATTGAGAATTTGTTGGACGTGGGAAGTTTATGACAGGCTTGTCCGCCAACTGCGAATCTCCCTGGAGCTGATTTTTCTAGCAGGAGTATTATTGTTAACGTTGGAGTGATTTTCGTTTGGATTTATAGAAGGTACGTTGCTTTCAAATTCGGGCAAAATTTCAGCAAAGCGGCGACATTTTTCACTCGGATTTCTTTGCTCGAAATTTTTAGTTTCGACGGGAAATGACACGTAAATTGTGCGGAATATCTTCAGATCTTCTTGAATGTGTTACAATTTTATGATAATGATGTACCAGGATTAGAATTCTGTTTGCTTGTTAGAAAAACATATTGTTCAGTTTGATTGAAAATTTGACAGATGGAATGAAATCGAGGAGATGCAAATACATGAATACATTACAAGTTTATCAAGCCTCTATAACCAGGATTTTATTTGCTTATGAGAGAAGCAGGCCCATCATTTACCACAATTTTTTATTTTGATGTAAATTTCATTAAATACCTACGAACAAACAGTACAAAATTTATGAACATAATACATAAAATCTCAAAGACACGTGGGATTGGAAACGGTTAATGGCTTATTTCATTGATGGTCTATCGCAATTTCACAGTTCAATTCGAAAGTAATTAATTAATCGCAGTCTCAACAGCACTTTGCGCTTGCAACGTGCAATAACTCGCGCTTACGCAAACAAGAAAAACGAGCGTGTCCATCAGCTCAAAATGACGAGTTGCAGTCGGTGAAATTTACGACTTCTATTTAATACGACCGATCGCATAGCCGCGACTATTTATTTTCCAACGATTGTCAAGCTTCGACAATCGGTCGACGATTTATCAGCGTGCTGTACCTAATACGATATTTCTCGCCTTTAGGGATAACCGATCAAAACGATCTTGATAAAACGCGAATTCGCTCACATTAAATATCAAGCGAATCCGTTCGAAGCGATCTGTTGCCTTTGATCGATCGTCGTACGTTGTATGTACATGGTGTCCCATAGAACAGGACCAAGTCATAACTCGAAGAGAATAGAAAATAAAAAGATTATATTAAGCGAAATTGAATAATGCTCGTGAAGACCAGATTTTTGTTGATTTTTTTAATTTTTATTTCATTTTATGAGAAAACAAGAGAATTTTAATATGAAAAAATCTGTTAGATTCATAGACGTGTAAGTTTTGTAAAAATAGCTGACAAGTTAACATTTTGCAGAAGTCGAGAGCGTAATTATTAGGACGAGTAATATTTGAAAAATTTTGGAGAGGATGAAAACACGTGTTTTGCTTTAAAATCAAATAAGAAAACTGTTTTGCTGCTGAATTTTAAAACAAATTCTTTGTAAAAAATACCATATGTAAATTATTTCTCCTCTATAGTCTTCATATATCTATATATGTATCAAGTTTGACAAAATTAGAGTTGAAATATCTTTTGTCCGAGCATTTCCAGGCGCAAGTACATTCGGATAATAATTTCTTTATTTGCAGACCTCATATCTTCTCGCTATGTATACCTATCTTTTTACCATATACCTGTAATTGGTTCTTCCCTTACAATAAATTGTATCATAACAATAAATCGTATCTATACTTGCAAAGATTAAAAATGACCCAACTGAAACTCGTCCGTTCTTGCTATCAGTTTCTACTTTCGTAACCGTAAGAGTTTCTCGTTAAAGAATGATTCGATTAACTGGTTGAACTATTGCAACAGGTATATACAATACATCGAATCACACACCGTTCGAAATCATTTAATTTCGCCTGAAAAAAACGCTCTTCTCATCTACCTTCAATTCCTTTGAATAATTGACTCTGTTCAATTGCACGGAATATCCTGTTTCTCTATCTTCTATTCGTTCAAAACTATAACTCTGCTCGATCGCATAGAACAACCTGTATGCGCGACACGTACATATTCCAGTTGATCTCTACTCGGATCGATTTTCTACTCGGATCATTATCGATTTTCGAGATCGATTCTGGCTCCGTTCTCCACGTCGTTCGTTGTCCAGCGTCTGAGTTATGGCTGTTCCACGCGGTATGAAATATAATACGAATATCGTTTTGCCAATGGTAATTAGCGGCGAGGGCAGATTTGTTTCGTTTGATTTCTCTTAGCCTCTCGCGCGTTGGAAGCTCGGAGTTAAAACGCTAATTGTTGCTCGAGGCGGGGTCTCTCCCTGGTCGAATGCTGATTTGCCGTCCAGTACATAGGGGTTTCCGATCGAAGACCGGGTTTAGACCTCGATAAACGTTTCTGACTTCGTTGCTTACTGTCGTCGTATATTACAGCGGCGTCATATTATAGCGGCGTCATATTACGCGCGTAATATCGCGCGTGTAATTTCCGAGAGAGCACGTTTATTGCGCCGGTTCAATGCTATATGTTTGATTTATAAGGCGGTTCATTGTTCTTCGAGTTTTATATTGGCTGATCGAATGTCGCTGTAATAACCGACCGATATACGTTCTAAGTACAGATTATATTGAAATATGGTAATATGGTGTTGGTGTAGGTCGTTACACTTGAAAAGATCAAATTTGATTTTTTAACGAGGTTTTAGAAACACTAGAGTAGTATACGGAGGTGTCGCTGTAGTATCGTATAGCTACCACTGGTTTCCAATTGAAAGTGGTGGTAATAATGGATCGATACGTGTTCCAGATAGAGATTATAATATGGAAACGTGGTAACATTGCGTTGGATAGGTTGGCATGATTTATCACGATTGAAAATGTCAAATTTTAGTTTTATCCAGGATTTGTCGAAACTATTACTGTATACATACAGAGAGGTTTGAGAAGTTGCTACGATATCGTGTTACTTATAGTTTCTAATGGAACGGGCAAGAGAGATTGTAAGACTGTGGGTGGTTAACGTATGAATAAAACATGACAGTTATTATTGCAACGTTAATTGAAGGGCCTAAATGGCAAGAAAATTTTATTTACCAAAATATACCTAGGCCACAGGTAACCGGATGACGTGTTCCTCGTCTATTTCACAACTTCCACTTGTGGATCGCGGTGCCTAAAAAGCTTACGAGGTATAATCGTATTATATGTACATATCGTTATACGAACGCTTCATCGATTATATTCGTCCCTGCGTTCTCCATTCGAACTATGCCGTAGGTATATTACAATCCGGTAACGATGCCAAACTTCCTACCAGATGCTACCGAAATCTCAATTTCAACTTCCAGCAGATTGTAACTATGTCTGCTCCGGATTCCCTGGGGGAAGATGGTGAATTATATATAGTATTATATACTGTATATGGTAAATTATACGACAAACACAGGTACACGTAAGCTTGCTCTCGCAACTCGCTCACCAATCGTTGGCATCAGCTCGAGAGTCACGAGGGATCGGTTCGACGGTCACGAAAGATCAACGCAAAACGATTTCGCCCGCTGACCGAAAGACAAAGAGGCGAAAGACAAGAGGCTCGCAGGAAGCAGAAGAGAGACGAGGAACGTTGAACGTAAAGAAGGAGAGGGAAGGAGACGAAGGAGCCAGCGATTTGTCGCTGTAAACGCATGAACGATCGCATCGGGGTTAACGGAGGTAACCCCGACGTCCGGCCGCGGGAAACAAATGCCCGTGGATTTACGGGGTTATGGCCGCGAAGATAACGGCGCGTCGGCCAAGAGAACGGCAGGTAGTCGCACGTTTTAAGGCGAACGCTAATCCCGCGTGGGCATTAGTAAAACGACGCCGGGGCAATAAGTTAGCCGTCGAACGTTCGCCAGCCACCGGCAGCGTTTACAGGATCCTCCACGATATTTATCGAGTATCGACTTTTCACCCGTGGACCGGTTCCCTTGATCGATCGCTGTTGAAGAGAAACCGCGACTTAAGAGCTCGTGGAGCCTCCTCCACCGAGGGAGATTCGGTTGCTTCTGAAGCAATGACGAGGTTTCGTGGCAGTATTAACTTTTAAGAATCGTCGTTGAATTATTTCAGCACTTTTTGGGAAGCATGAAATTTCAAACATGCGGTATATTTGTTTCTCGTTTTTAAAATCGATAAAGTTAAATAAATGTAGCTTTTATTATGGAACCGAGGATTCTTATGCGAATTCTTATTTTTGAGAAACATTCTTATTTCATCATTTACGTTCCCACGAGATATGAAATGTACATATAATATATACTATACTACTTATACAAGACACTATATTTTATATATATTTTTTTCATATTACGTACATTTCCTGGAATTTTGCATTTTCAAATTTCCTATAATCTGAAAATCTGAATGATGAGAATGCGCGATAGGTATTCGACGAAAAATTAAGAAATTATAGTTTGCAATGGATAGAAATAACGTTGCATATTTTTCTAACATTAAAGAATATCTCACTCGAGAGTTTGAGCAAGATATAGAAGAACCGTCGTTGGTATACGAGACTTTTCGTTTCAATTTTATAGTAAACGTTCGATTAATGCGTTACAAGACTGCTGTTTATTCAAATACGAATAAGATTGAAGGAAAAATTCAGACGTGAAAAATTTCATCCATGATAGCCTTTAAATCTTGCCATTTTTTATCCAAAGATCCTATAGCAGGCAGTTGGCTGATAATTAAAATAGTTTATTTGAAGTTTTCTGACGAAGACAGCTTTACAACGCATTTAAAAGCAATTATAACCGGAACGAAGCATACGATACTTTAAGCAGAGACAACATGGAGGCGACAAGCCGTACACCGATGTTCTCCTCGATCAAATATCATATTTCGTTGTTTCGCTCTAATGGCTCTTCGCCGGGAATTCATTTGTCAGGGCGAAGCCCGATATGTCAGGTAAAATTTGCCGATTAATTGTGTCGTTGATCGTTCAGGAAGAGCTACAACCTCGTTAAGGGATCGAGCGAACGACCAATATTATTTAGTTCGCGCAATAAACGAAACTTAACGCACCAAGTTTTTTTTGGAGTTCCACAGCCTATCAAATTCTAGATGAATGATTTTATTTAGGTTTATTTGATTTATGGTTGGCATTTCGCTATATCTTATCGAATATTATTCATAATATCAGATAGCATTCTATTAATATTTATAGCAGTATTCACTGATTTAATGAGGCTTCAAGATTGTACAAAATTTAAGATTAATTTTCCATTATGATACCGACGTCGAGTTTAACGAAAGCAAGAAGCATAAACGAAATCACTGGTACCAAGGATTAAAATAAACTAAAATGAAGAATTATACAAAATACACAAATTCTATCGAGCTCCGTTCACGAATGGCAATAACATATCGATAGCTCTTCCATCGCGTTAGAATAAAATTGGACTAAATTAATAAACCACTTTCCGCCGAATTTTATTCGCAAATCGATGAAACAACTGTCTTATACACACAGTCGCGGTTCAAAGAAAGAATTTCTTTAACGCTAATCTTACCAGGCCCGGTCAAATGACTGGTTTGAAAATTTAATTTAAAATTGTACATTCACTGTTATCTCTTCTTTGTGAGCTCATCTAACTCTGTGTAAATTCTTCTATTATTCGATCAATCAGTTTCTCAACTTTTGTTAATATAAGAATCTACGTAAAGTTAGACGAACAAAAGAGATAACGATGAATGTACAATTTTAAATTAAATTTTCAAACCGGTCGTTTGGCCGGACCTGAGTTAGGTTGGTGTTAACAGCCGGATACAGGCGCGATTTTCTGTCGTTGTTCGGCTTGATCGAGAGGTTTCCGTGCGAGGCACGGTTATCTCGATGTGCACGGTGCTTAAAGTAGAAACCGCAGACCAGGATGCGTATAGACACCAAAGGAGCACGAAGCGAAAGCCGTCGGTATTCTTACCTCTTTCTCTATCTTCCTTTCTTCTCCTCATCCTCGCCTCGTCCTCTTTCTCGCTCTGACAGCATGTTCGATTATATGTGGGATAATACGGGTGAGAACAAGGAGAGACAAAGAGGCCAAGAAGAGGAAGAAGCCGATGGAGAAAGGATAGAGCAAAGGCGAGAGAACGGGCGAAACGAGGAAAGAGAAAGAGAGAGACGTAATCTGGTTGGTCCACCGAGTTTCAACGGGGCAAGGATGAAGGAAGGGCCGAGGGCCTCGAGGCGGCCGCCATAATGCATCGTGAGAAGTGTGCATGGGGTCAAACGGGTCAAAAGAACGTCATGGCGCTGCTCGTCCCTATGGCGGAGCCCCGTACACGCGTCGAAACCCTCGTCGATGCTCGCTTAACGTCGAACCCTCGGATACGTGACGCCACGACGACTTCATCGCGATTACGCCGGCCCTTCAATCGTAAAAATCCTCTTGTATACTTTGTCACTTTGCTCGATGGATAGCCCTATTGGTTAATCTCACGATAATTCTTGTGAATCGTTAGAGTGTCATTAGAAATTGGATGGAGGATTTTGGATATCGGTAGCTTGAGTACAAAGTGACGAATGCTTTGCGAATGCTTTGCAGGTTCGAACAGTATTGAATTTTAATTGTTGTAAAATCGATATAAGAATCGGGTATTTGGAATCGACATGTGCATAGAATCAAAAGATTAATCCTTTGGAGAATGAAGATTCTGCAGAAGTGTTTTGAGAATCAACACTGAAATCATAATCGTCGTGCAACTTTGAATGTTGCTTTTAAGAAACGCTTTGGCAAAAAATTATATTTTTTTAGGAGAATCATATCTGATCGTATTATTTAATTATCCTGTACCAATTTCCTTACTCTTGTTCGTCACTGCGTATTGTTCTGACGATGTGATATTGGATCGGGAA
Organism: Bombus pyrosoma; assembly: GCF_014825855.1. NCBI lineage: Eukaryota > Metazoa > Arthropoda > Insecta > Hymenoptera > Apidae > Bombus > Bombus pyrosoma. The sequence goes on from NC_057784.1 coordinate 5,999,746, forward strand.
CAGACACGCCAATGATTGAATATTGGTGGCGTTAAGTCGCGATTTTAAAGCCTTTTCACGTAATATAAAAAGACTGATAGTTACAAATTGAAAAGCTCGTTTCAGAAATGACTCGACTAGCTTTTGCAAAACGAAGCACGTTGGTTGCGTGCTGCATCTGCACGCTGGAAGAGCATGGTACTCTATTGATCAACCACAGACAGACATTCGCTCTCTAATTCCTCTCATCCGACTTAGAACCCATAAAATCCGCAGGTCCGTGCATCATGCAGTCTGCTCGCGGACAGAGAGAAATCGCTTCCTCGACGCGACAGCGAACGACTGATGGCGATGTTTCACGACCTGTTGAAAAATTGTAGAAACGTTCCTCTTCCTACACAGCGAAACACGTACTCGAGCTTTTTCTGTCGCGTGCTCATGTCAAATACCTTCTAATCTTTGCTTTTTCGAGGTCGCGTTGGACACGTCGTGCTCGACCGATATGCTCTACGTGTATGCTATGTGCACTACGTATTATGGGTATCAATATTTAGAGATGGAGTTGATTTTTACACGAACCTCGCAGAAGCGACAGATTGTAAGGTAAATTTAAAAAAAAGCCTTGTCTGTAGCATTTTCGTCTTTGTATATTTTTTAATGTATGAAGTTGATGTGACTTACGAACTGCTTATAAACTTCTCAGTGGTTATGCAGGAATCTCCAAGTCAATTCCGATACGAAATGATTTCGTTTGGTTCCAATTTCAATAGAAAACTTTCGTTTTGTTCCAATGAGATTCGATGGCAATTCCTCTCATTGTTCCGTTCGTTGCATTTCTATATATATCTATGTACGTGTTTCTGCACTTACGCTTCGCAAACTAAAGAATTGATAATTCTCCGTAGCTCAGCATCTGCTGAATTGCAAAAGAAAACGCAAATTCGCATAAATGTACAACTTCGTATTACACCTTAAAACGTTGGGAAATATTCTTCGACGCGCTATTTTCTCACGCTCAACAATCACAAGTCGAATGCATGCCGCGACACGTCTGGAGAAGCGATTCCTAACGATTTGTCAAACGACGTTCTCCATCGGCGTTCCACGCGTTCCCCGTATCGGCGATTCGTGATCCAAGCACGCCACGCGAAGGAAGACGAGGTCGTTGCGTCCGTGAATGGGGTAGACCGCGGCCGGAGAAGAAAGTTTTGCAAAATATGGGACGGTTCTCGCTGTAAAACGATCTTCCCGACCACTTCCTTCCTCCCGTAGCGAGCGTGGGGATCCGATGACCAGTTTGAGGTCGCCGATGACCGACGTGGGAAAGGATCGTCACTGGCTGGTCTTCCTTTGGCCCTCGTGCTCTTACTTCTTCTTTTCTTTTTCTTCCTTTTTTTATCCTTCTTATTGTTTCTCCCCTCGCTCTTCGCTCCTCCTCTTCTTCTTCTCCTTTTCTTGTTCTTCTTCTTCGTCGATCGCCACCGCTGAAGCTGCTACAACGTTGGTCATCGATGTCGTCTTCGTCGTTTCTTCGTCGTGCTACACGTCTGCTACTCGTATAACTTATCAATTTCTTGCCATTATCGCCGCCGGGAGTGGCTCGGCATACCTTCGTTAATTTTGTAAATTCGCTACACGGCTCCTTCGATCGTTCTGCAATTTAAGCTGGCTCTCGAGTAAAAGAAGGATAGGAGATCATGGCCGAACGAGCATCGGCTCTTTGATCGATATTTATGTTTATAATGCTATTATACGCTGGCATAAAAATTGCTCGATCTTGTTTGGTTTATCGGGCGACGATCGGGTCGTGCTCGCGCTCTGGCCCCGACACGCTGCTTGTTCGCGATCCTTCATCGTCCTTACGCCTTTCTTGTTATCCCGAGAGAACCAAGGGTCGTGGTAACCGTACACCTCCGCCAGAATGTAATAGAATGTTTCGCGACTTGCATACCGTTCGACAGTAATAACCGGCCACACATGTGATTCCCTGCCATAAAAATTGATTGTCGAAAATTCCGCGGGATCTTCGAGGTGCGCGGCGTGATCCTCCGGTCATCGACCAACGGACGATGTTTTCCTCCGTGTGAAAATTATGCGTTCGCTGTCGGCGCCTCCGAAATTCGCTCGATGAATTACGACAAAGAGAAGACTTGCATTCAGCTTCGATTATAGTTGCTGAGAAAATAGCATCGACGTGTCTGACGGATCATTTGAAAGATATTTATACGCGAACCTGTTTCACATTGATTACACTAATTAATAATACCTGGCAAATTGACAAGTGACAAGTTGTAGATCGTAGATACCTGTTGCACGAACAATTTCTACAATTTTACAATTCTCATGAAATCAACTCGCGTGTAATTTTAATTAAGTCGTCGCTAGTAGAACTTGTCACTCTTATTCAAAACAATTTACTCTTTACTTACAATCAGATTCATGAAATTTTTCTAACAGTGTGGATTCGGCTGTGTTACTTGTCTTAACCATCTGTAAAGACAAATTTTTTCTTAGTCACCTCACGAAGCTTTTTGAATCTTCATTCTGTCCGAAAAAGGTATCAATCGTTCGACTTAATTGCCTTGTTCGATGGGAAGCGTTGGTCGTTTTATTGTAGCGCTTTAACACTCGCAAATTGCAGCCGGTCTCGCGATCCATCGAATTTGAAATTCAACGCGGACGCGTTAGCGATATGGCAGGCGACATTTCTTCGCTCGGAGCGTCGCTTATCGCCTCGATGATTCGTTGGTTACCGGTTTCAAAGATACAAGCTTGTCGGAGATATTAAAGTAATTCCGCGGGCGTTCGACGCTTCGCCTGCGAAATTTCCAGCATTTAATACGTTCATGTCAAATTATCACCGACTGCTTCAGGGAAAAGTGGAACGATTTCCTTGCAAATATCCTTGGGCTCCAGTGTGATGTTATTCGCTTCGACGCTATTATTATATTTATTCCAACAATGTTGGGTGACACGAAATTAATCGTTCCCGCTAGAACAGTTGGAATATTGAATCGTTGGTGGTAAAATTTAAGAAATATCTGGACCAATTAAAATTTCAATGAAAGTTATATTGATTTATTGAATTGTTAAAACTTACTAGAAATTGACTAGACCGATGGAATCACCTTGTGTCCACACGAAAATTGAGCGAGGATCGCAATATAAATGGGGCTCTCAAAATTGATCAAGACTATATCGATATTAAAAAGTATCAAATTTGAAGAATTGTCCAGGAGCGAAGTTACCTATGTAAAAATTCAGGTATTTTTAATCTATAAATCCCGGAAAAGATACAAACAGGAAAGATCGAATAGTCGAATAAAGTGGAAAATAATTTCTTACTCTCGAGAAGTAACTGGTGAACACGTAAATAAATTAGAGAATACAAGTTGCAACTTTTCACTTTCGCTTCGATCAACAGTCTCTTGCAATCTAAGAATTAGCTAACATTATAATTAAATCCAGTCCACCCATCATTGTATCTGCACTGTACCTACACCGTATCTGCACAATAGGTCAATTATAGAGCCACGACATGCGAAACAAAGACAGTCTCTGTCGGGGGCGATAAAACAGGGACAAAGTAGCAGTAATCGTGAAAATCTTTATTCGCGACAGTGGCATTGGGGCCGATCCGATCAATGGATCTTGTTAGTGGCACAAAGCGGCGGGCCGCGCTTAATAAATAAACAAATAGCTGTATAATACGCGTTACAAGCCTATTGTGCATTGTACGGAAGGCAGCTCTACCGAGTTTGAAGCAACAGGCCCCTGCGGTAACACAATGTCCTATCTGTTGCAATGCATTATGACTCGGGAGCCCGATTCGCTGGCCCGAGTATGCGTGTTACACGTTGCACTACAGGTACGCACAGAAGTATTTGCATTATACGATCGTTATACAACGTACTTTAGAGTACGATTCTGTTGGACGTGAAAGGTTCTTCGAACGGATAACGAACAGAGATTTTGGAAAAAACATAATTGTGCATTAGTATTTTTGAGAATCATGAATGATATCAACAATTTATGTTAGATTATATATGAGAACGTATATTATGATTTTGTAGAATTTTCTTCTTACGCCGTAAAATGTAAAATATATGTAAATGCGGTTGAACGTTATTAATCGAATGTTGAGCAACGGGATAGTGAAATATGTAATGTGTAATATTACTGAAAAAATTCAGCGCTGTTTTATCAAGCTACAAAATACGTATTAGAATAGTAGATTTTATAAAAATCCATTAGAGATCTGGCATACGAAGATTTTCATAATTTAGAAGAGTGTAGTATTTATCAGATTGCTGGTTTATTTTTATGTTACAACTTTTTATATATTTCTTTTACAAGAATATACATTTTCCTAAATATCCGTAATTCAATTATTAGTAACAAATAAATTAATTATAAGTATAAGTGCACCACATTTATTCAGGGAATTTTATTGTAAATTTCTATGAACAAAATGTGTACAAACTTTCACGAGTACTTGGACAGTACGGTACAGTAAAACTAGAATTCATGTTACTGCAATTGCCTCCAGTACACATGATTTCTCAGTCAAGTAATACAGGAGTTCGCAATCAGACAAGTAGATTCAGCCCTCAAGAGTTTGATTAAACTAGACACTCTCTGTAGTTTGGCGTCTCTCCCTGAAAGACGGCTTTCAGTTTCAATTATTTTGTGAAAGAAGCTTCAATTTGTTTAAATGAAAATAGTGACGAAAACATCCCGAATTTTTCCGTACTTATCCTACAAAAACCTATATAAACGCATCTTCTATTTAACATTCGATGTAATAGAAATGGTTAAAAAATCGGACATTTTAGAAATTACAATCTAACAGTATCAACACAAGATTACTATACATTTTAATATTTGCAATATATGCAAACTTTATCTCATTAAAAATTTCCGTCCATCTGCAGCGTTTTTGAATCGAAACTCTTCGTATTATATATTCGTACAAGCTTCGTATTAAAAGTTGAATTTCATCCATAGTGTTTAAAAATCCTATCATTTCCGCTATTTTTCTATTGAATTTTCTTCGATGGTTCCGTGTTCCCCTGAAAAATGAGCAACGGCCGAGTTGAATCGTCCTGTAGAGGTTCGATTATGGCCTCGGTTTATGACTCGCGCGTGTTCGGCGTAGGTGGGCAAGTAGGAACAAGCGGCGAACAACGCACTTATTCAAATACATTCAATTAATTTCCATAGGAAGACAACAATGGCTTCCACGCCGTGTAATCGTCCTCACCGATATGGCTCGGCCGGTATACGTATGCCTCGCGTTTCCTGGGACCGTACGTAACGGCATTAAATCTTCGACCGTCTTACTTATCTCGAATCTGTTCGCGAAATATTATCCTCCCGCGCTTTCATCAATAAACTACCAGACCTTTTGCGTGTCATTTGTAATTCTGTATGACATCGTAGATACGTATTAAGTACTTTCGATATCGTTGTACGCAAGTTCTCGTTACCTGTCAAGTAGAATCTCTACAGAGAGTTACGTTCCGATGATTCGCCTTCCTTGGTTGAAAATTGTAAATTAATTTCTTCTCGAATTAGATCCTTAGATTTAATTTTTTCATCTAATTTTTAGAAGAACGTAAGAAAGTTGACTTTTAGATGGAATATTTTATTTCCCTTTGGCAACGTGTTAAAACTGCTGATAAAATTTCAATTTCTTCGGCTCTATGTTAATAAATAACCTTCGTTTCTATATTTTTACCCTTAATAATTCTCACCTTTATATTTATCATCCGTATCGTTTCATTGTACGTTTTCTATTTTAAATAATTCCTTTCCCCGCGTTCTCTCTATATTATCTTTCTTTATGTTGCAAAATTTCACATATGAATCACTTGAAGACCAAACTGGCCAGCTGTCCGTAAATTGGAAAGTAGCGAAAATTGATGACGTTACGAAGCATTACGTTTTAAAATTTATCTCGGAAAATGCGTACCATTCGGTGCTGTTAAATCGTTTCTTCCTTCAATATTTCAATATTAATCGCGTACTCGAGCAAAATCAAATCAATCAACTTGGCTCCCGAATTAAATGATCCTTTAACGACCATCTGCTTGACATGGCGCAGATTCGCTTATTATTATACAAAAATATTTATGACCCCCTTATACCTTGTGAAGTATAGTTTAATTATACAAAAAATCCCGGGGCAAAGAAAATGGAAGACGGTGAAACAGCAAACAAGACTGGCCAAGTGTGTCTCGAGGTACTATATTTGCACGCGATTCATGATTGAAACCCTTTTTCATCGGACTGACTTGTTCTACTTGTAATTAATCGCTGCCTCACAATGTATTCGACGCGGTGGTGGATCGGATACGAGCTTGTAAGGAGGAAAGCAGTGGCGAGAACGGACGAGAGAAAAGGAGAAAGAGTTGAGAGGGGCAGAGAATATCGGCGTAGCAAGCTGTGAATGGCTACGCCCTTGATGGAACAGAAAGAGGCTACGGGAGGGGAAGTACAAGAGGGGCGGTTAATTAATGGGGCGGCACCCGACCACTTCCCTTGGCTTTATACGTTTTCTCCTTGCCTCCGCGCGCTGCTCTTCCCAGCCTCTCGTCTTCTGCTCTCCTTCTGATTAGTATTTTTTTAACATCCTCGATTTTTCGCCTTCCGCTCCTCTTCGTCTTCCGCTTTGAACGTGTTCTCCTCGCCGATTGATCGCCAACACAATTACGTACATTGTACATAATGAGTAGGGATTTTAATGATCGAAATTGATTTGGCCAGGGTGTATGAAAATGGCGACTCGATATGGCTTGAGATATCAGGTGCAGGGCATCATTCGCCATTGAAACGCTGATTTTTCTCCTGACTTAATTTTGCCGATTTTCGTCTATGAAATCTTGCTTTTCAGGTAGTTCGGCATTTGGCTCGTTTAACTTATTAATTGATTGGGAATTTGGTTTTATAAATTGTTCTTATTCTAGCGTAAGTTTTCAGGTAGAATAATTTTTACTGGACAGATATATTTCTTATTTGCTATTCGATCGAGAATTTGGTTTTATAAGTCGTCTTTTTTTGTGTCGAATTCCTATTCTTTGGACGAATACAGTTAAAATGTTAACGCGTAAGGTAAAATTCTTTATTTCTTCTTTCGTTTTCGTTTATCTTTTGGAGCTCTCTTTTGGAACGTAATTTTCATTTTTAATTAGTATACTCTTTGCGACTGTTTATTCTGTTCTATCGATTGTTGCGGTCTTCGTTCGGTTAGTATTTTTCATTCAATGTATTGTTCAAACGGAAGCTCAGATTGTTCGTTGGTCTTTATCTTTCTTTCAAATCTTCTTATAAATTTTATTTCAATCTCTTTTAATTCGCCGTTCTAGTTGCTAATTACCATTACTTCTTGATTCCTCTAATGAATTCATAGTAATCAAACATTTTCTATATTGTGATAGAACTCTCTCTCTCTCTTCCTCAAAGTACGTACAAGATATTTAACATAATTCGACAACCTCCTATCCATAATACCGAATATATAAGAAGTAAAAGTAAAAGCTGCTTAAATTTAATCATTCTAAACATTAAGACTCGGAATCGATTGTCATTCGACATTGTCGAATACATTGATTATACACAATCAATCTGCATTTTGTTGCACGAATTTTAATACATTCGCACGCGTGGCTAACTTGAAAAATTTTCGTAAAGTCGATTGACGCTCGATGGGTCGGATTTTGTTGCTCGTCTTTTCCATAAACTTCTCCTCCAGCCGTCAGAGATTGCTTTCAGGTATACGGCGCTATATAGTTAGTCAGCATCATGGCGAGATCGTGGTAACAGTCAGTGATTAAGGGTATTAAATCTTTCTTCGTGCACCGGCTCATCTCGTATTTTCCGTCACTTTCGAGGCTCGGCCTTTCTCCTCGCGTACATTCGCTACCCTTTCACGAGGTGACGCCTACGCCGACGACGCACCGTGGTTATTTGTCTTTGAAGATACATCGATTACTCATCGAAGACAAACGATATTAAATCGACGATCCTCCTTTCGTTTCACGCCACTTTGTTCTTGCTGTACTCCTCGAGCATTGTTTCGTGATCTTCGCTTACTGATCTTTTTTCCCCGCAAGTAATCCAACAGCATTTCGCTGCGAAGTCAAGAATCTTTCCAATCTCCGTAACAGTTCGTAAATTACAGAATGAAATATCGTTGAATTGATATTTGACTATGTTAAATGCAATCGTCCGAAACATTCTTCTATTTATACAGGCCCATGAGAGTACTAGAATTTATCGATACATTGTGTGCGCTATAGGAAACATTTTGACGTTTCATTAACACTGTTACGAGACTCGACGACTATCGGTAAAGTTGGAGACAGATCTGAAAACTTGTATAACATTAATATGCGACGAACACCGCAGAACCACTGGTTCAAATTAACGAACAAAAAACAATAGAAATGTTTTTTAACGTAGACCGGATATTTATCAATCTACGCAAATCCAAAGAATCGGCGCATCTAATTCTAGCATGGTGGATGATTCACCGAGGCGAAATTGTTTAAATTAAAGATCGCTCATGATCGTCGGAGTTCGATCGTATCATGTTTGTATGGGTAAAGCTTGAAATATATGGGAAAATATATTCCCGTTATTTATGGGAAAATAAATACGCAATGACTACGAAATGTGTCATCCGAATTAATAAACAACGAGGCAAAAGACAGTTCAAATCTTTCTGTCATTTAACGATTTACATAAATCGAGAAAATATCGACACATTTAACCGTGATCGGTGATTTGTCGAAGCGAAACCGCTCTAAGATTAGACAGGTCCCAGGATAGGGCCATTAATATTCACGATCACCGTTAGATAGGTCGATATAATCCGGCACTTGCTGGCAAGATGTATCAAGAACACGATTCCCACGCGATACCTAACCCAAGTATGCTTCTATCCGGTATCATCGGACTCCTCCGGATCCTCGATAACATCGCTGGCATCGGATGCACGGTAATTTGTCCCGAGATGACTTCGAAGTCCATCGTTCTCGGTTATCAAATTCCTCCAAGACGGACACTGTAAAATCTGTTAAATTTACATTCTTCGGAACAAACGAACACTTCCATTCAAGACCGTTGAAGATTTATTAAACAGTTCTCCTATTAGTAGCCGCCTTTCGAATTTTCCTCGAAGAACAGGCACAAATATTGATATTTGCTTCCTAGATTTCTCCTTTCTCTTTCTTCTTCTTTCTCCGTTTACTTTTGATAAGTAGGTACGTACAGTTGAGAGAGATAATTTAAAAGATAATTGGCTGTTTGAAATGGCCTTTCGAACAATTTTCTTATCTGCTTATCTGAACTGTTATTACATGAACGAAAGAGCACTGATACCGCAGAGGATTATTAAACTTCAATCATATAAATTTTAGTTAACACCAGTTTAGTTGACCCATTTTTCCTTTACTCAGTTCCTTAAAATTTAATATACGTCGGTCCATTGTTAGTTTTCATAAGGAAAAATGTCCCGTCTTTGTTGATATAAAAAGTTGGTTGTATTTGCTCAAAGCATAGAAACATTGATTAGTCGCAAAACTACAAAAGATTGTACATGTAAAAGTTCAAACACGTGACTGTGTGTGTGAATTGAAATTTGCAATGTCTTGACCTACACAACATGACGATTTTCAGTCCGTCAAACGGTGCTCTTTCGCGCTTCCAAATTAATTAATCACGAGACTAAGACGGTCGTACGTTTAAAAGCTAAAATATACGAGGAAATGCAAACGTTGGAAATCCAGGCTCGTATCACTATGATTCTAAGACCTTTAAATCGACTTCTGTCGCGCTTTACCTTCTCCAAACCCTCTCTCCCGTGTATCTCTCTTTCTCTTACGGTTGGCAACTTATTTTTCTGGTTGGGAACGCGCTTTCTAAAAACCAGCCGTATTTTTCGCGGTAGAGACGCGGTACACGATCCGGGACAGGCTGGAATTCGACGACGCGAAGCCAAGCCGACGAGAGGGTCCCGTGGGGCGGTTTTTCCTCGAGCACCGGGGGCCCCCTTTATTCGTGTCGTCCTAATTCGAAGCGAGCGATCGGGGCGCGGACGACGATGGAATGTTCACCGGCATGCGGTGCCCGCTCGTTCTGCCCCCTCGTTCTGCCCCCTCGTTTCTCCTTCCCCTCCAGTCCCCCTGTGTTCGTCGCGCTCCGTCCAGCTGGATAGGCTGCTTCGGAGCTGCCCCGGTAATTAATTTAACTTCTTGCCCCGACGATGGCGGCTGCTAATGGTTTTCTTGTACCCTGCGCGAAACTCTGTCCACGTCGCCTCTTCGCCTTTCGTCCTCCCTGGGACAGGCCACCGCCGCGCCACTGCTACTGCCACAACTTCAAATATTCTTCCTGAAGTACGCGACTTTGGGTCTCCCTTGTTTTAGAATTTTTGTTCCTCGTTTTTCGCTCGAATCGCTCGAAAAATTCTGCTTCTTTTGTCAAGATTCTTCGCATCGCACGTTTTGATGAGGTACAATGGAGATTCATTTTTCTGAACGGTTTATGCTTGCATTTCGCCCATTTTCTCGCTACTTGTTATTTTTCGTTCACAGAGGAACTCAGATCGGTGAATTTAACCGGCAAAGGTTCGGTTAATCGGACGCCAATTTTGTTGTAATAAATCCAAGACAAATGAATGGAGTTCTACCGTATTAGAAAAGTTCTATAGGGTTTGTTTGTATCGTGGGGGATGTTTTTTTCTGGGTATATGCGAGGGTTGTTTTGTGGAAAGGATGAGCAGAGATAGAAGCAACATCGATGTTAATATATAAAAATAATAGTTAATTAGAATAAAATTAAGTAACCTGGAAAGATATATTTTCTTTAAATTGAAATTGCAATTGAAGAGGCGGAACAGATACTCAGATTGCATGCAATGGTTTCAAAGTGCGGACTCATATGCCATATCTGGATCAAATCTGTTTAACCGAGTCTACCGAACTACTTGTTAGTACTTAGGAACAGTTCGAAACTTTCTAATCAAATTCTAAGTTATTTGCAGTACATTCATACTTGGTTCTATCTACAGTATTTCAGGGATCTATAATTCGTGAGTTTAGGCTTTTTAGATATTTCGTATTGGTATGACAGATTAGATCAAACATGGAGATAATGTTTGAGCGATCGTTGATGATTGCAGGCTTGTTAAACGATTAGAAGTAAAAGAAGAGTAAAGAATTGTTGTAGTGCTTTCGAATATTTCTTCAACCGCGTGATTTAAATAATGTTTATTTAAGCGATTTTTTGGATGTCTCGTGAAGACGTGAACAAACATCAAAGACTGTGAAGTTAAATGGTTTCATGAAGCAAATTGCTCGATGTTGTTTTATTATTCTTTTATCGTTCAAATATTGACTTAAATGGCCAATGCTCTGTCAACAAAATTATACGTGTCTCCTCGCAAATAATCGAACAATTTTCTAAAATTAGATTCGAGAACTTATTCATCTATAATTTGTACATCTCATCGACTCGTCATTAATATTCAATGTTATTTCTTACCATACTCAGACATTACAGGAAACACGAGTTTCCGACGACTTACAAATACGTTCAATGCATAAATTTAGAGAATTCCAATAAGTTATAATTTAACAAAAAGAACTTCATCGTTAATTAAACAAATTTTATACCAAGCTAATAATCCTTTACGTCCCTTCAAAATGAAGTGTATGAGCTTTGCACCGATTAGCCTTTCAATTAACGCAGATCCCACTAAAGGCCAACAACTCGATAAAACGAAATACTTCAAGTGAATTATCCCGTAACTAATCAGACGTGTCCGGTTATTTCCACAAACCACTAAACCATTACATACAATCGTACGATCTTCGATTTAAAAGATGTGTACATCGGAATCAATTTTGTTCTTTCCTTCGTTTCCTCTATTCACGCTAATCGTTGGAATTAGCACCTTAACGAAGATAGAGGCAGCGTCACGGTGTTTATCGACGTGAATCATAATTTCCCGGAGGTGATCAGTCGGGAGTAATTAGTAGTGGCGTTAGCAGAGCGTCGTCGTAACACGATATTTCGGTCGAAGAGCTAACAGCTGGGGTGGGTCGATGGAAATGACGTAAATAGAAGCAAGAGGTCAGTAAGGATTTTTTCGGCACACCTTTATACTGAGCTTTAAGGAATGTTATTTATATGACTCTGGCGAATGCATGGAACTCGCTTTGTTTCAAAGAAGCGATCAGTCATCGATTAGTCTTCGTAGTGGAATTTATTGAACTTGTTGCTGAATGATCGCCAGGATGATCATCATACGCCAATCACGTAGAGCAATCGTATGGCAGAATGTAAGAAATATTTAAGTTAATATTGAGAAGTATTTAAATAGTGTTTGGGAAAAGTGTCTTTAAATTTGTGTTTCTCGAGATTTTTAGAGCCATGATTTTATGGTGGCTAAATAACCTGCAAGATTTTCTTCATATGGCGTAACAAGGTATTTCTGATAGGTGAAAGAAAATGTATCAAGGATAACTTTTTCACGATATATTTCTAACTTGATATTTAGAATTGTTTTATATCGAACAGATTTTTAATACTTTTCAGGTATTCTCATTTCCTTTCGTTTGTTAAAAATTGTTATTAACCATTACAATCACTGGTAGAGTATTGCAGTAAAGTCTTCAATCCTCTACGGATCATTTTTATAGTTTTCTTCAATACCAGCGTTTATCCTACCTGGCGTTTTTCTTAATCTAATCCCTTCGATTCTCAGTGAAATATTATTTTCACCACCATGTTGTCGTAGGTATTAAAATAAACGAACGAGATCTATTCCTTTCGCTCGTCACCTTCGTTCTTTCTTATCATCCGTACGCTCTTTCGACACCTTTTGCACGATAATCCATTTACCGTACACTAAATTGCCCAAGCCCGAGTACGCGATTACCTTGCAAGACCTTAGGGACTTGCTAAACAGGACCCTACGAAAATACCCATAGGCGATGATCACTCGTCTTATAGAATACGTCTATCAGTTTCTATACCAGATGTCGATAAGACATTCTCTTGGTGAAACGAATCGCGCGAAGAGGAAAGCTCCCCTCGCGGCCTCCATATTGCAACGTTTCCCCGTTGGAAGAGCTATTCTCTTGGGTTCCTGGAGAGAGGAGACCTTCACCTTCGATGGAGGGAGAGGGCGAAAGGCGGCCGGTAAATAGCTGCGTGTGCAATGTCCGCTCTGGCCGCGAGGCGTTAACGAGGCGGGCAAACACGAAGAGGACGAGATGGAGAGAAAGAAGGCTTAGCGAAGAGGTGCCGGAGGATGGACGAAGAATCGGCGGAGCGTGGAGAGAAGCGCGAACCAAGAGAACGAGAGAGGTTGAAAGAGGGACGACGATGTAAAAGAAGGATCGAAATGGAAGAGGAGAGAAGGGACGAGGAAGGAGAGAAGAAGAAAGAAAGAGGAATGGAACAAGGCACGAAGGCGCCTTTTCAAGGCAAGGTGTGAACTCTGCCGCCCTTCGGCTCCCTCTATCAGTCTCTCCTCTTCGTGCATCCAGCACGAAACCACCTCTTTCCACCTTATTAAGACCCCCGACCCTGCCAGCATACAACAACCGGACTCTCTCACGGTTCTTTCTATTTCTCTCTCTTGCTCGTTCTCTTTCACTCTCCTCTGCTGTCTCTTCTTCTTCTTCTGACATTGCGAATGGCGCTTCTTCGTCTTCTTTAACTTCCTCTTCCTCTTCTTCTTCTTCTTCGTCTTTCTAGTTTTTGCCAGTCGGTGGTTAAGGCGAACGCGAGCGGTTTGCGCGCTATGGATAGAATTTGTAATTCTTCACAGGTTAAAATCGCTGGAACGTCTCGTCGATACGTTATCATCAGAAAACTGTTACATTGTTACATTGTTTTAACTGTTAAATGTCATACGTAGTAGATGGTACTTTGAATATTTTGCAGATATTTGCACACGTGCATCTCCGCACCTCTGCGCCTTTAAATATCTCGTAAATGTACAAAAATTCCCAGTCTGCTTATCGTGGAGAGAATCCAAGGAATTGCGAATAATAATATTCAGATTCGCCGATAGGCCATTATACCTTGCGTATAAAAGCAATAGATCTATCGCCTTTGAAATACCACAACGCAGCATCTCTTCTATATTTATCCAGTGTATAAGATGGACTCGCTTTCAACGATCTAGGAAGACTTTTTTGTACAAAATTTCTCACATCCCTCGTTCTATGCTCTTTTGTGCAACGCAAGAGAGTATACATGGCGCGTTTCGCCTTGAGGACGATGGAAATTTGTATTGGTCGTAGGTGTGCTTTCTCGACGGCTCTGTGTGCCTCGAGTTCCGTTTAAATAGGCGTCTCGAAGATATTCTTTCTGGTCGCGTGTTTCTTCGGTGTTGCCCGTGGTTTCGGCCTTTCTTCATCTTTCGTTTCTCCTTTTCCCTTTTTTCTTTTTTTTGTTGAATTTGTTAACGCGGCAGAATCGAAGGGAAAGATGAAAGGATGCGCTGCTTTCTCGAGTAAACGCGACTTATTAGTGGAAGAGGAAAGCTCGAATATCGTTGGACGTAGCTGTCCGATGGTCCCTGTCTCTCCGACGGCTTTGTGTCTTGAATTAGAAGGAGAGTTGTTCGTTTAAGGTAATTTTCTTTTCAAGAATTTAGAATGATACCATCTCATTCGCTGTTTCCTATTGTTATCGATATTTCACCGATATTATGTCGATTTTAAATATAAGTACGATCTTTCAGAATTCACTTTTATTTGAAGTTAGTCGAATGCCACATAATCGGTGTTTCGTTATTGAATGGCAGATTGTGTGCCACAAGCGATAAGTTGTTAAGCTTGGATACGAACCATCCTGCAATAATCTAATACGTTTTTGATATGTTACATACGATGATATAATACGCAGTGTACATTTGTAATATATTAACTTGTTACTTCCATCTTCGACTCGTTCGCCTCTCAACGAGGGACCTCGATATTCACAGGATTACAATGTCGATAAAGAGAAATCAGTCTCAATTAAGGCTATAAATACGATATAATTTAGTATAATTTAATTATGCAAATAGTTGCATATAAACCTGGTACATAAGGAAATTTTTATGTCCAGAAGATGGTCGATCAAAGATTCTCAAATTGGCACATGTTGTCCGATTAACAACAGCGATATACTACAATGATGCATTTGTAATCACTCCAGGAGGTACACGACGTCTTCGAGAGGCAATACAAGAAAAAGATTTCGGGGAAAATACGAACCACGTCGCCTTTCGGCGCTCCATGAAACTTCGTAATTTCCCTTTTCCTTTTGCTGTCGTATTTAATAAGATCGATAGATGCGGGCCGGCGGCATGGAAAAATCACTCGTCGAGGGCGAAGTGGCGAAAATAAAAGTTTGATCAGGCTGGTTGTCGCGCGGGAATGAACACGCGGCTCTCGAGAATAAAACGAAAGTAGGAAGCCGGCTCCGTGAGGCGGCGAGCAGCACCTTGTTTATTTTAATCGAGCCTCAACGTGCCTTGGAGATTGTTTCGTCTCGCGGCACCACGATGTTTAGCTCGCCGTTTAATCGCCGTTAACGAGCGGTTATCGTTCACCAACTGGAAACACGACGATGCTAACGAGGCGATCGACCGGAAGCACGGGGCCTCTCGCGTTCGCTCTCCACGCATTTCTTCTTCCTTTTTTCATTTTTTCCAACGTTCTCCCTGCTCCCCTATCGCTATCGATATTTTTATCGCGTATTTTAACGTACATTAAACCTTCCTTTTTCCCCTTTCTCACCCGTAAAGAATCTTTATACGCTCATATTCAGGAATTTTGAATTTTTGTCTTATACACGAGTACGTTACGCGTTCGAAGATTTGAAATTGGTCGAGGCTTTTCTGCTTTGAGCGATATAGTGTGATTTTTTTGGTGAAATTTCAAGCTTTCGAACTTTAGTTTAGTTTAGTAAGTCGTATAAGCATTCTTTACCAGGAGCCAAACTGGTGAAATTCATTTTTTATAAATTTCTCAATTTCATTATGTCGGCTATGCAATTAGCATTATTTTGTTACTGTAAAATAGAGATGTTATTCATTGGATATAAATAACGATTTTTTTTAATTTCCATATATTTCTGAACTTTTGAAAGAACTGGAGCTAATGATGTTCCAAGTGTCTTTTCTCCATGGAACACGTAACGATTCCAGAGTTCGGGCCGGTGTTGCACATCTACGAAATAAATCAGTTTCTTATAAACTTCCCAACCCCTAAAATCCAACTTTATTACCAAATACACGATAAATGTAGCCAAACATTTTCTTGCCCGAAAAATTCAGGACTTAAAATATACCGTTCTAAAAGATACGACAAAAAATTTCACTGGACCATATCGAAAGACTAAAAGCAACGCGCAGAAAGTTTTCTCCCCTCTTTACTTTCGTTTACACGAAGCGACGTCGTTCTTTGAGATATTTTCTCAATGCACGCGCGCATAAACGTTCAACCCTTAAAATCAAATAACGTTACAAAATACACAATAAATGTAATCAAACATTTCCCAACCTAAACATTCCGAACTGAAAATATACCGTCCTAGACAATGTTTAGAAAAATGATTAGTTCTACTGAATCGTAGGTAAAAAGTAAAAGCAGCGTGCAAACAGTTTTCTCCTTTCTTCACTTGACAACACGGCGGGACGTTGTTCTTCGAGGAAACCTCTGAAGAATAACGTGTCATCGGCTGGTGGACGCGTCACGGACAGCTGACCGATATTCGAAGGTCGTTTTTGTGCCCTTTCTCTTTCAAGGTTTGCAGTAGTCGACCGGTGCCCGGTTTGCAAAACAGAATTCGCGTCACTTCGTGAACAGAAAGGGGCGCCATGTCGGGCCCCTGTTTCAACTGCATTTTCACTGACTCGTTGTATCCTTCCCTGAGGTGAAAAATACCTCGTAAATCACCGGACGCGACTGTTACAATCGATTTGTTAGAGAAAACAGTGGCAATATTGCTGGTAACAATGGTGTCACAGAAAAGAGATCAGTAGGGGTCATCTCCGCTGTAATAGACGTTCAAATTTTCTTTGAAAATTCTCTCGAAACGTTTCTCTTATCTACACGATGTTCAATTATTGCAGCGATTCTATTTGTTTCGGTTACTTATGAAGCTTCGTTTGCTTATTGTATTTCATGATTTGTTGTACTTTTGGGCTGAAACTTATGTTGAATGTATTTGAAGCATATCGATGATTTATTTATTTTGTGTAAGGGATGTTAAATTGTGCAAGATAACCGGATGATTGAAATGGTTTATTAGCTGATTACTTAAGGAAACAGCAAAATAATTATGTTACTTTTATTCATCACTACTAATTGCTGATAATTAAGGAACTTTCTTTTATGAATAATTTTAATCGCCTGTAATTAGAACTTGGGCTGTTTCTGAGAAGAAATAGTTATTACGTAATTGATATTACAGCTTTTTTAATTTAATTGGAGATTTAATACGAAACTTGCACCCTTCGTGTAACATTGTTGGCGATAAACTTCGATATAACTTTGAAGCTACGTAAAGTATCTCGTTAAAAAGATATTAAATTCCAAGATTACGTAAATACTTATCCTGCAGATAGTGCGATAGCTTGTTTATTTTTGGTAGAATGAAATTTAATTACGAAATTTACGGGTAAAAGAACTTACAGGATTTATTACAGCTGTGTATAACAGAATATCATAACGTGATAAAATTAATCTTTAAAAGCTAATATACGATAATGAAATTGACATTCGTAATCTTTAAACTTCATAAGAACTACTTTGCTATTTAAGAAGCTCTTCACCTTCAACTAATTCGTTCTATAGGACTATAAACCAAACGAGAAAAATTCATTTAAATCGATAGAAAGGCTAATGCGATTAATTCAAGTAACAATCTAAAATTCTTACAATGCTTTATTAGTATACTATATATCGTATTGGAAATAATGAAAATCACGTATATTCTTTGCAAATCCTCTAATCGTCTCAAAATTCTCACCGAACATACCGTCCACGAACATCAAACGTCTCTAAACGCACGATAGTAAACTTTCGAATGTACCTTAATTTAGGACTAAATCCCTAAAAAACGGTCTCCACCCCTGGTATTTTCCAGTGTAACTCATTTTTATCTAGTCTAGCTCATCCTTGTCTCATCTAGCTCATATTTAACGGCTCTCGAACAATAGAACGCCTCTGTTGTAACCGTGTCGCGGCTACTTAAGTCTTAAAGAAGAAAGGAGGGAATAGGAGGCGGGAAAAAACAAGAGAGGAAAAAGGATTTGCCGGAAAAATCGCCACGTCCGTGACTGACGTGACTCGTCACGGTTCCCGGTTCGCATACATTCGACGACGCGATTCCTCGGAACCGTCAGCCAGGGAAACACGGCCGTTTCACTCGGACGCGCGACCAATCGGCCCGCACAAATATTTAGGCCGACCCTGCGAAGGTCCCTAACTTCTGTGTTTACCGTTTAACCCGGCCGTCGCACAGTAGTTGGCCCCTTTTCAAAGCCTCGAGCAGGGCCAGCACCGTGAAGAATCGCGAATCTGATTGCGTCCACTTGTACGCTCGGCGATCCGTGACGACTTCTCAATAAATCTGCAAAAGGAACGGCCGCTTCCGTCCCTCCCATTCGCCTCACCTCGAGGACAACGTTGCTTCCACGTCCTTGGAGTTCGATTTTTGTTGCGAATTTGGCTCTGATTCCCCGAGATTTCACGCTTGTTTCGTTATATGTTGCGACATGCAATTATGAAAGCACGATAAATTTTTAATTCTTAGAGAGGATGCAAGGTACAATGGGACAAAATCTGATTAGAAAATCGAACAGTTAAATCGCAAGAGTTATTATCATGATCTCATTTTATCGTATGTTGAGCTCAATTTTTAATGCGATTTTAAGTGTGATCTACTGTGGTGGATAAGAGAAATCTTATTATTAAATAATATTAAATAAATATAAAAGTATTAAATCAATTTCTTCATTAAGACGCCCAAAAAGGATCGACTGTAGAAATATCTACTACCTGAAATTAATTAGCGTACACGTATCTCCTCTGCTGATTCACGGTTTTCTCTAATGCTAAATAATAAATAAATAACTAATGAATAGTTATAACGCAATCGCCTCATGGAATTGTCATTGGTACAATAGCGACTGCAGAACGCTTATGGTTCTATATAGAATGACAGAGAAGAGACAGAATAAGCAAGAGAGGGAAAAGGATCGAAGGATATTCTCGATAACTAATTAATGGTTGTAACACAATCGCCTGATGAAATTATTATTGTTACAATAGCGACTGCGAGACACTTATGATTCTAAATAGAATCAAGGAGGAAAGTTAGAAGAAGAAGAAGAAGGAAGAGAATCGAAATGGGTGAGGCTGTTATGCACATCATGATCGCGTTATGATCGCCATAAGATTTTACAGCGGTCATAACGGGGCCCCAGGCTTTATTGTTGGCCGGACAGCTTGGCAAAAAGCATGGTTGGCCTGTCTTCACGGTTGCGCCGGGGTCTCTGGGTCTCTGTAAATTCAACCTGGTTAGGCGGCGGATCTCCTCACGACCGTGTCTCTCCGACAAATATTACCCCGGGGCCGAAGATAAATAAAAATGTTTATTCTTTTTTCCTTTGTTTTCATTTTTCTTCACTTTGTTCCATTCTCTTGTCTCCCGTTGCCGCAATTTCATTCTGTCTCTCGGACAGAAGACGCTTCTCTGTCTTCTAAAATAGCATGGTCGACGAAGGTAACGAGAATTTAGATTTGCAAAAATATTTGGCGAGAATGAAACATTTACGAATGATCGTAAGACCGCGAATAGAGACAAAATTTGTTTGGATTCGCGAGAATGTTTTAGGAAGAAGATGAAACATTTGCGAATAATCGTAGGATGAATAAGGAGGGCCATTTCAGGATTAGACGAAGGTTCGTTTTGGGGGAAAGTGGAATATTTCTGAATCGTTATAATATTGCACGTAGCAATGGGATCAATTCGGGCTTAGATAAATATTTGGCGATGAAATGAGACATTTGAGACTCGTATTACGAGTTATTTGTTGGAAATATCGAGGTTAGGTTAAGAGGTTAAGGTTAGGAGTATACATTATTACTATATGTAAGAAATCTAAGTAAATTTCATTGAATTTGATTACTGCGCGTAAGGAGTGATGTTGTTCTATATTCTTTATTTAAAAGATACTTGGATTATATAAACTGGTTTCTTCTCGAATTGTATAACGATTTTCATGGTAGAATGTGTTTGAACATTTTTATTTATCTGTAATTTTAATATTTTATTTATGGATATTATACTATACCAGGTTATTCCATAAATGTTTAACGCATACATTTATTCGTTATAACTATCCGATTAACTTTATAAAATTACCTAACTCTATAAAATAATGAGAAATATGCAAAGTATCTAAATGAATACAATATGTGAAATATCTTCGTATATTTATTTTATTTATAGTTTTCACAACTTTCTGCTAAATAGAAATCGTCTAAATTGTAAAATATCAAAGGAAAACATAATACAGAACGCAGAATAAATTTTACCCCACTGACTCGTCTATCCGACAGGCGAAAGCTTCAAGGCGAACAATTAATCAAACCCAAAGTTCAACTCTACCTACTTTGAAAACCACAAAAAGCGTCTTCCACCTCGATCAAATTTAAAGATCACCGTAAATGTCCGTGACTGCGTGACAGACTGGCGCCAGTCGATTTTTCAAGCAAAATCGGTGATTCGACGATGATAGGGGGAAGGGGATGGGGATGGGGATGGGTGACAGGTTACCTCGAACGACGGATTCCTGGACGTCGATCCGGCCACACGACCGTCATTTTTTTATTTACACGTACGTCACAATAGTCTGGCTGGCAGGCGTGATAAATCCTGGTAATGGTCGGTCATCAATCTGGCAGGAATTACGCGCACCGCACGTTCCCTTCGACAATGGGCCCACACGGAGTTAGCTACGAGAATGGCTACCCAAGCTCGACAATGGGCCCTATTAATAAACCGCGGTATTAACAAAGAAACACGGCTCTCTTTGTTATTAAACGGCTCGCAAAGTACCTGGAGTTAACCAAAATCTCTCGATCCTATCGATCTCTCATTGATTCGTCCGCAGTACCGATATCTCGTTTCTTGTACTCCTAATCTTCTGTCTCTCGTTTCCTTAATTCGATTCGCTTCTTGGTATTAGATTGAGATAATAGCGAATCGATTCAACGAAATAAGAAGTAGGCAGATTTGCGGATCTTTCGCCGCTGTAGGATTATTCGAATCATCTTCTCGATTTTCATATCTTTTCTTGTTGGACCTAAGGTACTTATACGATATTTTTTTATTGTTTAACTAGTGTGTTACTTTTGTGTGTGACCTTTGATGTTTTAAAAAGATCTTGCACATATAGTGAAACTCAAAATCACGCGTATCATCCCTTCTCACCCATAGGACGCAATAGGGTTAGAGCCTAATGACATCTCGTAATTAGTTTCTTACGCAGTTTCACGTTTTTATGAACACTTATATACATCCTGTAGATTCTTGGCGCCTTAAATTCTCCAAAAATGCATGAATAATCTACTCATAATTATACTACTATACTTTCATGCAAATTCGTATTTTTATAAACCCAATTAGACAAATGGAATCTAACTAGAAACTCGTTTCATCCACCGAATATCATAACAAGCGCTGTACTTTGAATATTTTGCACATCTTTGTATATTGATAAATATACTGTACATCTTTGTAATTCGTGCATCTCATCTACAAATGCTTTTCCCCGCAATACGCAAATCTGATTATTCCGTGTAAAGTACACGATTGAATTCCAAGCCGTCCAAGTTCACGTGACTCGAACAACCCTACTTTGCTACGTCTTGAAGAGGCTCTCCGAAAACTCTCATTTATATTCCTCGTGCCTTGTATTGGTATAGTCGCGCGGATTCCTCGCGAGTCGGCGCTCGTCGAATTCCGGGCCGGTGCGTGTGGCTCGCGTGTTTTTCGCGATGTTATTGGCAGTCGATCGATCTTTAACCGGGCTTTACCGGCGCCGAATAGGTAGCCAGGTTCCCTGTTCCGAATGGCAAGGTAGCGAAGTATGGGACGCGCGGCGGGTTCGAAGCAGGCTGCAACACACAGGGGAGAAAGAAGCATTGGCCTGGCAAAGTGTTTAAGAGCGTTATCTTCCCGGCTATTAGTCTTTCTTGGTGTGTGGCCTCCGGTCTCACCGGTCCTCCTGGCCCCGGAGAGCACGAGCTCGTGGAAGGGTTAAGTTTAAGTAGCCCCCCCACCTATCTCGGCTCACCATCTACACCCCGGGAGAGATTCATGGAGAGGATCAAGCAGCCGAGAGAGATGGAGAAAGACAGAGGAAGAGCACGGTTAGGGATCTCGCGTGAAGATCGACGGGAATTCCGTCGCGTACCCCTTACGCCGGGGATGCTTCGCAGTTTGATGGAATTTCGCGGCACCCTGCTTGATCAAGTACGCGCTGAATATCTACGCTCGTGTATATCGGTATTAAAACACACGCTGCTTTCATACGGCAGGCGTATAGTTAGTTTTAGATAGAGTAGAATTTTGGAAAATTTGCAAAAATTATTATTCGTAGGATTTAGGGGAGGAACGTGACGAATCGAGGATCATTCGTATTGGGTTTTAATAATTTTCTAATTGTGTTTCCTATGAGCGATGAAACACGAGATCGTACGTGTAAGGAAATGCTCGTCGCCATGGGCCGACTCCATGTGACTTGTGAATGATGAAACGTGAATGGATTTCGGAGGTGGAGAAAGTAAGCTGGAAGATGGACTCCGATTTTTAATATCGTTCAATTTGGAGAATTGAATTAACGGAGTAAGAAGATTTTATAAAAATCAGAATGCATTGTGCGATTTAAAGTAGCTCGATATATCGAAGTGGAGTGTGCGAGAAAATTGAAAAGATTTGAAGGAATTTGGGAAGAGAATCGAAAGAACGATGGAAGGCTTCGAATCGAGTCGCGCAAATCCTGTGAAATCATCGTAGAATTTCACCGAATCTGTTGTTGAACGTTTTTTAAATATTAATCGCGTAGAAACTATGCACAGTATTACGTTCAACTACTATACACGATATTACGTAGAAAACGTGTGTATACTTTCACTGCTACCATTTTAAACATTACACGGAATTATGCAGTCGTGTTTGCTCCGTTAATTCGCGGTATACTTTTAATCACAGCCTCGAACAGGAGAAGAAGAATTTCCGAGGGTAAACAATATTCTACTGTGTCTGTGCATACTCTAATTGGCCACGGCGTGCCAATATAATTAGCGTGATCGGTAAAAACGCTTAAATTAAACTGATAAACAGCGAAGTTTACAGGTAAGATACAGCTACCGTCTACGCTTTACTAGGCTTTTCTACTGCTACACAGAAGCCTATTCATCGTTTCAATTAACGTCGTCTTTGAAAGTAAAGCTCGGCTCCATTAATAACTAACGGCTGAACTTTAGAATCTGTGAACGCCGCTCACGTGATAAACGATGCTTAACCACCGTGAGAATCCTAAGTGCAGTAGCTGGTACGCTGATTTTTCGAACGATTTGAAATGTGATTGTTCTACGATTTTACGTAAAAAAATACGATCCATTTTCAACTATTTTATAAATATTAAAATGAAACATATTTAAAGTTAAACTATTTCGTCTCTTATTTTCTCTTACGAGCAGCTGTTCCCACATTTTCTGTAAAATCTAAATTCAAATTCTTATTAAGTGATGATTGCTGTTATTAATCGTAACTTCTATACACATTTTGGAATTGATCGTTTGGCCAATATAATCGTGGTAATCATATGTTATTACGGTGTTAATGAAATTTCGAAATGTTTCATTGCAACACATACGATGTATGCGTAAAACTTGTTATAGTCGGTGTTCAAATACTCTCGCGAGTCGATGCAAGAGTCAAGCTAACGTCACGATGAATACGCGTTTCGATAAATAAAACATCTGAAGAAATTCGATTCTCGTAAGAATCTACACGTTTCAGTTGGCGTAATTCATAGTCTTAAACACGAACGGTACTCGGGAAGGACAAAAATGCGAGATGCGCTTCAACAGCATGCTCGAAACGATCAAACGAATGTAACATTAAAAGTAGCAGGATCGATTTAAAATAAACAAATAAATTGCCCGATATAAAAAATGGACAATTTCAAAATCAAATTCTATTATTTCTACAAAACTCTTTATCGCTGTAGAGTAAAAGCCTACATAAAACGAAAACCATCCCGAAACACGTTGATACGAAATTTGTCAGGAAATTTTATGTCACGATCGTTCTATAATTTTATGTAAAAGATCATTTTTACTTCGTAAGCGACTATCCCCGGATCTCCTTTAACATTGAGATGAAAGTTGACAATTAAAGTTAATCGACTGCGGATGCAGCGATATCAAATTTTTAGTTGCTATCAAGCGACGTAATCTGGGAGAATAATCAATGTACGAGATCGGAGAGACCCCTGTTGCGCTTGGTATCTTGAAAACGCGTCAACTGGTTCTTTTTCACGAGGCCCCGATAGATTACGGCCGAAGGGGAGAGGTTCGTTATAATTCCGCGGAGCCTGCACGAGCGGCATTAATTCAATTCTTCACACTTGTACGAGCAAGCAGGTAGCGGCGCGTCTTGTCACGGGGAATTAAGATTAACATTCAGAAGCGGCGTGTACCGGAGGTCGTTAGCGATATTTACAAGTATGTACGGCCGAGCAATAAACTCGTTACTGCAGTTATCCCGGCCAACTGTAAAGCAATAATCGAGTCGTTATCCCGGTTGTAGGCGAGCATCCGAGTCGTCGTTCACGACCAACACGTCCAAACGATCCGCGATGTCTCCTCAGCGTCGAACGCCTTACGTCACAGCTTCGAGACACGTTGTTAAGGGTTCCACGGCCTATTAGATGCTGACGATATCGTTAAGTCGAGTCGACGATGCACACTGAGATGAACAAAGTGAACGATTATAGGCACAGAAGCTTCTGTGCTGTTTCACCGTTGTTCGTAGATTCTTTGACGCTACAACTGTGTACCGACGATTAAGGCACAAAACAGAGAAACTCGTGTTTAAGAAAATCGTTTTTATTTAATGCCACAAGGGTTGGACATATTGCGCGTTAAAACTATCAGGAGAAATGAAAGTAGAATTTACCAAGGATTTTTCAGATCTCAAGGAAATATCATTTTAAACACGAATTTCTATGAAGAATTATGAATTGGTTCGTTGTGGTCGCTTTGATACTTGTAACGTTAATACGTGTTTAATATAGGTACTCGAGTACTTAATTAATTAATAGTCTTATGATAAATTCAACGGCGTGCCAATACGTTTTGCAGCATACTGTAAGGTGTATATGTTCGTAGGAAATTTAGCGAAACACCGTTATTATTTTATTAAAATCGTTACTTGAATTTTAAAAGAGCATAGGTATTTCTCCGTGTCTTGTTTAAAGTAATATCGCAGCGGATCATTGTTGAACATGTTCAGTGTTAGACGCGAGATAGTACGGAATTTAGAAGCATTTAGAAATTTAAGGATAAACGATTGTTCGAGAAAGTAATTGATCTGCTTGCATTATTGTTTCAAATTTATGGCGAAATTGAAATTTTGCTTAATTTATTTGTTTGTCATCGGGACGGGCAGAAACGATCCAACTTTCAAGAAATCCTTCACGCGTCAACGTTCTAAATTTAGTCGGTCCCGATCATAAAGGCGTAGCGCCTCGAATCTGTTCTTACATCACCCGAATATACATACATACGTTGACTTCTGTGAAAAGAAATGGAAATAAACTCTCTGCCCCTGCCATCGAATTAAAGAAACATTTACACGTCTGTTTCGATCGACGCGATAAAAGAAAAAAAAAAAGAAAGAAGAGAATGCTTCTTCAAACTGTATTAAAAGATGATTCAACAGCGATTAACCCAGTTCTAGTTTAAATTTAATCCAAGCTTTTGACTGTGTAGCGAGGTCACGATGTTGCGAAATTATGGAAAGATCGAAGACAGCTTTTTTGAAATGTGATTGCTGTTTTTCATCTCTCGATGGATTATAACATTTCATTGCACACTTCATCGAGTCATCTGTCGTTTAATAATCATATATTGATAAAGTTGGAAATACGATTTTTTAAAAATATAAACTGGTTTGTTTATGTGAATATCTTATCCCAACTTTTTAATTCAAATCGATCAAGTTAATCCTATTACAAGAAATTATATTTCGTTAATTATTTTCTAACGCGCTTTAAATCATTCTTTGTCTAATAGACCAATGTAGGTATAAATTACCTAACGTGTCCGTCAAATCTAACATTTACAAAATTTATGAAGCGAAACACGTCGGTATATCTTGCGATTCTTCCAAGAATATAATTTGGATACTGTCTGAAATTCCAGAAGAAGAAAAAAGTGTAAAAAATTCGGAAGAAGGAATATGTAAATGAAGGAAAATTTCATCTCTGAAACGAAATTATCTCCGCTTCTCCGCATTTTCCAAATTTCTCTCATTTCCACAATTCGTCACGTGTTAACAGAGAACTCAAACAAGCCGCACGAAGCAAATTTATATTCAGCAGGAGTTCACCGAAGGAGATCAAAGATAGGGCGGTTGATCCTTGGCGATTGGCTATTATGCCGACGAATCTGTCGAGGAGAAACAACAGAAAGAGAACAGGAATGGCCATCGTGAGGCCACCGGTGAAACCACGTTTCACTTTCCACTACCAAAAGCAACATCGTTCATGTTGTACAAATACAAAAGCAACAGGTGGTGAGTGGCTTTGGGTTTAGGTTACCGGTTCAGCTATTCACTTTTATTCATGACTTTAGAGACAGAGAGAAAGAGAGGAAGGGAGAGGAGAATGAGAAAAAGAGAGAAGGTGATACGTACAAATCTACATTATTCGTGGGCCACTCGACCCTTCGAATTCCTTGCTTGGTCCACCTTCGAGAACCTCACAGGTTGCACACCCTGTGGTAATGCCTTTACAATAGAGTTAACGATCGGCTCACAACAGTCGAGTGCGGTCGACATCACCGCGAAACTTGTCCGAGGTATCGATATCTGGGCTCTCAGTAGCAATACCTTTGTATTTCGTGGACATTTGAAGGGTTGAAACTAAGGGAGGTATTACGTGAGTTAATCAGAAGCCAAACTGATCGACTCCATTTTCTGAAATTTTCTTCATTTTCCTGTCAAAATTGAACTATTGATCTCGATGGAGCGGTTTTAAGGTGACTCGTGTAGAGAGAAGATTTTTGTGACGAGAGTAGTGTTTCTTCAACGTTTTCGGACGTCAAGGTTTTTATCGATTGCGCGAAAAATTTCATTCTGCTGGTTACTAATAGTAGAAGCATAGCATTTTTGGTGTTCTTGTAAGGGAGACGTAATGCAGTAAAATGTCAAGTCTTGTTGGTTAATAATTTATAAAATAGTAGTATGTTTCGTACAGATATCAGCACACATGTTGGTTCATATATATATCGAAACCATGTCATGAAAAAAAATGGCGTTTAAATTTATCACCGTAATTGTCAGTGAGACAATCGCGCGATAAACATGTCCGATTAACACATCCGCCACTACCGACGCATTTGGCGTGTCAATTGAATTATTTGAGTAACTACCGACGCAACTGTTTTATTTCAAGCGATGCATGTTTCAAGAAAATAAATTAGAAATACGGATAATGGAAAGAGCGCCGTAAAAGACATTAAACGAAGATTATTGCTCTCGTGAAAAATATACAACTACGAAACGATTATCTCAATCTATTTCCGATCATAGGATCTTTCACACTCCATCTGTACCAGGAATTCCAGTCCACCGTATATATCAGTCGAAAAACAATCAAAAGAAGTAAAAAACATGGAGGATCTATCGAAAACAACGGAGAATAGCCCCATCAGATTTGTCGCGACAGGCCGCGTCAGTGGCCCACGGTAGTAACATGATCACGGTCCGACATAATTAAAGTCTTCCGTCATCGGTATCTCCTTGGCATCGAGGAGTGGCTATCTCGTTGCTTTTCGTAAATTTTCGAACAGAATATTCTCTCCGCTACAAAAGTCGCATTTCGTCTCACCTCTTTCATCCTCGCCTTACCATTCCTCCCATATTTCCTTTTTCTCTGGGAAATTACCGATTTCGCTGGGGCCCCATCCGCTCGAAAGATTCATAAATGAATTTATCGTAATTACACGGCCGGAATTTTATGCCCAGAATTAACATATTTATGCGCCGCTTCATTCACGCTGGCCGCGGCTTCGGGCAATTACGAATGCATATTTATTGTTACAATAATAGTCGTACCGTTAACCACGGTGGAAAACGCGCGCATTATAATTTAATCCTTCGTTATAACTGCACCGTGAATAATGGCCGACATCACAATGCCCCATAAAATACCGGAGGAACTATACGCGCCGGAGAAATGTCCGATACATTGTAACTTACGGTTAAACGTAACCGCTCTGTCAGTTTGCACGAGGGAGAGACGGAGATAGATGCGAACGTGGCGAGCGTAACCGAAGTTCTGCAACGCTTTAATCTCGATCGTAATTGAATTTATGGCTAATACGCTAGCGTTAATACGGTTCCCCGAGTTCGATCGCTGGGCCGCGAGAAAGATCGACGCTCTAGACAGCTGGACCATTTCTCAAGCCGCAAGGGAGCGTTTCTTTGGACAGGGAGTTCGCTGGAATTCTATTTGCTTCGTCAGCTCGTGCGATTTCCTAAGAGGAATTTCGAAGTATTTAAGGTGTTATGCTGGAAATTGTTCAATCTGGTTTCAACGGAGATCGATTTTAGGTTTGCAAAGGTTTTCGATTGATATCGGAAGCTTTATAGATAACAGAGTTGAGACTTAGGATAATGTTGGAACGGTGTTGATATTTTAGTTCGTTAAAATAACATGTTTTCCTTTTTTTTTTTTTTCATTTTTCGAGATACTTATCTTACTTACCCGGTGTTATTTGTAATTGATTCTTTGAATGGAATTTTTAGTTGGTAAATGAGATGGTATCGTGTCATAACGCGAGTAATAAGTTGGGCCATTGGTTAGATTTTTCAAGATACGATAAATTCCAATTTATCTCGATCGTGATTTCATGATTAATGACAATTCGACCGAGACTTCTCACTCTGTATCGACGATTAATATGATATATTAGCCCTTCTATATATATCATAGCAAATTGATGTGTTTGCTTAGGCAACACAGAATCGATTTCTTTTTCTACGATAAAATTTGACGACGTAATTTAACATTTCCATGCTTGAATCTCATTTTTCCTCTCACACGAGTACAAGTGAAACCTTCAACCACAAGAGAACGGCAATAAAAATATCGTTTTCTTTGTTTAGACCTGATTAAATTAATCTAGACGAGATATTTAAATATTTCTTTATAATATGAATAGATAGCTACGTTATTTCAGGAAAAATAAAATAAAGTGTTTTAATAGCAGCAATAGTTGCTATTCGTCGCTAGATCGACGAACAAACGGTCTATTGACTCTAAATGGAAAAGGACATCGGTGATCTGATCTAAGCGATCGCGGTTTCTTTTTTCCTCGCGCAAAAATACGCAATTTATTAATTAACACAGCAGTGTTTAAAGGCTGGCATTACTGGTTGACGGACTTCTATCAACGGATTTCTTTCATCGTCATTGTACGATTGTAGTTTTCTTGCGTAACGGCAACGTACAATTATCTAATTAACATTATGTGACTCGTCGAGTGGAGTAAACGGTGGCATGTAAGTATGTTCGTACATAGCTCGAAGAAAAATGACATCAAGAATGATCATAGTCCCCCATTGTTTCAATTTTGATTTGTTTATTGGATAAAGGAATGTGAATTAACGATTATATATATATATTTTTTTATTTGTATAAAATATATTGAACAAACGACACTAATTATTATTCTTATTAAGCAAAAAGTGTTATCCCTGAAGTGAAATTACCATTTTGGAAGTTTCAAAAAATTCGTAACAAAACTTCTTACAGCCGCTATATCTACGAAATTCCCATTTTTTTACAATTTCTAAATCTTCTATAAATGTATACGGAAACTTCAAATTTTTATTCTGTCGCGAGATTTATTTCCGTTGCGTTGCGTCATAGGTTGATGCATCTAGAATCGCGTACGATCGATGGTTTCAACTCGATATTCGATGGTTAAAAACGCGCGGCGATAATACGTGACAGAATTCAAAATAACGAGCCGATTCGAAACATTCTTTATCTTAACAATCGATCGTATTGCCGGCTTCTGACGCAAACTTTCAACTAGTTCTCGTTAACAAACGTGATTAGAGTCGAGTGACTTACGGGACGAACGAAAGATCTATCGTTTGATCTCTGTTTAACGCTGTTTAACGCACAGATCGTAGGATAGATTAGAAATTCTTGCTTCCGTAAATTTTCTACCAGGGATTATGTCTTTCTGAGCTTCTATGATCGATCGCAGTGATGCGATAAATGAAAAACTTGTAGCTTTTTGTAATTTGAAAATTGTTGCGACACAGTTACAATCAAATAACAATTTTTATTGATATATAAAAATTATTATAAAAATATAAAAATCAATGAAGCATGAAATATCAAATGTTCGATACAGAGAAGTAATTTAGTACGTTATGGTATGTTTATTGAAGAATGGAGGAGGATTAGTATAGAAATTGCTCAATTTATAGGAATGTAAAGGCAGATAAGACGCGCAATATTTGTGGATTGTCTTAGGAAATATCAGGTCTCTTATCGTTTAAATTTTATGGTTTAATTTTAGAGTATTTGTAGTAACGTTTTAGCTATTTATCGTCAAATATGTACTTTACTGATATATTTATCGAGCAAAAACGAAACATCGGACGAGAAACACACGGAATACCTGTATTCATTATCTAGAAGCCACTTTCCCACGCGACTAAAATTTTTCATATAGCAGCTTTATTAAAATCCATCTACTGCATAAAATTTCCTTTATTATGGACAGAATTCGTAACACTGCTATGTAAATGTATTCAAAGTTTTAATTGAATCTCTGAACAAAGCAGCACGTATACGAAATTTGAATATAAAAGAAGTTAAAAATTGTACAATTTGAGATGTCACATCTTTCTGTTTCATCGTAACAAACAATCATATACGATATCAGGTTACATTATAACTATCTTAATTAATGATTACCGAACTTTACGACGCGTGTTCCATTTCATTTGCCATGACTATGACACAGTGCATTTCGTCGAGGTGTAACTTCTAGTCCAAAACATACTAATCTAATCCAAATATCGTTTAAAACGGTTAGATACGTCCCATTTTGACTTCTCAAAATTCCATTGGTATAAATTTCGCTTCTTATTTGCAAGAAAGTCAGGTTTAAGGAAACGAGCAAAAACGGCGCGAACGTCGATTATAAACAAAATCGGTAATTAAACTCGATCCACGTTTATTGAATCGATTAATGTTAACTAGCACGAAGCGACTGTAGGATACTTCTGATTGATTTACTGGACGCACGTCCGACTTCGGATGTAGCGTTGGAACTCGCGATTCTCGCCGCTCTCTTCTCTTCGTCAGAAATCCGAAAGAGACGAAGCTCACCGGTGTGATTCACAGTCACGTGCCTTAGAAGATCTCGACCCGTGGCCACGAAGTAATTACGGGGACGACAAGATAAATAATCGTCCGCCCACGAAGCGCATAATTCCCCTGGCAAACCATAAAACGCCATGTAATTTGTTGACCGCTGCTCCGGGAAACGCTTTCCTGCTTTCAATCTTGACTTAACGTCGAAACTTCCCTAAACTATTCATACACGTACATTTCCAAAAAATTCGCACATCGAAACCACTATCCTTTCTTAATTTCTCCATTCATATTTCCTTCCTTCAATCAATCGTGTTCGTGGCTTATATTATATAAATTATTGTTAATGAATCGATGCAAGAAAGATTATACGTTTGTCGTTGTATCAATGCCTGATTAAGATTTTGTAAGCTTTTAATTTTACAATATCTTGCGTTAAAAATTATTCAGCTCGGTTTATAAATAGAAATTTTATTCTATCATGGACATTTATGCATTTAGATAAGATTTAAACGTACGAAATTTTAGCAGCAATTTTACAGCAAGATATCTAAACTGGTCTTTATACGTAATACATACTTTCTTTGTAATACAATAGGATGAAAGAAATGTGAGAGATTTATAGAGATTTACAGCAATTTATTAAGATTTAGAAATCAACCCCCAATCTTATAAATCTAATTAATATAATTAGAAAAACATCCGCAGTGTGTTTGCAATTATCTGAGAAATTTATGGAATGTACTTAAGTTACACGTACACAAACGCTGTGATTCATGTTCTGAAGCATGATCTCTGCTATGCTTCGCAAGCAGATCACGTGTTACAGAAACCTTGACAGAGCGTGGCGTCGTAACTGACCTATTGTCATTTAACGTTATCGAACAAAGACATCGGACACTCGGTTTCTCTGAAATGTATCTTACGGGTTATCCGGAAATATCGGGAAGACGCTAGCGTTTTATTCTTCTGTTTGTCAGTTCTTTTTACTCGACGACAAGCAGCTCATTTATACCAGCGATTAATTTCTGTTTTTCGAATCAAAACGATATCACAACCGGTTATAATCACTTGTTATTGTATTTCCTCAGAACCAGATAGTATCTTGATCAGAAACGACTACGATATTTTAAGTTTGGATCTGTCGTCGCACGAATCATAGACCTAGATCACTTTCCTTTTAATACTATTCTACCAACTTTCGTATCATTATATGCATTATATCGTATTCTGTATCGCCATCAGAGCTACTCTTTCAAAATCAGACAGCTACATTTTGAAGAGAACTTTTCCAAATTATATGCAAAATTTAAAAATTGTAGAATGCTCCGTCGTCGTCCACTAAGATTTACATAATTTTTAATTCCCTGTCATCGCTTTGCGTTTATTCGCCGTCTGTTACGTTCGTCTTTCGAGCGTTAAAGAGAATAACAATTTTCAACACCGTAGATATACAATCACAAAAGCATTCTTATTTCTATTGAAAATAATTTCAAACGAACAAACTTAACTGAAGCTACAAATTAAAAAATGATGTAAATATTAGCTAAGAGCAGCTAAACGGCGGAATTAACTGTCGATTAATCCGCGTAATTAATTAGTAGCCGGTCAATTAGCCGCGTCGATGTGTTATGCTGGTCGCAAACGAGTATCACGGGATGCTTAACGTCTTAATTGCCAACGCAGATTGTTGCTCGCACGCTCGTGAACGTTGGTTGCACAGCGATCCAAAGAACACCAGCTGTGTTTAATGCAACCGTTTGCACGATAATGCAACGCATAGCGTACTAGCTAAAGAGTTAATCGGGTCGGCTGGTTAATTGAGTTTCTCGACGATTTTTCACGACGAGCTTTCGCGAGTTACGTCGTTTTCAACGCGTATAAAGCGTGAAAAGGCACACGATGCAATAAAGTAGCGACGTCTAGGATAGTTAATGCAGTCGTTCGGTCGATAGTGCGATAGTTAAATCGTTTATTGCGGTTTTATGCCACTTGGCGGAATTTAAATTCAGTTTTGATAAGGCTCGCTCGTTTGGGACTGAAGTAACGATCAATTTAGATAGCGTCTCCGTGATAAGTCTATCGAATGGTATTTCAATTTCATTTTTATCGCTATTACTCTCTCTTAATTGTTTTCTATTGTAAATAAAAATTGAAAGCTTTTAAATGGATATAAGTCGAACTCGAATTAAAAATCAGATCAAAATTCAATCAGTTACTTATCGGGCGGTAAAATAACATCCTGTTGGGTCAAGTTGAATTGATATTCTTCATTTTCGAGATGATCTCGTATTAAATCAATCCCCTTTATAAAATGATGGTAAAAGAAGAATAATTTATTTTCTCGAAGAAAAAGTTCCGAAAATAAAATAATCCCAAGCAAGGCTAAATAAAAAATTGAGACAAGAAAAGAATAAAATATACGATAAGATTTCCTAATCATCTTTAAAGGGTTGAACTTGACTGTTCAATTAAGTTGCTCGCAGGTAGAGCTTCACGGTGACAATCATCTTCAAATCAATGTCACACGTCATTCGATCGATCGATAAGCGAAATAAAAATAGAAATTGTGTAACTACTCGTCTCCATTCAAATTTTGTATACCCACAAGGACCGCATTCTATATTCGTGATCCGATCAATGGACTTTATTACGTCAGGATTCTCTTTCGCGCAAGGTCAAAGTCTCCAGTCTTTCGTTTTCATTCGTCACCTGCGAAACAAAGGTCAGTTCTATCGTATTTCGGTGCTACGCTCGAAGTTTGTTTTCTAGAAGTCGGATTTAGAATTGGCAGAATCCGTTCGACCGTTGTTTTAGAAAACAATCGGCTTTTAGCAGCGGGTTTTAGCACGATCAATCATCCAGACTATTTTCAGATCGTTGACTCGCCAGATGCGAACACGCTCCCCTTGACATTTATTTTCTATCGCTGAATGATGGATTTATCATCGTGATACACGTGTCTTTTAATCTTGATATATACGTATTTCGTTACGTTGGAAATTCCAAAATTTTGTCGAGGGAGGCGGATTTTTCATCGCTTATTCTAAGATTTTTTTGAACATTTATTATACATAAAACGTTATTTTATAAAACGCTTATTAGAAATAAAAGCTTATTAGATATAAAACGTTAAAATATTATGCGTAATTTATATTTAGAAATCTTCGATCTAACGTAACATTCGAACTAAACTTCCTTAAAAATACGATCTGTCTTCATCGTGAAAAGCTCGAAATAATTGCTGAGTAAATTATTGCTTTCGATCCACGATGTATCTTTGCGAGTTGCAAGAAAAGTCGATTTTGCTTTTATCGTCGAATGCAAGCTTCAAATAAACGAAATTTCGTACGCACCGATGTAACATGACGCGTTGTACGACACATACGACCAGACAGCGGATGTTTATGCGTCTATAAGAAGTTTTTAGAAGCGCGAAACTACATGTACACGACGCGTACAGTATACAAAAATATACGACACATCGAAAGCAAAGTACTCATTGGATATATTTAGAGGGTGCGATAAGTTTCCACGATATTTAGGTTCTATTTCTTTGGTTTTATTTTACGTTAACGAAAATGTGAATTTGCACGAACATCCGCAGTCCATGTACGAGAGCTTGACGAACAATGAAAACGACTATAGTGTAATTAACGATAATGCCGATTGGATAACGAGTAAAACACGATTATACATGCTGATTTGTACGTATTTGTAGGTTCGATTAAATCGTTTGTAGAACATTCGTGTAATTGGCCCGATTGAACTTTATCGTTTTGATTTGCATCGATAGGATCGATGTAAATGGTACGTTTCTTGTTGGCCAGTTCCGATAGACTCGATTAAATCGAGTCGATACAGGACCAGTCGATATATCAACAGGTAAAACTGTTGCTTTCACTGGAACATTGATTTCCTGCGCGTAGCAAGCTACATTGAAACGTCGCCCCGAGAAATTTGCAGCCTTGTTCCGTTATCTTCGGTTGGATCGACGTAATTTATACAAAGCATCGTAGCACGTAGATACCATTTTCTGCTAATTACAGGTATCCCGCTGTTTCTGCTTCTTTTCTTCCAGTTCTTTTCTTTTTTCTTAATCCGACCTACTGTTTGTATGTTTTCCGATAAGAGGGTGAAATATATCAACAAGTAGCTTAGTAATTATTAGGTTGGTCTATGCAGAGTTGAAGTTATCGGTGCGCGTGATTCCTCGTTTCAATTTGATGTTACACATCTCCTTAAAATATTAGAAACCTGTCTCGTATGTTAAGATGGGCATGATTGAAATAATAAAAATTCGAGACTCGAGAGTAGGGAAAGTAGTGAAAAAAAGAGAAAATGAATACATAAAAGTAGTTAAGAAAGAAAATATTTCAGTTATATGGAATAGCCAAGCGACCTCGGCTCCGCAATCCACCTGTTAAGCTTCAATTCTTCAATAATTAACGCTAAATGTACATCTTATATATATTTACTGATATATTTACTAAATAGAATTTTATACGGAAAGCTTGTTAGGATTTTCGTATGAAATTATCGCGTGGAAGACAGGGAAGATATAAACAAAAAAAGTATAGACCGCGTTGTATTTCCTTGTCGTTCGTATAATAAGTTTGACAACATCAAAGTTAAAACGTCAATCTTTGATCCAAGAACCTGAATACATTTTTCTAGAGAATTAAAAAAACGAATCGGATAGTGTATAAAAAATATAGAGTACCATTTACAAAAATATAAGATCTCGTGCAAAAAAATGTGTTGGCCTCGGGATCATGCAGTCGTTTCCACCTGCAACGTCGTTGTAGACATACGTCGAAATATCTTTCCCTTGGAACCGGACATTTCTCGTTCGATCAATTTTTTCGTATCTTCTCCCATTTTGGCAAAAACTCGATCGATCATTCAGAATGAAGGATGACAATGAATAAGTATCACGCAATCTCTTTTCGCTGGGCAAATTCATTTCAAGGGGGTGAGATTGACCCCATCGGGCAATTTCTACATTTTGCATTGTCAGTGATAAATTTTCTACCACATGATAGCTTCTAATTAAAAAAAAAAAACTATTTTCCCATCTCTTACAGCTCGCGAGTTATAACGCAAAATCGGAAAATAGCCGGCTTTTCAGAGGTGTCGTAATTTCACCTCTTCGTAAAGTGAATTTGCATGCGTAATACATCCCTCACGTGTCCGCAGAATTTCATAATTTTTCGAATGTATGGGTTCCCTTGTAAGGAATCATAAGGCAGAGAAGAAAAAGAAAAGAAAGAAAGTAAGGGTGACATAATTTGGGTATGCGAGGGCACGTGACGACGCTGTGTCACGTGTCTTTGGGACGTCGCGTCTCATCGGTTCGACGATTAAAAGCTCGTTAGGTCGGCCGCGCACCAGGCATTCCTTGCGGTGCGGTGTCCGCGAGAGATTTAAGGCCCGTTCACAGAGTAGATCCCCAAAGGGTCTGCACTGGACGCGGAGGAAGGCGAGAGATAGGATCAGGCTTCTACATCCTACAGGATCGTGGTGAGGCAGCCTCTCACAGGCCAGCATACGGTATCTAATCTGGCCACTTTTGGAGCCGCGGGTAGCCGTGTTTTGGCCGGGGATCGTGTTAAGGGGATTTACATTCATTTCGATCCTAATAACCCGATCCGTCGGATCCCGATTTGGAACACGATATCCGTCCACTCCGTGTATACGTATACCCACGGTTTTCCTTTTCTCTCTGCTCCCTCTCTTTTTCTTCTTTCGCCTTCGTCTCTCTCCTAATCCTCTTCGAGAAGAGCATGCTCCTTCTCTCGATCTCTCTTTCGTTCGTTTTTCATGGACCGCGAGATACGCGACGAGATTCTTGAGTTAAGGACATTTCGGTGGATCTGTGGTAACAGTGTGTGAATTTTATACAGTGTGTGCATTATATTTCTTCCTTTTTTTCTTTCTTTTTTCAAATTTATAGCAAGTAATTACAAATAAAGGTCACGTGGAACTCTATATTTTTTGATTTTTTTTTCTTTTTTTGGTTTTAATGTCACTTTATGATTAAACAGAAGAATTTTAACGACGTACACGAAAATGGAAACCTGTTTGGTCCGAAGATATAAATCTTGTAAAAGTAGCTGATATATCGACGAAGTTTTGTGCAAGCCAAACGTATAATTACCAAGACAAATATTTATTACCGCTTTTTGCATCCTTCCAGCGAGATGAGAAAATACACATTCACCTGCAAAACTAAATGAAATGGCGGTTTTAATAAAGAATAAAGTGCGTTGGGTTTTAATACTGTTTCTTGGAAAACAAGATAGAAATTGTGAAGGTGTCAAAGGTTAAAAAGCGGTGCCACAATAAAATTCATTAACCTCAAATTCTAAACTTCTCGGATAAAGAAGAGACAAGTCACACTCCTGAAATAAATCAACCTTCACAACCGCGTCCATTCATCACGAAACAGGAAACCACCGGACGATTCACCCAGAGCCGTTCAAAAAGATATCTCGCCCGTCCTCCTTCGCTCAAAACACGCGTCATTCTTTCGACACAATAAGGCGACACAATTACTCAACGAAACAATCACACTAACCAGACGAGACTAACCCAGTCAACCGAGTAACCCTGCCTGCCCATAAAACTCGGATGTACACGTTTCAACAGCTTTCTC
Source organism: Bombus pyrosoma (assembly GCF_014825855.1). Taxonomy (NCBI): domain Eukaryota; kingdom Metazoa; phylum Arthropoda; class Insecta; order Hymenoptera; family Apidae; genus Bombus; species Bombus pyrosoma. Next base: position 6,038,100 of record NC_057784.1, read on the forward strand.
CATTGAAAAAGCGAGGGAAGCCGAGAAAAAAAGTCGGCTTTTAAATAACTCTCACGGGCCAGGTGAAAGGCGTAGGACGTTTCGTGTCCTTAACTTAAAAGCTCGTCGTGTCTACTGCCGCTAAAAGGTCTTGAGAGTATCCGGACACTTGCTTCTCTTCGATGGAATGTAATTCGATCAAAAATTTATTAAGGGGGGAAATTTGCAATTATTTTTTTCGTTGTCATTGTCGCAGCTACTGTTTTGTTAAGTATGTAATTATTTTAGAGTTATTACACTATTTTATAGCTATTTTATTTGCTCTGTTTTATGCTTAATATTGCCTAGAGTATTTTTAATTGTTACTTGATCCAACATTAGTCGTTCCGTTGATCTTATGTGAAACTTTTTGGAATTTTACATTCGCACCGGCGAATCGCTCTTCTCTTTGATCAGATCTTGCGAAAATAATCCGTTTTAGGCATCGAGTAAATGAAAATAAATTAAAAATAACTTTGCTTCCATGAACGTTACTTAATTAATTTGCGATTAAACCTACGCTCGTCGAAACGATAAAATTCACGTTTAATAAACATTCCAGTTACGGTTTACGAGTCGATTCATCGATATTTTAACAAACTTTTATGATAGGAAGAATAATTGATCATCTGGATATATCTGACCTTTGCTCCGCACAACGCCGTTACGTGTGTCAATAATATCACCGGCTTTCTTCGCCGGAATGCGAAAGATGTGTTCCGCCTTTAATGGTCTTCTTGTGTTCTCTTGTTTCGAGTTTATTGCTTTGCTGGACGTTTCTTCCGTGTTCTGTTTGGAATAGAATATTCCAGCATCGAGTAGTTATTCTCTGGAAGTGTATTCTACTTGACGGCAATTTCTCGACGTTCAGTCCTTTTGTTTCGCTTCTTTCCACTTCCAGCATTTTAGGTGACGGTGAAAGTATTTCGAGGATGCACACACACTCGAGGAACGAAGTGTAAAAGCCTTCTCTCTCCTCTTCTTCGCGCGAGTGGCCGAGTGACGAGTGGAACGTTGGAGACGTTTTTAGAATGCTTCACGTAATTGGAGGGTTTCGTTGACAATTAATGGACTCGATAAATAGAATAACCGCTACCGTAAATAGCCGTGTTAATGCATTTACAGAGTACGGATTGTTTGGAATTTCGAAATAGTATCTCGTCTTGGTTATTTGAAGAACATATAGAACGTGGAATTAGGTGCGAATCGCCTAGACAGAACGCCACTCGAGACTGTAACCCAACACGTCGTGCCTTGTCCAGCTTTATTATTGATTTATTATTCATTTATTATCGTTATACGGCTTACCATACGTGCGTCGATTAGAACGATAAATAATTACGACGCTGTTGTACGCTACAATTAATTGACAATTATTTGAAACAGCAGGCAATTTATTTTCGAGAATCTACCGCAAAGAACAGTCAGAAGCTTCGTGAGAAATTTAGAAACACTGCGTCGGTAATTGCCGTTTCTCTGCATTTCAATTTGCCAGCTTCATCGGTATGGTTTTCGACCGATCCCTGTGATACCTATCAAGAGAAACATCTTCGAGCCGAATAAAAAAGGATACCGCGTAGGGAGAGGGTGGTGCAAGAAGCGACGCCTAATGCGAGAAATAAATGAAAAGGAAGACGGAGGAAGGAGGAAGGAGCTGAGAAGATTGAGTGACGAGTCAGTGGACGCGACGAGGCGTGCACCGATCGCGCGGTTCGAGGCTTCATCACCCGCGGTCGCGTTCGTCGTAGTTCCTGTCGACGACGGGCGTGATGTGGCCTCAGGGCGAAAACAACACGCCCCTCTTCACCCTCTCTTTCTCTCTCTCTTCTTTTTCTACTTCCACGTAGACTTCGGAAGAGTTCAGAGTCTCTGTCTTTCTTCGTATAGTACGCGGTCGATCGTCCCGAACGCGGTGACTCTAACTCGAGCGAACGGTAATCCGTTCCCACAGACAAAAGGGCCTCGCGGCCCGTCGACTTCGATCTTCTTTCCACCACCTCGACTGGTCCGTGCCCGTGATCGTGTCTACCGTGCAGGTATGTAATAAGGATGTAACCCGAGCTGACCGGGACAACGAGTACCACGGTCCGCGATCGGTTCCACGGGACAGGTTCGAGGCAACTTGGATCGCGTACGATCTTTCGATCCACCAAGCCGCTTCCAGGAAAAACGCTCCTCGGACTAGGCTAGAAATTAGAGAGACGATGGTGTTGGAAAAGGCTTTGGGGTGGCTGAGAAGTTAGGGTAGTTGAGGAAGTGGGGTGATTGGGAAGGTAGAGCGGTGTCTACCTTAGGGTGGTAACTTAAAGTGTTAGTTCGTTAGACGTTTATGCTATTTCTGAAAATGCAAAATTGCACGTGACATGCGATGATACGTAATATGTATATAGTGTGATTGGTTATAGAGTACCGTTAAAATAATTAGTCAGTAAATGAGTTTTTGGTATCGACTGGAGAAATTTGCTGAGCGGTGAACAACGTCTGTTGGGAGTTTAGACTTTTTGCGAACTTTCATCCCGACTACTGTGCAAAAGTGTGTTCGATCCGTTACAGTCGTTGTAACTTTGGTGATAATCCACTGCAATCACGTGTTATTGCTTCCATCGTAGTAACTATCGCAACGCAAGAGGAAGAATAATTTGTGGGTAGAACTCACGAATTCTTGAAATGAAATTTCTCATTTATTATTTTTCTCCAAATAATTTATTTATTCAGGTATCCGCTATGTGGAAAGGAGGTGGTGGCTGTAATCCTTTTGACGATTTCATATTCATATGATTTCCTCTAATTTTAATCAGATGATTGTTGTAGTTATACGCGATAGCTAAAAATCTTCTCGTGATATTCTTCTTGTTCAATTTTTGATCAGCCGTCGATAGGTCGGTATTGTTTATTTATATTGCCCCATCAAATTGGATCTTCTGAAAAACATCTCACACGTACCAGCCTCGTAACTAATAATTAATAATTAATAATTGGTACTTCTCTGACTTTGAGAAAATATTCATCAGCTAAGAGCAGCCTAACCATATCCCCACACAACATGTTCGCCATAAGAATGCTGACATTGACATCGATCGATTTGGAACGCGTCGGAAGTTCAAAGTTCTTCTCGTTAGGAATCTGCCATGAATTATTTATTCGCTGATCAATCGATGGTCCGGCGTTACGTCCAATCTTCCACGATTGTGTAGCCGTGCAGGTATGCAACAAGGATGTAACCTAAGCCAGGAGGACGTCGACGAGATTCGAGACTGTCCACGAGTCTCGAAAATTCCATACGGAGATCGAAGTTCGCATTCTGTAGGCTTCCAGGAAGTATGGTCGCCTCGTTGTCCGAAATTTAATTCGAATTTGCCGCCAGTGACCGCAAAAATTGTTGTGATCGATCGAGATCATAGCTACGGGCATCTTACGCGGCCATAAACGAAGATACGAAGGAATTTACCGGCTTAAAGTTGAAGAGCTTAGTTCATCGAGCAACTTGTAAACAGTAGAACGAAAGAAGCTATCGATTTATAGTCGGATTTTTCAGTTTCCGGAAAGAAAGAAAGTTGAAGTTTATGGTTCATCGGGAAGCAAGAAATTATCTATTCAAATTCAAAATTTCCAATTCACCAAGCGATCTGTACACGAATTAATGAAACAGAACTTTCGACTCGAAGTCCAAATTCTCGATTCGCCGAAGAAATTCTAAAGGAAGAACTTGTTAACGCAAACGCGAAATTCTTCCTTTACCAAGCAATCTCTGGACGAATTCGTAAAAGGAACTATCGACTCAAAGTCGAAATTCTTAATTTACCGCGTAAGAAAACAGAAGAAACAATCGATAGAAAGTGGAAGTTGTCGGTTATTTGCCGTTCGATGCTTGTTGAAGGACTGGTAATCGTGCGCAGCCGAGGTGGAAAGAGCCGAGAGGGTGGCGGGATGAAGATGAAGAAGCGTGAGATAGGTCGTCCAGGAGCGAAGGCTCTTGCTCTTCACCTGGTACCATCTAGAGAGCTCGACAAACACTTGACAGAGCTCGCGCGAGTCTTCTTCAAAACACGGGCCCCATTGTTGCCGTGTCATCTCTTTGGGGCCTGGGCCATTGTCCTCCAACGCGTGCATTACCAATCGTTCAGATCGATCAACCTCGTGTCTGCCATGTTTGATTCAACATTTAAAACCGTCTATTTAAAAATAAGGAGACAAAAGAAACCGACAGTGAAGATATTGCTATTGGCATACTATCAGAAGATATATCAGTGATTGTAATTGAAGAGCACATTGACATGATAAGGCTACTGTTGATATAGTTGAACAGGAGAAAGCAAGCAGTTAGTTATAAAGATAAAAAAAGATAAGAAGAAAAGAGTTTATAAAGTATAATAAGATAGCAGAATTTTACAAAACGGATTTATATGCAATAATAGCAATGAATGTAGTATGTATCACAGAGTCTGATGACTGTTATCCACGTAATAAAACATTGTTAGCACAAAAGCTAGTAGAATTCATAGCGTTATCAATGCTAAACTTTCTTTCATCCGCTACCAGATATGTACGCGCGATATTCAACTCCAGAAGCAAATACAAAGGGAGATTTAGAAATAGGCGACGGGTTAAAAGTATATGAAATTTTGAAATTATTTTGTCCTAGGAAAAATGTAACTCGTCGTTTTTTATTCCTGACGTGTGAAATTATTCGAACGACGTCTATACCATCCAACTCTTGCTTCTCTTCCGTACCAAAATTGAACCAGAAATTCTATACGGAACCCCTACTTGTCTTTTACGATATCAAAGCGAACTAAAAACCCTCTGGTATTCGTGAAGAACGATCGAAAGAGAGACATGGCGTAAAATCTGCTCGGCAAAATCTTCAGGAAGCAAGAGAGTGTGGAGGTGAGGAGGGAGGAAGAGAAGAAGAAAATGACGTTTTACGCTCGAGTCGGCGTTTCTGAGTAGCGGCGTGAGGGAGGGGGGTGGGGTCGTTTAAAGCCCCATAAAAGAATCATCCGGGACATCTCACTGTCTGAGAATTCGAATTCCCGATGATCAGCGAACCGATAAAGGAGCGCTCTTGGCCGAGCTTGGAGAGACGAAGTCGGAGGTGTCGAGGGATCCGTTTCCAGCGAAGCGGAAGTGACTTCCTGACCGGAGATCAGCTGACGCCTGGGCGGTTCGTCTCTAGTGAATGGAATATCGAGAGCAAAGAGTAGAAGAAGCAGACTGTGGCCGCTACTCTCTCTTTTTTCGGGGCCTCGAATCATGCTGTGAAGAGAGCTTTGGAAGAAGAGGTGGAGGAGGTGACGAACGAAACGCCGCCTGGTGGGGAGGACCACGAAAAGAAATCGACCACGAGAGGACCAAGAGACTGGGAGAGATGGGAACGTAAGCGGGAGAGAAGAGCGGAACGTGTACGAGGCACTGAAACAAGAAGAACGGAATAAAAGGTTGGTCTGGACACGAAGGTGAAGCTGAGAAACGGGCCTGGAGGTGGAGAAGGACTGGAGAAGAGAACCGGCGGGGGCGGGGCCCAGAGTCTGGATACTGAGATGGAGCCGAGTTCACCATCTTCGTTCATCTCGGGACCCAACCCCCTTTTCAGACCCAAACCTGGCCCATCTTTTCCCTTCTCTTCTCTCTACCCTTCGTTCGTTCACTATCTATGTTCTTCTTCGTCTTCTTTATTCTTTGCGCCTTTCCTTGACCTTCTCACCTCTGCTTCCAGCGATTCCGAGGAATGGCAGGAAAGAAGATTCGAGCAAGGAATCTTAAGAAATGAATGCGAATTGTCGAAGCGAAAAGCGACTCAGGCCACTGCGATTTTCAGCTCGACATTTAACGCTAAAAACATTAGCAACGTTTCTCTTAAGTACTTGTCTTTCTTTCAAACTTCTAAAATCCACGAATAATAATTTTCGAACTCGTCAATGGGTCGTTCAATTTCCTACAAATTCTTGCGAATCGTCCATTTGCTGCAGAAACGATACATTAAGAAAAGACGCCGATTTCGACATATCCTTACACTCGCCGGCAAAATATCAACCAATCAATTTCTCTTCGCGTATTTCTTTATAATTCCATAAGAAGTGTCAACAGTGTCAGAAACGATTTACTTAATTCTTCGATAGTCAAAATGACCAAATAAAGGGGGACACTTTGATTTATTCTGTCGAATGAAAACGATGCTTGAAACACGTCACGATATCTAATAACGTATCTGATGCCAAGCCATAAAAAGTAATAAAGAGCTCCTCGAAGAGCAGTATAAAACGGTGGTATGAAACGGAGCAGACAGTAAATTCATAATTCGCCGATAAAAACTTGGCGTATACGGAATTAAAATTTTTCTCCGGCTGACGACGTAGTAAAATATCACTGATATAACCAAGCGATATCTCTTCCCTGTCCAATCTCACGAGAACCATCGTACAAATGAAAAGTAAAAGCTAAAGTAAGAATCTAACGCGAATGACGCTGTTCGGAAATACGGAATTGAAATTGCTTGGCTAACTCGAGTTGGTTAGCCACGTAGCAGCTGGTCGTAGAATTAACACGGCCGCTTGGTCGTACGAGATAAGATACGATGCATGTAAACCAGGTGTAAGTGATAGACGCTCGATAATTAACGGGTATCGAGGTGAGAGATGAGGCAGAGATAGGTTGCTCGAGCTGGAAGACATTATCCCTGTCGTATCCATCATCCACCGAAAACTGGTTTGCTTTTTGTCTTTTATTCGCCTTTCGTAACGTTCTTCCACTCGCTAGTCGTTCGAGTTTCTTCTTCTTCTTCTTCTTCTTCTTCTTTTTCTTCCTCTCCTTGGCGGTGTGGAAAATTTTCGCGTAAACCTGTCGGCGGCCGTGTTTCACGCGTCGTCGACGATCGGATTGTAATATCGTGAGGTGTGTCACGCGCGCATCGCCGTCGAGGAGGAGCTACGCGTCGATACGCGTCCATTCACGCTCCGCTGATTTTTCAGGCTTCGAGACAAGTTGCTCTGCACTTTCACTAACCTTTCGCAAACCAATTTCGGCGAGATCGTGTTTCGTCTGGCGACGCGCAGACGCCTGGATACCTTGGTTTCTATTTTATTGTCTAATCTCACATCGAAATGGTCGAAACTTCTATTTTGATACAACTCGCGTTATTTAACTTTCCAACGAACAAACTATGTAACAAGAAGGAAATAAAAGAAGCATGACACCGATAATAAAGCGATAAGTGGCCGTCGACTACAAATATTAGAACATGTGATAATATTCGACGCAGATTGAACGTGTTTCGCTGCTTTTATTTTCCAGTTACTTTATTACAAATCAGGTCGTTTCGTTCGCGTAATACGTGTCTTATGTAAAACGCCAAATGCTACTTTTCAATAATAATCGATAAACAACAACTATTACGCGTAACCACCGTGATTACGGAGAACCAAGCCGGTTACGTTTTGACTTGCAGTTTCGTCGTTAACATATCGCCTTTAAAAAATAAGCGACAATCCCAATATCTTTGAATAGCGTGTACCTGATCGAGGATCAAATGCAAATGAAACTTCGAAAGAGTACTAAGATGACTAATAACCAATAAGAGCACGAGGGAAGATCAAAAGGAGAAAAACAGAAGGGGCATAGAAGCGGCAAGAGAAACGAGTGGGAGGATGGAGAAAGAGGACGAAGAAGGGAGGAAGGAAGAGCGAAAAAGTAGAAGGAGGTGATAGAAAATACAAAAGGTGGCCGGGAAGAATGGTGAAGAGGCCGAGAAATGTACCGGCCGTGGTGCACCATAGGGTGCCTTGTTCACCCAGCGGGGAACCCCCTGAGCCCCTCCCAGACTTTACATCTATTTACAAACATTTTGGCAGACCGGAGATAGAATGAAACGGAGAATGGTAGAGAATGCACGCGGTCGGCCAAAGCCGAGAATGTCGGCCCTTATGAAAATCCATTTCGGCTGAAAAATGGCCTGGTCCGTAATCCATTAGGGGCACAAGGGCAGAAGGGAGTCAGACACGGGGGTGAAGAGGAGGTTTAAAAAAATAAAAGGAAAAAGGAAGGAAGGGAGAGAAAGAATAGCGATCACAAAGAGCGTGCGCGAAATATTCCACGAAACGAATCGTGATTCTTGACTCGGGTCAATGATCGAAAATACGATTAAAGTATTTTTAATTAACACGCCGTTGATACGATTTTTCGTAGCCTCGTCTGAACGAAAGAGGACTTTCCGATGTTCGTTGTTTAATCGCGTAACTTTGACGCTTGTTCGGCTTTTCCTTCTTATTTCTATATATACATATCTGTTTTAATATTTTTCGTATTATAATTTCGTATAAACAGTCTTAGAGACAACAGTAGTTTTGAAGCTACTCTGCTTAATCTTTAGAAGTTAACGTCGAAAAAAGACACATTTAGACATGTTATCGGAAAGGAAATTCCACTCTTAGTACATTTTCTTTGGATTAAAAATCAATAAAGAAGTCAAAGAAACGTAGTTATTTCAATATTCAATGTTATTCGAAAGATAGGAAAGTTACCGTTTGCAGGAATTGCAAATAACACCGTAAGAGCGTTTATTATGGGGTACGGTAGTATCAAAATAAGTATTCATATGGGAGAAATTGAATTCGCGATAGCGTGCCGGGATTAAAATAAAAATTTAATAGCAACATATAAATTGTCACAAATCCTAATATTATGCAGTATCCACACAGTAAATTACCAGACAAAACAGACGCGTAAAATATTTCCATGCGAGCCCGAGCATTGACTCTTTTACTCTTTCTCAAGTCTAATGTTTCCCTGTCTATTTGACAATGTGCTCTAACATAGTACACACTGTTGGCCGTGCAAATTATTAACGTCCGTTCAAACACGCGCTTTCTTCGGAAGCGATAAATCATCGGTATGAAAACACATTGTGTTTGCCCTGTGCACTTCTTCGTTGTGTAAATTTGCGCGGGTTCCACTACGAGCAACTTCGTTCCATACGCGGATTCAATGGAAATCGTGGATAACTATGGGAACAAAGGTAATTTTCGAAACTTGGGCCGCGCCCTCGAAACGGCGATTCACGGTGACAGATCGCACCCATGAGTATTCGATAACAATGGGCTTCCCCTTGTGCCGATTATCCCGCGATGAGTGCGCGATTATTCGGAGACGCATTTTATTGCAACATGTGGCCAATCATTTTGTTCGATCTCTTGGTGAGCGGAAAAATAAAACGGAGAAATTTAAAAGAATTATAAAAGTAATTCAAAGTTACGATTATGAAAAATATTTCAGAGGGTGAATGTACTTATCGATTCGTGAAATGTCAAGTTCAGTTACTTTTACGGTTATATTTAATCTGATACATTTTCTCGTTCGGTTAAAGCCGGAATTTTCTATCGAATGATGTCCTCAGATATTTGTAATTGTAATAATACATTCTTTGATGAAAATCTGATATTCATGTTATATGGACAATACTTTATGTAAGAAATTTTACCTTAGGGAATAATAATTTATTGTACATAATATAACTAGGCATTATAAAATTTATATAAGCATTCAGTATTTATTTTTTAGTAATTTTTTTAAGTATTCTTTTACATAAACAATCTACTTATTTACATATTATAATATTTAGGCACGACATGTTTTGTTCGACTCCTCTAACATATCCTGAGAAAGGGTGAGACAAACCATCAGATATAGTATTACAAGTTTCACATCTTAAACATCGTCATACACAATTCCTAAATTTTTAATTGCTATTTACCATAAAAAGTGGAAAGCGTATATCTTTTATCTCCAATATCACAAAAGCAAGAATTCCGTGAGACATTTTATTACGCTGTAAAGAGCCATAAACCCCGTGTATTCGTGAATTTGCAAGTTTTAATTAAAAACATTAAAACTTTGTAATTTTAAATTCGATTAAAATTTCAATGCAAAATTATCTTCACGCCTCTCTATATGCAATTCTATTCTATTCTATTTTACGCTATTCTGACGCCAGGAAACCAACAATCCTTTGTCATTTTATTGCACTGTAAAGAGTTAATATCGCTGATATTCGTGAATTTACAAAATTTATTTTCCAAATTAAAATCTTTTCAATTTTAGATTCCATTAAAACTTCAGTACAAAACCCTCCAGCCCTTCTCACCTTCGCACACAATAACCCGACATCCGATATCTATTCTATTCTGACGCCAGAAATTTTATTACATTATCGAAGTTCCAACTGCAAACTAAAGTTCCGATCCCGAAGCAAAAGTTTAGCCATTAGAATTTCAATGCAGAACCCTGGAAATCCTTCTCGTCGTCGCACATACTCCACCCTACGTGTGCCAAAATTCGTGTGGAAATGCATGCGACGCCAGTTGCATCGGAACTCAAGTCGTGCCATTGAAACGATGGTTTAAGAAGGCGCGAGAGGCGGCCGACAATACCCGGTTCGACAGCGGGGCACGAAAACGAGACGGACCTTACAATACCGCGAATTTGCAGCTCTCCTTGCGGCAATTAGCCCCTATTGAGCGGTGCACGACAGCTCGAGGGACCGGTCCCGCCTTCTTCTTCGTTTCGTGCTGCTCGACCTCCCTTTTCCTCCCCTTTTTCGTCTCGCGGGTGAAAAGCGGGCTCGTTGCTCTCGCGGCACGGTGTCACGGCCACGTGCACGCGATCGCCACAAGCGAATCGCACGCCCATCGGCTGTCGGATGAATTTCAATTAAGCGGCACACACGCGGTCCGCCTCTCTCAATGAAACGGAGCTGCACGCCTGGTGCCGTGCCAAGCGTCGCGCCAAACATGTCACGAGATATCGTGCACTGGCTCAATAGCTATCCTTAAATCCTTTTCTCCGTGGCGGAACCGATTCAATGAGAAGAATTCTTTCGTTGCTCTCGGTTAATGATCTTTGCGTGGGGACAGTTTGACGCAGGATTTTCAAGTTTCGATGTATATAGCAAGGGAGAGGACTGTTCGAGATTCAACGTGGTAAAATTCAGAAGCTCGAACTTTGTACCGCGCGAACAGTATGTTGTCAGCGGATTTTTACAGATACAAATTCATATTTGTGTTAGACAAGACGTGGAATCCAGCCAGAGATTTGTTTCTTTGTGTATTACATACATTATAAATTTCTCATAGATGAATAAAGATCCGTAAAGATTACGTGTCTGACTTGTCGCATATTGTGAGATATTAGTTTTTAGTTAATAGTGGAAGAATTAGAAAATATTGAATACTTTAGGTACAGTAGGAAATAATATGGATAAAGTGACTAAGAGTCTACAGCAATCGTAGAATTGAAATCAGTTTCCCTCGAGTCTTACAAGCTTCTCAAATTTCCCACAAGTGCACGAACCTCTGCGCTCTAATTCTTAATTAAACTACTCGCAGGAACTATCGACTTGTTTATGTCGTAGAAGAAACCAAAAATAATACCTGTAGTTGTCTATCAAGATTATTAAATTAAACAACAATTTTCTCGAATTCCCGTAGCTTGCCAGATGTCTCATAAATGCATAAACTTCTACACTTAATTAATCTACTCGCCACAGCCATGAATAATTGACTTATGTGCAATTTACATGTGAAATAAACTAGACACAAGCCTCGTGGTTGCCTACGAGAATTGTTAAATTAAACAAGATTTACTCGGATCCCCCATAGCTTCCTAAATTTCTCATAAACGCATAAATTTATACACCCTAACTTTTGATTAATGTACTCTCTGCAAGCCACGGATAACTTACTTATATCACACAATAAACCGAAAACAGCCCCAGTAGTTGGCTACGTGAATTAAACAGGGTTTACCGAAATCTCCATGGTTTCCCATGGACCTAAAGTCACTGGTATCCTCGAGCACACTTTCTCGCGCGTTCTATCGACCATCAATGCTTCTCCTCCTGTCATTCAGGTATACAACCATAATGCAGAAAGCATAGAGAAGGATGTCTTCTGCTCTTAAGTCGCAAACGAGAGGAAAAAGCGGAGAAGAATAAAAAAAGGAGAAGAGGATCGCCGTGACTGAATGATCCTCGATACCGATCGTATTTATACTCCTGTTTGCCTGCTAATTCGCCACGGACACGACCCTTAAAATCCTGGTGTCCGGCCAACACACGTATTCGTTTCCCGTCCCACACTCGTTCCAGGGGCTGTTCGTTTACCTGGCCGAGCGGTTGCACGCGGCGCGACGCCTTTTTCCGCGTGCATCCGCGTGAAATCGCGTAAATCCTCGTCCAGACGCGCCTGTAAGGAAAATCGCGTTAAGCGGAACTGTGAAGGAAAAACTAGCTCGAAAGGAGGGTCCAATGTGGTTCACTGTGTGCGAAGATGAAAAGAGGAGAAAAAGGCTGTTGTTTGCGTTTCACGGATGGAAGACGAAGTCGAGGGATTGGTCTCGCGCGAGAGGGTGCCTTAAATATGAGACAGGTCCAGAGGATTTTCAGAGTCATTGGTTTTCTCTGTAATTTTGACGGGAAATTTAACCGCGATGAGGAAAAGAAATTATTCTACGGTTGTGTTAACATATTAGATTGTCCCTAAAGTTTCTTTCGTTTTATAAGTAAACAATAGACGCACAACATTTTTTGTTTTATATTCTTTTTATTGAATTATGTATGATACGTTTCGTTCTATTGAAACAGACCCAAACTTTTTGGACGACCTAATATTATGAACCTGAAATCCATCTTTAATAAATTATTGATGATGGAAGTAACAAACGATAGATATACGGATTCTATTATTCATAGAAATATTCAAATTCTATTATTAATAATAGAGATTAACGATATTTCTTATGCTTTTGCAAGCAATAATATAGTAGAATTCTGGATTTATTCAATTTGTGTTGGATTTCTAGAAAGGATTAGGTTCGTGGAAAAATAAGCGCATTTCTCGTATAGTTAGTTAATAACTTGTTAAGCGTAACTTGTAAAACGTAGAAGAGCATTTCTTCTTCATTTTTGTTGCGTCGAATATCTTTAAATTATTTTTGATTTGTTGGCATTCTCATTGTCCTAATGCCATCATTCCACAGTTATGGTTGAATTACTAAATGTTGCAAATTATCAATCGAGTAACCCGAGGATGCGTTTTGTTACAGAGGTGTAAGGAGAAGCTGAACACCCTGGCTATCTCGGTAATGAACCAGTGGCCGGGAGTGAAGTTAAGGGTGACAGAGGGTTGGGACGAGGAGGGAAAACACGCGACGGATTCGCTGCATTACGAGGGACGTGCCGTCGACGTGACGACGAGTGATCGGGATCGCTCGAAATACGGAATGCTGGCGAGGCTGGCTGTTGAAGCTGGTTTCGACTGGGTCTACTACGAGTCTAGGTCCCACATTCACTGTTCTGTCAAGTCTGGTTAGTATTCTTTATTCATTATTTTCTGTAATTAGATGGTCTCGTTAACTAAATCATTTTTCTGCCGGAAAAATTACTTCAAACATAAAATTAATTAATCAGATCTATTATAAAGAAAGTTCTTTCCTCTTCTTTTTTCTTTTTCTTTTACCTTAAATGTAGGATAATTTCTAGAATTTAATGTACCGAATTTTTGCATACACGTCTCAAATTTAGATATTTTAAAAGTACTTTAGATTTCATGTAATTTTTAGAGAAATGAACTACTTGAAAAAAAAAAAAAAAAAAAATTGGAACTACATTCTAAATTTGTAATATTTATAATATTTTAGAAACGCCATTGCTGAATTTCCATTAACTTTTAAAGAAATAAATGGCGTTTGAAAAACGTTTTTCACGTTGAAATATCCTAAGTATTTTAAATGTAGGCATTTATCGATAAGAATGAAGAGGAAGTTATTGATCGATAAAAGCAACCTGCCGAGAAGCTGCAGTCGACGCTCTCGTGTAATTTGTCCTTACGCTCCTTTAATTCGGCGGCTTCGATTAAGTTCCGCGTAAATTTCAATTACCCGGGGCAAAAACGATTTGCCTTGTCAGAACCATCGGTGCAACAACGTTGCGCAAGTCGGTCGATAGTCTCTTGCATTCTATTTCCACGTTTCGACCAGGGAATATTAGATCTTTTAATATCGTTATATTATCTTGCTAGAAAGAAATTTAGAAAAACTTAAGAATCAATGGAAGTTATATAAACATTTTTAAATACAATATTTAATATTCTTGTTATAATATTCAGTAGATGAAACAAATTTTTACTCGAGTTATGTTTCTTTGAATTACCTTTGTAAATGAGTAATATTAAATTGCAGATATCGATGACACGGTGTTACTCTTCAACATATTTTTCGAGAAACGATGCAACAAAAATTTATTCGCTGGTTCGAACAGATCTAGATTTATCTATAGATGCCCGATAAATCGTATTATCGCTATCAATCAACATTCCAGTGGAGACACGCGTTTGGATGTTCCGCCTTGTCACGGTCACTTCATTCGTCACACCGAAATAACGTTGGCGAGCCAATGTTCGAGTCACCTAACCATGTTATACGTTTGTAATCGTTTCCGGCACCTAATTTCTCCTGAAATCTGTTTAAATCACGCGCGCAGTTTACAATCCTCCAGATATCACCGTGTTTTATGGAATAAATGAACGAACGATCTTCGGCCGTGGATCAACGATCGTGGAACCGTTTAGTAATTAATTTCTAGAAGCCTGAAAGCTTGCAGTTTACGATGCGAAGTATTATTTCTACGATTGCGCAATTTTGAATTGGAGATAAGAAGAGAGAATTACCTGCGGACAAACAGATTTGTTAAAAATGTATAAACAAATATTTATAGGTTAAGAAATATCACAAGATAATGACAACAGAATACACCGTGAATCCTTTTCGATAATCGATGGCTATTTCAGTGAATTGTGGTATCAAATCCGTTATACGAAGAAATTATAAACAATTCGTCGTGTGTACGATGATATTTTATCTTTACTTTGATCGATGCTTGGTTGGTTTATTTACGGAAGAGCACCACTGCTACAAGAAAATCTACTTGCTGCGCCATTTGCCTCTCCGCCAAGAGGTAGTTATCTGTTTTACCGACTTGTATAGATCTTCAGGGTATTGTAGAAAATGATCGCACTCGGTGAAAGAAGTTATTCTACGAGGATAGAGGCAGTGAAATATATCTTGTATGCCAAGACCTATCTATCGAGGATAACAAAGAGTAACGCGACAATTCTTCCACGTGTTTCACAGTCTTATTCATGCAGCATATACATAATATATATTTTGTCAAGTTTAAACTGTATTTAAATATACTCTTTAAACTCTAAACCATGATTGCCTCACGGAATTAGAAATTAAAAATAGTCGATCGAAATTCTAATTGAGCGCGATTCCATATAATATCGATTCTTTAGAATATTCGTGTTACAGAATATTCTATTCTATATGAATTAAATTCCATAAGGAATTATATTTCTACTCGATTCTATTTATTTATCTGCATAAATCCACAAATCGTGAAAAGACGCGACTGAATGAAAAGACACAAGATAGAAATAGAAGAACAAGAAGAGAAACCGATAGTTCGAAGCTCCAGGAAAGAGTTAAATAAATAAAGATCTAACACAAGCGAAAATTCGACGTACAATGGCACAGTTACGCTCACCTTTCCAGAAAATGTTAGTACTTTAAGCTTCCCCTTGAAACTCGCCTTATTCAACGCACACGTATGCAAAAGTTGACGTTGGCAAAACGAATGGCAAAAGAAAACGACGCGGAGGATGATGGTAATTGTGCGCTCGACTGACGAAAAACGACTAGTTTCCATGGATAAGCCCGTGATCGAAAGGCGAAGAACCAGAGGTACGGCCTGCGTCGTCTTCTGTTACTTGAAGCAACCATAACAGTTAAAAGAAAGGGGACAATACAGGATGATCGATTTCTCGCGTCTTGTGAACGCAGCATAAGTACACTTCGAGTTGCAGAAGCACTGACGATAGAAGTTGGAACTTACAGAGGTAAACTTTGATTTGTAGAGATAAACTTGGACTTGTAGAGGTCTGAGTATTCGAAAGCCGAGTTTCAGAGGTAGAAGAACGCATCTATGGATATGTGGCAAATAATTCGAGTTGAAGTAAGTTTTATTGCAACTTGCAAAGGTTTTCGTAACGGAGCAGAAAGCAACGAAGAAAATTGTAGTCTTACAGAAGCTTTCGAGTTACGGAGGTTCGACTGTGATAGAAATAAATAAAAATGAACGAAGAAACAGTAAAGATGTGAAACTAAATTTCTATTCTATCGTACTGTATTGTATTTCTTTATAGTATCGAGGCTTCTGCCTATTACAATCTTTTCTGTGCACGTTTGATACATCTTATTTCTATCGTAATCTATTCCTTGCAGTTAAGTCTTTATTCATTGTCTATTTGAATTTATAGAAATCTAAAATATCTAGCTATATTCTAAATTATCATATAGATTATATCGTATAAATTATTATACTTATATCCTCTAGTTCATTTCGTCTCGTTATTCTAAGACATATCGGCTAAGGCGTCTGCACGTATATTTCTATGCGACAATGCTGTATAGCATATGCTGTCAGTCTTTGATATTTTATTTCAGTTTTGCTCGTTGTTCTTGGTCTCTTCTCGACTTCGTGCTTTCCTTTGTGAAGTTTGCTAGTTTCAATATGCGCTTTACGGTTTTTATTGTTACAATTTCTGTCCATTTCTTATTCCTCAATGTAGTTGGTCTGATTTCTCTACGCACTGTGCAGTCGCTTGGTACATGCCTTTCTATTTTCTGTTTCTCCGGCCTTACATGGTCGACACGATTGGTCCTCTTTCATGTTACATTTCAGTTCATTTTCTATCACCGTTGGTCCAACTTAGTTTGCCAGGCAGTCTTAACCACGCAATAATTTCTTTTGTCGACAACGTGCAACTAGATTTAAGTAAAGATGATAAGCACGACAAAGGTAATAAAATGGCCAAATATTTCTATCGTATAATTCAACGTTGTCGATTTTCGTTACGCGACGATGCAAGCGAGAAACGTTCCCAGAATGATTGGACGAAATTTCTCATAAGCTACATACACCGCGGGTAGAAAAGGAACGTTAAAAAGGACCAAACACAAGGATTCGGGGGTGCAGGCTCGTTTCGTCGGTTTGGCCGAGGCTCGAGTTTCAAAATAAATGTCAATAAATCTAGGCTTGCCTGTCGGCTCAAATTAGATTCCAGCGTAACAATCGCTGCGAAATCGATACGAGCCGAAAGAACGATATTCGAGAGACCAAGGGAACGGTCAGTTAAGAGAAACAGGTATCGTCTGTGGACGCGAGCCACGCGTATCACGATTTCGACGCCCTCGCTCCATTCTCTGATCCATCTTCCTAGATCGATCGATCGATCGATCGATTTCCTTCCAAGATCCTTTGCCCGATTTGCCGACAGATTTTACCTCGAGACGATTCTCCACGAGATTCTCCAAATATCTCTTCTGCTAGATTTTGTAGTCTGATGTGGTTGAACTTTCGATCAATCGAAAGAAGAAACAGAGAAGAAAAGAAGAAATCGGTTAATTCGAGGAAAATCATTCAGTGTGGGTAGTAGAGCTTAATTTTCATGGAAAATTATTCTTAGTCAAACTATAATGGAAGGATCGATTGAAAATTAATAAAACATGTCATTGTGGGAACGCACGAAGGCTTGGAAATTCATACTAAATGTTTTAAAATTGATTTTAAACTATACCACAATGTTTTACTATTGGTTGATCTAAGAAAACTTGAGGTATGGAAAAGATTGTGTTATCGGATCGTATCTGACTAAATATTAGCTGCGAGATATTCACCCCATCTGATGTGCGAGGGTTAATCAGCTTACCCAATCCCTTGGCGACAATTCACGCAATCGCTATTCTCCATCTTTCTCACGATCTCCCCTAAACTTTCTTCCAATCAATTCCATGCTCAACCCACTTGTGCAACGATGTGTCGAATAATTCTACGAACAAGCCTCTACCCCTTTCGAATTCATCCTCTGCTTTATTTCTACATAAAGAAAATTAGAGAATAAAAAAAAAATAACATTTCTGTAGAAGATTCAACCCGTCCAGTGTTTTTAATTTCGTTCATTGAATATTTTATCAATCTATTCTTGGTTATTCTGGTTTGTTGCATTCCGTGTTTAATAGAAAGACATTTTACACACAGTTTGCCAACATCGTCAAGTCAAATAAGAAGAAAAACCTTCAAAGATAGCTAGCTACATAGCAAAGATAGCTATAGAAACATGCTTTTTAATTGCTGAAAAGGATGATCGGCCAGCTGTAGCTTCGCTAATTTCAAATTTTCAGCTTCAAACTCTCTACCGTACTCTTCGTGTTCAACTCCAGACTTTCTACCGATTCCTCATTCTCAACTTCAGACTTTCTACCGACTCTTCGTTCTCAACTTCAAACTTTCTATTAGCTCTGTATTTTCCACTTCAACGTTTTTACCGATTACCCGAATCCTCAACTTCGAACCGTTCAGCACCTTCAAACAATTTCCATCTTCAAATATCCTGTTCGAGACTGATTTCTCAAAACGAATTAACGAAACGCAACGACGTTCTCTGACATGATGGCGATTTTCCACCGCGAAACGTCGGAATTCATCGGTGGTTGAAGGCCTCGAACCGGAAGGGATCCGGTCCGGTTTGATCAGGTAATCGGATCCGTGGACTGCGGTGTCGCCGTTGTCGACCAGACGAATCGAACACGGTTGAGAACGCCTCATGTGTAACAAGCTAACCGTGAGAAATTCGTGGTAATCATCCCTTGTCGACTACCCCGTCGTACCTCGTAATAACGATTGTTCGACGGGAATAATCGCGATTTCCCCTGAGAACGTGGCTCTCTATATCGCGCTGTTGCGACCCACCGACGACAGACTTCATTTGAATTTAAATTTCTGTCCGCGACAACGTCGATACGACTTATTATCCACGAGGTACCATTCGATGCATCTCCTCTGATATCTTTTTCGCTCTCCCTAATAGACACGTAGACTGGGAAGATATTTTTTCACGTCAGACGCAGGGAAAATTGAGGGAATTTTTATGGATTCGTAGTCTACGATTTGATAGCTGTACGTACTTGTATATTCTTTGCTGCAATTCAGGGTATCATCTATCACGATTTAAAACTTGAACGATCAACGCATTCAATACGAGAAGATTTTTTATGGTTTCTAGCTTCCGTGAGGAGGAAGACTGAGAAAACTTTCTTTGTTTTCAATTTTTCTTTCTTTCTCTCTTCTTTTTTTTTTTTTTTTTAATCGTTAGAATACACGTTCGATTGTCGAGAAATATTAAAGAAAAAGCAATGTCGATACATTGAACGTATTAAGTTCCATATTGTTAACACGTTGACTGCCAGACGAATTTTCCATGGTTTGCCCAAGGCGCCGACGTGAACTTTCCATTATGCGATGCATATTATGTTGATATATTATTTGCAGCAAATAAAATGTGTTATAAAATCATGCTTGAAGCATTTTTCCTGGTGAGGACCACCGGTGGCCCCCACGGCGCTATAGCCAAATCGAGTGCCGGTCATCGGTGACCCCCATGGCAGTCAACGTGTTAAATAAAAGATAATCGTATCGATTGCTGTGTAGGAGAGAAAATTCATCGAAACTTTATGAACTCGTGTTTCTTTTAATCAAATGTGATCGTATGAATTGCGCTTTAGAATTCAGCGTGACGTTCACTGGAAGACCAAATGGGAAATTGTTCGGTTTTTCTATGCTGTTTCGTCAATCGAATCAACCCAAAATCGACTTCAAAATCGGAGTAATCGATACATCAGTTTCGTTAATCTTCCTCGATCATCCCAAAAAAAGAATCGACTTTCATCTGTTCTATTGAGACTCGCAAGTTTATTCAGGCGACGTAGATTCGATTAAAAGATCGAAATATAGGAAGAGTGATTGTCCAAAATGAAATCTTTTATATAATATTTTATACCATAAAAGAATTTTCTAAATATTCTCTTTTGTTCGTTTTTCTCGTAACTGTATCTCATTTTATACTTTTTAATGAAAGTATCCAAATCGAGAAGCATCGAGGAAAAATGCGAACGTTATTTTTCACGCATAAGAAATGTAATTTTCTATTTTTTATGGCTATAATAAACAATGTACAGTAGAACTCCATTTATCGAAGCGAAATTTTAGTTGCAACCTTCCCACTTCTTTTTCGTTTTTCGGTGAAAAAGAATAAAAATGTATTCATCATTCATTCGTCACATTCATCGCATTAACCAAACAGCATATGATAAATTAAACATCAACAATGTTACCAGTAAAAAATCTTTGTGAAAAACCTTGGCAGAAACCTTTCTAAAAATCCCACATTTTCTAATCAACCCCACTCTCTTCTTTCAGAATCATCGTCAGCGGCGAAATCCGGAGGTTGTTTCCCGGGCAGAAGCTTGGTGCGAACGGCGGACGGTTCCTCGAAGCGGCTGGATCAAGTGCGACTTGGTGAGCGAATCGCAGCCCTGGACTCGCACGGTGACATCGTGTACAGCGAAGTAATAGCCTTCCTGGACCGTTCATTCGCCGAGAGGCGACAATTCGTCCGATTGACCACCGAATCTGGTCGAGTTCTCACCCTGACACCAGCTCACCTGGTCCCGATCGAAGGCAGATCCACTGTATTTGCTGGCAGAGTTCAGCCAGGGGACAAGATCCTGGTAAGAGACCCAGCCGATGAAAACGAGGTTCAGCATCGTCTACGATGGGACAAAGTAATCGACAATCGATTGGTTCTCGAAGAAGGCATTTATGCTCCTTTAACAACAGAGGGAACGGTGTTAGTCGACGATGTGGTCGCTTCTTGTTACGCGTTCGTAGACAACCAGGAACTGGCTCACTTCGCGTTCCTTCCGTACCGAATGTGGAGCGCTGTGAGAACGTTTTTCGAAAGGAGGCTCCTGCAAGCAGAGGACCTTAGGTACACGGATGTGAGGCAGGACTCGAGAACGGGGCAAGAAGGCATACTTGGATATGCGTCCTTCCTCTATTGGATCTCCTCGTACGTCACGCCATCGAGGATACTGTATCAGTGAGACGCGGTCGATCGAGAGGATTTCTTCTCGGTTTTTATCTTTCTTTTTTCGTCGAACGGACTGCGAAACGCGTCCGCGATTGCCCCACGTGGAGTCAGGCGAAGGAGGATTTCGAAGGATGTGGAAGATCGTTCGAGGTCTCTTGACAAGAATGCACGTGTACAGGGGAAAACGATGTGGAAGAACTGAGGTGGAATCGGAATGGAGTTGCAGATGTACTTCGTTTTGGAACCCAAAGAATTTGTTCCTCTTTCTTCCTTGGAATATACGAGAGTTTTCGACAAGTAGAGTACGAAAATATAATGTTGCCAGAAAACTATTACTTTTTGGATTCTACTCGCTAACTCTTAATTACAGATGTTGGTGCTTTTAATATTACCATGTACCAATATAGTCCCTTGGATTAACGTTTTATTTATTAAATCTCTCTGTTTTGAATTAGAATTAATTTAATGTAATTATTTTGCTTGACGCACGATGTTTCGTAAAAATGAAACTAAGGGAAGCAAAGGACGAAGCTTCTTAGAGTGGAAGATGATCAAGTGTTGAAGCTTTTAAAATGCTAAATTGCATGCTAAATTGTGGTAATGATATGAAAACTTACATTTAGTCTATAGTTGAGAGTTAAACAACCTCATATGTTACGAAAGGAAGCCACAAATTCAGTGTGTCTCAAAACCAAGTTGAACCGAAATGATAATAAAAGTAAGATAGAAACGAACGAATGGTCGAATATGGGACGACGTGAAAGGTCCTCGCACGTGTTCCTGTGCCGTAAAAAGAAGAGATCCTGGTTGTTAATAATGGAATAAACGAACGAAACGATCGTTTGTCTCTTTCTCTTGAATTTTTATTCTAGGATCGGATTTCTTCTTTTTTTTTTATTCATTTTTCATCGAGAAATGTACTCGATGCGTGGACTGTGCGCGTAGCTCGAAGTCGAAGATGCATGAAGAAATGAAGTTTGTTCTGGCCAGTGACCTCTCTCCATTCATTGAATTAACGTGTAGTATACTAGGTATTATTATCGAGAGGATGGAGTTGAAACGAAGCTTTAGGAGAGAAGAAGCTTGTGCTCTTGGTATTGTGTGTGTATAATACGAATATATAATATAATTATTGTAATTTTCTTCATTTTTGGCTTTCTCTCTGTCTGTCCGTCTGTCTCTCTCTCTCTCTCTCTCTTCCTCGACGAATTTCATTTTTGCGCGCGAATCGTGTTTCTTCGGATTATGAGATGAATCTTTTACGAAACCCGGTTAGAATGGAACTTTGCGATGAGTTTGTCGATAAGTCGAACGAAAGGGACATAGTGCGTGTTTGAAATTTATTTATGGAACTTTTGTTAGGATGAAAGGGTCGATGTTCGACGAGATGCTTGGAATACTTGAGAAGTATGCCCCGTTTTGTACTTTGTGACGCGAGTGAAAAGTATTTGGCTGAACTTATGTAAAAATATGGTTTGTTATTTTTCATGAAATGCGCGATAAAATATTTATGTTCATTCGTGCCACGTATTCTGTGAAATAATTGATTTTCATGTGTTCACGGTACTGCGTTTTATCGTTCTCGTAAAATACGTATACGTCCTATAAATTTTCAGAACAGGTTCGTGATTTATTTCTTGACGTCTTGATCAAAGTTTTAATAATATTTTAATATTTTTCAATATTTGTAGAAAACGGAGGATTTTAGAGGATCATTTCGGTCTGTGTGTGTAATTATTTTTTGTGACTATCGGAAGTATAAATTATCGTTCATACGAAAAAAAAAAAAATATTAATTACATGTACAAAATTTTTAAGACCTTTTTGTATTAAAAATTATAGAAGTATAATCTTGATTACTTATTCCTAAAAATATTTAAAAAACATTTATCAAGTTACGAAGATATACATTATTTGCCTTAGAATATTTATGATGTAACACAATTCTGTTTAAAAATTCGGCACTATTTTGTGCCTCGAATATTTCGATAATTAATTAGACGCGTACTTAAGCCAACAATATTACGTATTACACGTAAAGAAGGATAAAGTGCGTAATTTTTTACCTACGAATCCTTTTAAAATAATAATGAAATTTTGTTAATGAAATGATGAATAAGATGATTCACGATATGTTTCTAATGGCGTTTATGCAAATTACAGACGTACTGAAACATACTGAAATTATTCAGCCAAATCACAGAGACACGTTCATGTTCGTTGCAACATGCTATACTTGTTAATCGCTTTTCGTCTCCAATCTTGTCTCTACGGTAGCGTCGACTTTCATTCATCTAATACGGCATTCTAATGTTAGAAACAATTTATTTATAAAGACTAAACGTTTACGTCCGTTGGTCGATCGATGCTTTCTTTTCGCGCTTTCGGTGCCCTGTGTATACGTATGCAAAATAGCAGAAGAAGCTAGAAAAAAAAAAAAAAGGGAGAACTAGAAAACGAAAAAAAAGTATTACGTTCCCGTTACCTTTTCCCCCAGTGACCTAGAAGAAGAAGAAGAAAAAGAAGAAAAAGAAGAAGAAGAACAGATTAGGAACGCTTCGAAGAAAAGAAGAAAAGCGTAGAAAAAGGAAAGAATCATTGTACATAGTCCGCTGTTCGCCAGTTTCTCTTTCTTCTGTAGAATTCTGCGAGCACCGCGTTTCACTCGACTCGATCTTTTTTTAACCGTATCTCGTATAGAATTGCTGCATTTAACATTTGCCGAAACAACGATTTTCCCTTCCCCTCGATGTACAGGAGTCCATAGTGTGAGATATCGCATATTCGATTTTTTCAAGCATCATCGATTTATCCGGAATTGGCTGAGGATGATTAATTTTCACGCTAGAGAGGTTACTGCATCGACGCCTAAGTTATCTGCAGAAATTTATATATTATATATTATAGTAATTATTATTATTATTATTATTATATTATTATATTATTAATATTATTAATATTATTATTATTATTATATTATTATTATTATTATTATTATTATTATTATTATTATTATTATTATTATTATTATTTGTACGTAGCGGAAACAAATTATAAATTATGTATATACACCATCGATAGATTGAATTACATCATTAAACACAGCAGAAACCAATGTCCCATCATTGTCTTTCACCTTCTTCTTATTTCTTCTTTTTTTTTTTTTTTGCTTTCTTAAGAATTAATTATTGATGGATATTTTATAAAGTTATTGAACAACGAGGGAATATGATTTACGTGTTCATTAATGGAATGATCTTCAGATATACGGAATGTGTATCTATTTTCTTCTATTTTAAATTGCTGAACGTTTAAGGGATCTTTATATAAACGTAAAAAGTAGAAAGAAAATGGGACGAACGTTCCTAGGAGATCAGAGTCCTGTATCTGTTTGCGCATCGTTGAGACGCCAATTCCAATCTTGAATTGTTTCCAATTTGCTGGATGAGATAATACGACAATAGTAAAAGATAATAATAGCATAGTTCGAGGATCGTTTCGTCGCTTTATAAAATTACTTTAAACTATATCTATTTTATTTTTAGATTTTCGAGTCTGATAAACTACAGCCAAACGCTGGTTTAAGAAGGCGATAGTTAATTTATCCTCTTAGACATTGGTCGAGATTGAAATATAATTTAAAAAGTGGCCGAAGATCGAGGCAATCGTGTCTGAATCGAAGAGAAAAAGAAGCAAACGCAACGAAGTTCTCCAAAATCGTTGCTGCTTTGTTCGTTCGTTCTGTATGAAATTTACACGTCAAGCTAAACTACATCAAACTCGTTTCACGTAAAACGTGACGAACATCATTTTCTCTAACGTAATTAAGGTAGATCCGTGCTCAGAATGTCGCAGGAAGTAGATCAAAGTACCTTACCAA
This sequence comes from Bombus pyrosoma, assembly GCF_014825855.1. NCBI lineage: Eukaryota > Metazoa > Arthropoda > Insecta > Hymenoptera > Apidae > Bombus > Bombus pyrosoma. The sequence goes on from NC_057784.1 coordinate 6,063,033, forward strand.
GGGTGAGTATTTTTAAATATTAACTGTACCCTTTAAATTAGGTTATATAGGTCCTCATTTAACGTACAATTATTAAAATAATTAATTATTTTAAATAATTGTATCTACCTTTCGATCGTCCTTCGACAAATTATAGAAAATTTCGTATCTTTTATTAAATAAAACAAAGCTCGTTCTTCCAGTTTAATTCAATTTAGTATCTTTCAATTGTAGCATTAAAGAACCACTGACAAGTTCATTGACGTTTCAGGAATCTGCCGTGATGATTTCATACTTGCAAGAACTGGAGAAACACTTTTTCGAATTGGTCGCCCATGGGAATGTTCCGGACGTGAGGGAGTTTCTTGAAAATAATCCGCAATTCAATATCAACGCTGTTGACTTTCAGGTAAGATTAATAGTGCGACGTTTTAGCAACTTTATCAAAGAACTTAATGGTCGAATTATTAAATATCGCAAAGGTTCCGTGTATTTTAATTCCGTTAGTACCTACTTTTAAGCAGTCTCTTCTAATTTTAATTTATCGATCGGTTACATTATCGGTTACACTAGAAATAATTCACGGTAAATTCGATAAATAACTCATACTACAATCGTTATTAAAGCTTCCTCTGCAAACTTACATTAAGCGATCGTACAGAGATATGATTTATTATACATCGAAAAACACGCCACGCACATTTTTCGCGCCATCTTCGCTTTACATTCTTCACAAAATGTCCCGGATCTCATTAATCGGAAAATTATCGATCTGATCAGTATGAAATTTCTCTTCAAAATTATTCCATGACATTACGATGATAACGATATCCAATGATACGCACGATGCGATGATCGTTTACTAACTCTTCTCGTATACCAGCTGCAAGCGTGCACTTTAAAACGTGTAGCAAAAATTTAGTGGAAGATGGTGAAAAACAACTTCCCTTTTCGTGGGAGCTCGTAAAGATCGTCGGATTTATCTGCTATCGCCAGTTTCCCACAACATAACCGTAAGTGGTGTCCGTCGTTTACGTGCCGATTCAGCGGAAGGCCGCAGGTAAAGTGGACACGCCGACTATTTTCTTCGTGTCACGGCTCCCCTTGACCCCTTTTCCCGGGATCATTTCCGATGATTTACACAATGGGCCGTTCCTTTTCCGAAAAGTTCAAACAGCAACGCCGTCTCTTTGTTCAAATCGCGGCGAACTATCGATAAAATTGTGAAACGAGGAAGAGAGAGAAAGAAATGAAGAAATGAGAACAGAAGACAACGACGAAGAAGACAAGAATTGAGAAGCATGAATATCACAGATGCAAGAGGGGATGGGGAAACGAAAGCGGAAATGAAGTTGTAGATAGGACAGAAGAGTACCAATGCAAGCAACGATGAAGATGAAACGGAAGATTGGGGCAAGTATACAGGGGGTGTTTCCAAGATCGTAGTACAACCGGAGAAGAAACGATTCTTCGAGTAAAAGTAAGTCGAAAACGTAGCATACAATTTTTTCGTATAAAGGAACTTCTCATTTTCTCGGAAACGAAGCTTTGTGTGAGAAAATTTTATTCTTACTTTCTGCTTACTTTCTCACGAGGAATCGCTCCTTTTTTGATTGTGTTACGATTTCAGAAACGCCATGTATAACGAAGAAGAGAAGAACCAAGGACTGGAGAAGAGAGCAAAGAAAGACAAGATTTCACTAGCGATGAAGTCGAAGGAAGAAATACAAGAAGAGTATCGATAATATACGGTGAGAAACAGAGAAACTCCAAAGAGACTGATCTAAGCCAGGAAACGTAAAAAGGAAGACTATCGGCGAAACACAACAAAAGAAGAGGAAGAAGAGATACAGAATACAAAACGACAAGATCAAACTAGAAAAAGAACTAGAAAATAAGGGAACAAGGAACTAAAGAGGAAAATCAGAAGTCGACAAGTCTATGGAATCAGAAACGAGAGAAAGTGAGAAAAGTCAGGAATTGTACCAGCAAACTGAACAAACAACGTACAGAAGAAAAGAGCGAGAAAGCTGAGGGAAGAAAGAGCTGAAGAAAAACGAAGAATCGAGAAATCCGGAAGAGAACGAGAAACGACAGAAGGTAGGAAAAGCCAAGTTTTATATTATCAAGGAAGCATACGAAAGAGAAGAACGAGAAAGCAAAAAGAAGAAAGAGTGGAAGGAAACGAAGAGTCGACGAAACTCTTACGCAGAAGCACCGTAACCGAATGAGAAAAAGCAAGACGAGGTCTCGTTATCTCCGATCTTCACCCCGTCGAGATACACGTACCCCCCGTGGAATGTTACCCCCTCCTTCGGCAACGTTCGTGTCGTCCTCCTCTCTTCGGGGTTCCCAAAAAGCCCAACCCTCGTTTCGCTTTGAGCCGAGGAGACACCGCCACGGCCGATCGAGGACGAAAGCGAGAAAGAAGAAACCGTACAGCGAAAGAGTGGAACAGAGGGAAGAGACGGACGAGAGAAGTGAAGAGAAGGCCGAAGAAGAAGGAAGAGAAGAGAGGGAGGGGATAGGGCGCGAGAGAAACGGAACGAAAGAAGCGCTCTGGCACCGCTTTGCCTCCGTGTATCTACGGCCATATTTCAGGCCGTCCTTTACAAGACAATGGTTTCAGCCGAGGACCGATAAAAATTATTCAAATGACTGGTCCCGCTGTAAATTCCATCCGGGAATCCCCTTGCCGCCGCGTGTCCTCCGCGAGAGCCATCTTCTTCGTGAGCGTGCGCGTGCACTTTGGAAAGAACCTGGAGGATGCTCTCGTTTTTTGCATGCGATATAATATTCGCGAAGACGTCAGGGCCAGCTGGAAAATTTGAGCGACAGAGAAGGTTGCTTTATTTCGTGTATTTTTTTAGGCCAGAGACGGTAGTTGAATGGTGTTTTAGTCAAATGAAGATAGATATTGTTAGAAGAAATTTTCTATGTTGGTAGGTTACGGTGTTCCGTTTTTCGTATTATACGATCAAATTCTTAATAGTTTTCGAGACATTTACGATTACGGCAGAATAATCGGCTCTTCAAAAAAATCGACTTAATACTCGTTGATGAAAATTCAATCGACACTGTTTTACGATGCGTTCGGATCAAGGTGTATTAAAATAATTGGACATTCTCCACGTTCTGTTTATGGGAATATCCCGTTGCAGCAGCAAATACGTAATATTGTTAGAGACATACAAAATTACAGCTAAGCGATCAGATACGTAAGAAGGTGCGTAAATTTGACGATACGCTCAATGATAACGAGAATCGACGCTTGATGTGCAAAAATGCGATTCAAGTAAGAAAACTGGAGAGAGGTCAGGATCTATCACGAGAACGTCGCGATAAATTCAGTTTCGATCAGCCTGAAAGTTGCAAAATACGAATATAACGTTGTTGAAAATAACGTGCTTCGTTGCACATTCCCAAGCTCTGCTTCTCTCTCAAGCACGATCCTTCCTCCTGCAATCCTTCTCGCAATAATTCTTCATAACTTGGCAACCATTAATCATCACCAAACGACCAAACAATCCCAAACAACAAATCACTCGCTCAAAGAACCTCACCGAAACCCCACAAAAAGAATTCACCAAACATGAAATTTAAATGAACCGCGCCATCGAACCACTCCGTAAGCAATAAATTCCCTTTTCCGCACAAAATCAAGCTATATATTCCCCCCCCTCCCCCCTCCCGCCCATCATTCCCTTATTTGACGTACGACGACTTCCACAAATACTGCGAATAAAACAGTCGATGCCCTAATTGCTTCGACAGCGGAGACTCGTTCGTGTTTATTCTGGCGCGAAAAATCGGCAGCTGTGTCGAACTCGATTTTGGAAAAAGGCCTGGAGGCGGCGTATATCACAAGGCGGGATCCTGTCGGTTTCACAATGTCCCCTGGGAGACGGCCGGAAAGCCGGGATATCAGGAAATATTGTGACCGGTGTGTCGGCGGCAACAATGGAGTTAGCCCATTGTCGGTGGCCGCCTCTGTTAAACGCGCCGCAGATGGGCGACAAACGTCGTCGTCCCATTCTTCCTACGAAAAGGGACACGGCCGAGATATCGAGGGCCAGGAGGCAAAAAGGAGGAAGACACAGGAACGAGAGAGAAAAAAGGGGAGCAGATATAGAGAAGTTGGAAAGTTGATTTCACGAGGACCAACAAGCGAACAGGAATTCCGTGATTTCTGTGGAAAAACGTCGAACGCCTTTTTGTGACACGCGCAAGACGATGGTCGGGGATTTATGTCGTAGAACGAAGTCGATCGTCGTCGTTGTTGTCGAGTATTATGGACATTGTGTAAAGGAGCACGGAGAACGAGAGGTCAGTACATACGATGGTTCACGAGAGTATTCTCGAACGCTTGTATTATAGAAATCCTTCAGGAATGTAATGTTTCCTATAGAATGACGAAAGTGTGAATTTTCGTTCTTTGATTGTGCGTAGAAATTAGTCGAATGCCTTTTTCTTCTTCTCGGCTATAAATTAAAGAGACGAGCGCTGCGACTGGACCGCGGATTTTTATGAAATACATCTGGAATTTGACGATTAGATTCCGGTTAAGGGCAGGAAAGTGTCTATTTATGGTACTTGGACCGATAAAAGGGAGAGGAATGTGGTTTTTATGAGTCTTTTAGGGTCTTGGGAATCCTGTTATTTTAGGTTTATGAAAATTCTTCTTCTGTGTTCCTCTTTTACGTGTTTGGTAGATTATCTTCTATTAGGAACGGTTATTGGCCTACGAAATTGCGAATGAAATTTGACGAACGCGAGAGAAGATGAAACGCCGAAATTTGTCATTCGTTCGTTTTCAAGGAAAATTCGCCAAGTGAAAGTGTATTGGACGTCGTCGAGATGCAATCTCAGATCGAGCAAAATGCAAACTAGGTGAATATTAAGCAGGCAAACCTTCAACGTACGAAAGTAACGTGACAGACTACAAAATTGGAGACGCGTCAGATGCACTTCGTGAAAGAAAAAATAAAAGAAAGATATGTGAAAATTCGTACCGTAATGACATATACAAATCGCAGACCATTTCGACGACAACTGTATCTCCTTCCTCGTTATCGCGTCAAAGAATTCACGAAACATCGAACATAAAAAAGGCACAAAAACAATTTCAAACCTCTTTGTATATACACCTCCGATACACAAAAGAAAAATATATTAAAATTTACAGGTTCCGACTCTTTTTTCCCACTATCACGTAAAACAATCCCCAAAGTATCACATCAAACCATGCGATATCCTCGAATATCATACCTTAAAAAATCTCCTTAAAAAAAGACCTAAAAACATCGATTACAGAAAAAAAGCAATTGCAAACCTTTATACGCACCTGCTGCACACCGAAAGAAAGATACGTAAAAATTCGAAGGCTAAAAACGAACGAGATACGTCTGTAACAAGGTACACGTGTCACGAATGATTCTGAGCTTTCTCCCGAACGAAACAGGAGATTTTTTTTCTTTTTTTCGCTAACGAGAGGTCATGGCCTTTTTTCAGGGCGTCACTGCGCTTCACATCGCGGTTAGTGACAGGAACACGCCAATGGTGGAGTATCTCCTGACTCATCCGGACATCGATCCGAGTGACACGCATCTACACGCCATCAGGGACAACGAGATAAAAATCGCCATGATTATTTTGAACAAACTGAACGATCTGTCACCCGGATTGGAGTACGCCGGTATAACGCGAAGCTCCGATTTCCCGGACGAAGCCACGCCACTGGCGATCGCTGCTCAATACGGACACTTCGAGATGATCAGTATGCTTCGAAACAGGCTTCACTTCCTTCCGAAACCTCATCCACCTAGCTGCAATTGCAAAGAGTGCAAGTAGGGAAAAAGAAGAAAAAGAATTAATCAATGTTAAGAGTAAACGGACCCTTTTACGCAGAGCCCTATAGCAACTCACGATGATTCGAAAGTTGGAGAAAATCGTAGTCGAAACATTTTCATCTTCGATGAGATTCAGCTCCGCTCGTACTGGGTATATTTTATTTCTGCTGTTTCTTCCACGATGCTTCTTCGCGGCTTGTTAAATGTAGCGTGTAACGTAACTAATATTATTTTAATTATTTACTTACTGTTCGTGGATGGGTATATCATTCGGCAAATTCGGCCTCGGTTACGTCCGCGTCAGAGTCAAAGCGTTTTGAAGATATTTGTATCTCCAACGATCCCCTATCGTCGCTGTTTAAATTACCATGAAAATGTAAAGTATCTGCGAGAACGAGGTACCTCGTTTCTTGCAAATTTTTATGTTTTGTCTCTGATATGGATCAGCCAATTGACGAAAGCATCGATAGATTGGGAAAAGTATCCGTAGTATTGGAATCCATCTACCATGGATAGATAGATGGATTTCTTTAGATTTATTATTTCAAGAGGATTGGGGAATTCGTTTTGCCCGACCAAGTGGTTTGGAAGTTTTCTGCAAAATAGCTGTAAGACTAAGAAGGGATTGTAGCTTGATAATTTTAATGATCTTATAATGTAAGAGCTGTTCTATGGGTTAGAAGCCTTTTACGCGATAAGGGTAGCAACATCCTGGGAAATCTGTATACTGCGTTTGACTAACTTTTTGTAATTTTGTGGGTTGAACAGGGTTCTGCATAACTGGGCCTAATTAACGCTTTGCGGCGCGAATTAAATTGTTCATTGTAACATTGAATTGTTCATCGTGATTTGTTCATGCTCGATACAATGGATCCAAAGGCTGTTGTTAGTTGTAAGTTTTGATAACCAACGATTATACCGCGGATCTTTACGCGTCCATGGAGAATCTGTGAAGAATTGTAGTTTCGTAAAAGGAAAACGAAAAGAGATTCGATGGAAGAAATGAAGTTAAACTATGTTCTTGTTCGATAGCGTAGAAGCGAACGAGAGAGGAGCGACATTCTTGCGATAGAGAAGATGCGATTATTCTCGTACAAGGCAGTAGCAAATCCAGCGTACATATGTCAAATCGTCGACGATCCGATTTTGGAAGCGTTCAATTTGTCTTACGAGCTACAGGAAGCCGCCTCCTTCGTCAAAGAATTTTACCACGATTACATAGCACTCGCTGAGGTTATTTTCCTTTTAAAGATAAAAATCCATTAATCAGTATGCCATTCTCTTAGGATAAATTTATCGTAGAACGTGTCATTCTCTTGGGATAAATTCTTGTAAAATGTATCGTTCGTCTATCGCATAAATTTTAATAGAATGTGTCGTTGTTTTCATAGAACGTCATGCAGTTCGCGACCGATCTGATCGATTGCGCCAGAAGCGTGGACGAAGTAGAAGTCATCTTGAAACAGTCTACTGGATTTGCCCATTCGTATAAATTTATATACCCGAGGCTATTGTTCGCGCTGCACAACACGCAGAGAACCTTTGTGGCTCATCCTAATGTACAACAGGTTGTAGATAGTAATCAATACTTTATAGACATACTTGTATACTATGTGATAATACTTTAGAATAATGGCGTTAATTTAGCGAAAGAATTCTTAATTTGACGATGCCGGAAAAATTAATTCTAAATGCGAGCTACGTCAGAGTGTCTTCGTAATTATCGAGTAAAATTGTATCGTTTGGCGAGAACAGCGTGACGATTCAAAATAGAGCTGTTTTAAAATAGCGAGAAATATACGCGAAGAATATTTCGTTAGAGATCTTCGAAATCCAAAGATTATTAGTCAAATTAGGAAGTTCTTTATATTAATCACAAGAATTATCATTATTAGAAAATGAAGCAATATAACGACGAGCATAAATAGCTTCCCGCCCCGGTAGAAGTTAAACGTTAATATTACCATATTTATAAATGCTGGAATATTTTTAGTAAATTACAAAAGCCGAAATTAAGTAGGAAATTTCAATTTGCAGTTAATTACGAGCAAGTGGATCGACGGCTGGTACGAATGGAAGATCATGAACCCGTGGATGAAGTCTTTATTCATACTAATGCGAATCTTCATGCTACCGGTGATCCTGGTAGTGGTTTTGGTCGCTCCAAATTCAAAGAGGTCGAAATTTTGGCAATCACCGGTCAACAAGTTTATTTCATCCACCGCCAGTTACTTGGTGTTCCTGTTGATCGTTTTTCTTCAATCGAACGTAGACAAAACCGAACAGCTTCGCGGACCGCCTAACTCTGGTATACCCTATTACCTGATATCGACAGATCGAACAGAAATCGAACAGTAGCGCCTTGACTTCTCACCTCCGGCTGCTTCCTCAGCATACGTCTGGGTTTTGATAATTTACGTGATGTCGTACGCCTGGTCGTTGATTCGTATGTGCATAATACACGGGCCGAAGAGATTCTTCGCTGGACCGTGGTATTGGTATGACTTTGTATGTCGACTAAATACATCGACTGAATTCATATTGTCGATGGGCGACATTTAAAATGAAAATTACTTCGTGTCACATTTTATTTTCGTTTCACTTCGTAATCGTGCCGCTTTTCATCTTCGTTTTACTTCGTAATCGTATTACTTGGTATTACATCGTATTACTTTGTATTACTTTGTATTACGTCGTATTACGTCGTATTATTTCGCATTACTTCGTATTACTTCCTCCTGTATGACTTTTGTACATTAAAATTATCGAAATTTCTCAAGTTATGTCATATTCTATATAATCACTAGACTGCGCTCTTTATGAGATTTATGGGAAGTTTGAAAGTGTAAGAATATACAGAATGCAGATAGTATGCGAAGATACATATAAAATGTCCAATGTACAGCGCATGTTATGATATTTAGTGAGTTAAACAGATCTAGATTTAGCTTCCACTCTTTCAGCTGCATTTTCAAAAATCTAAAGTTGCATAGACGTTCACAGTCTAATAACAAAATAATGAGAAAAACGTAGGACAAATAAATTGTAATTATTTCTGTTTTATTTATTATCGAATTCGAACCTAAATCTGAAAACTTAAGGGAGTTACACTTTCCTGTGTAACAACAATGAAACCAAGTGAATTTTGTGAATTTTTCTTTAGACTGACTACTGATTATATGGGACTAGACCTTTTGTTTTGTAATGATGATGTAAATAGATAGTCTTTGAATGCAACCTCAAGTATGTGATTTAAATGTAACTTTATTTCGTTAAAACATTGACAAATATTAAAAATCGAAAATCGAAATATCAAAAGACCTTTCCAACGAAAGCATAACATTTTCTTCCACTTTCTATTCTCATTTCTTCATTCTTGTCGCGCAGAACTATTTTCAATTTTCCATTGATTAATTTGCCAATTATTCGATCGTTCGATCGAACGAGGTTCCATTATGTCACACTATTTTTCTAGTAACAGTTCTGTATTGCCACTTTAACGAAAAAAATTTGAAACGATGACAGGTTCGAGATGATCATGATATCCCTCTTTATTCTGACCTTCCTGTATTGGATAACTGCTGCGTTAGACGTGAGAATAAATGGTCAGCTCGAATTGGAGAGGAAATATTGGAACCAGTACGATCCCACATTGATCGCCGAAGGAATTTACTGTCTGGCAACGATAATGGCCTTTCTGAAATTATTGTACATCTGTCAGCTGGACTATCATCTGGGTCCACTTCAACTTTCTCTCGGGCAAATGATCAAGGACGTTGTCAAGTTCATCATTCTCTTCAGCATAATCATTTTTGCATTTACCGCTGGTAATACTCGTAATTTATCAAAGTTTCTTTTTCTATAAATCAACGCTTGCTTTCTTCTTCGTATATGAGCTATACGAAAATTTATACGAAAAATAAAAATTATTTCTCTGGAAACATTCGACATAGAGGTGAAGTTAGACGAATAGTCGAATTTTCCTCTGTTTAATTAATAAAGCGATTGATGGCAAATAGAAATATATCGAGATTTATTCAGGAAATTTATTAAAATTTGTCAAATAGAAAGTTTAAGTTCCTCTAGTAAAGTTCGATGTGTTTAGTAAGACTGGGCAAAATTGATGCTGGAAAATATCAGATCTGTAAATTGTAAGCATACGATTTGTTCGTCGATATTGTAAAGAATTAATGGAATTGTTTGTCATTGTCGTTCCTTTAGGCACGTGTAGACTTTATCAATATTACGAGGATATGGTTCAAATCGACGATGAATCGAAAATCAAGACCCAACAGGTCAGCTCGTTCGTTAATTTCTCAGCCGCCTTGAAGACTCTTTTCTGGGCACTTTTTTGCATGAGCCCCATCGAAAGCGCTGATGTGATAATTGAGAACCTTCCGGGAGAATCGGAGAACGAAACCATCATCAATCATCACACGTTCACGGAGATTATTGGCTATATAGCCTTCGCCGGTAATACGCTTATCTAAATTTCCTTTTCGCTTCGTCGGGAAATCCAGATAAAGTTCGCTTGAAATTCCAGTCTTTGTCTTCTAGAACGATATTTCCATTTATTAATCACTTTGAACTTTAACATTGTAGTTTGTAATTTATAACATTACCGATGGTCGTATCGCTTTAATATCTGATAAATAAACCTAAAATAAAATGAAATACTCACGACTTAACGACACGGGAAAATAGGAAAAACAAATATGTATCTTTTACTTATATGATATCACGTTTAATTTTAATTTACTTTTAACATTTACTTTTGCACTTTTGTTCAATTTCTTAGAATAGGAAAATTTGCTATTTTTTTCCTTTTGGGAGGAAGGCGGGATATAGGATAATATTTCAAAAATCTCTTGCTATTTTTCCACCTTATGTTACTAGTGGAAAATGAGTAATAAACATCTAAAATCTTTTTACTGAACACAGCCTGTAACATACAAAATTTAAAAGAGATCAGAGTACATTTAAAATACACGAAAGGAGATACCACGCTAAAATGTGGATGACATTATGCGGAAGGAGTACAAAACAATTTATTACGGCTTTAATTAAATTTCGTATTAAATATCATTCCGCTTTTCAGTTTAATGAAACAGAAACACATGTATGAATTTCGCGTATAATTTATAGGTAGTTATAAGGATCGTTAATGTGTTAAAGTAAAGTAAATTTTAGCATTTTCACGTATAATATAAATGATAAATTAAGAGAAAAATAGCTTTCAAACACAAATGAGATAAATAATACATATATTATTTATCTTTTGTTATTGATTTTTAAAACAAATCTTTCATACACATATATATATATTTCAATGTTTTAAATATCATTTTTGGAAAATTATTCCAAAAAGTATCTTTTATTTAACAATATATATGTTTGCCCTTCTTGTGCTCTGAATAACTTCACTGTAATTTCTCTTTTTCAGGATTCACCTTCATCGGTGTGATCGTGATACTGAACATGCTAATTGCGTGCATGTCCAACACGTTGACGGAAATCACAGAGAACGTGATCGTGGAATGGACATTCGGGCGAACTGAAGTTCGAAAGACAATCGATAGTTGCTTTTTAACTCGGAAACGGTAAATTCTAGGATCAAACTAATTAAATATCCGCTTTTCAGACTTACGTCGATTTCATGCTCACGACTACGCTCCCACCGCCATTTAACATTATACCAACGTACGTTGGTATTCAACCGATTATCGAGTACCTGAAAATATGGCTGAAACCAACGTCAAACAAGCGTGCACGATGGGATCCACATCACTGTTTTTATATCGTTAGTCAATTTTTCATTTAGTAAAAGTTTCGGCGCTATTGGTACAAATATACAAACAACGTTTTGTATATTTTGTATCTTGAAGAATTTGAAAGAAGACAAGCTTACCGCTTCTTTAGAAGTGTCAGGTTGTCCGAAATGTTCTCTTTCGTTTTATAAGGAAATAATAGATGCACATTTTTCTTTCTATTTCCAGCAGAACAAAATGGATCATACGTGATTTAATAAAATAATATAAAACAAAAGAATTTTTGTCTTATAAAACGGAAGAAACTCTTGGGACAACCTGACACTTGCTTCTATTATTTGTGACGAAGAATCTTTTACTGCTACATTGAAATGATATTATAATGATTTATAATGGTCATATTTATGTTTTGTAAATATACATTTATCGATTAAGAAATTCTTTTTACGAAAAAGATCGTTTAACGTTGCTTAAACTGGACTTCGAATCAATTTTGAAACTTGTTCTTAATATGAATTTAAATTCGTGGCTGAAAGCTTCTTTAATTTGAGCTTGAGTTCGATTACTCCGTTCGGGACACGCAATCTCTTTAACAATATTTATTTTCGATAAAAAATATTTCATAATATGAACATAATCGACGTAACAATGAATTTTAAATAACAATGAGCATCACGAGAAGAAGAGAAACGTTGGACAATCCTCTTGTCTCGCTGTTACAAATGAAGACTGCAAGGGAAGTACATCATAAATCACGTTTTCCATTTTTCACAGGAGAAAAGTTTCACAGTTCAGTAATTCCGTATTATCAAAATTGTTTTCTTACTTGATTTACGCTCCATTTTCCTCGCAATGTTAAAAAATGCAATTTGTCGTAATAAAATTAGAATAATTAAATCGCCTTTAAATCACCCTTGACACTTTACAAAACATCGCCAATCTGTCGGCTAATTTGAAAAGAATT